>NC_064639.1:345768865-346075403 GCF_023864345.2 Schistocerca serialis cubense
TCTCTGGAAATCTATTGTAAATACTGTTACTGAAAAAGTTACAAGAGGTCCCGTCGTCGTTGTCATACTCAAGTTCTTGCAACAAAGTCTTAAAAGTCTCGATGTCGTCCTTACATCTTCCAGCTAAAGCAATTTGTCTTATGGATTGTGGCAACTTAGTTAAACAAATGCGAATTAATTCAGTCGGGCTATAAGGGTTGGACAGGAACTGATTCTTTCGAATCATGTCTTCAAAGTACTCTGCCGGCGTGCGGAACTCAGACTGTTTGAAATTACGCTGCATAATAAGACTGTGTTTAACTCTGTCCTGCGTGTTTTCGGACCAATATGCCGATAGAAATGCATGATAAAAATCATTCAGATTATTACAATCTCTAATGAGTGCGCGCATCCGCGTCGCCGGTTCGTTTTCTAAATATCCACACATAAATTCCAGTTTATGACTTAGTGGCCAATTTGGTGGAAGTGCGTACATAAATTGATCTAGCCATGCACATGGATGTATGTCATTCTTAGAATTGCGGAAGATCTTAAATTTCCGGACAGTCAAAAAGTGTTTATAGTCAAAGTTTTCGCCTCGTGGCGACAAAGACCTACCGCGTCTGTCCCGGTCCGAATGTCGATTATTGTAAAGTTCGCGCGCCTGGCGCTCTCTTGTTGCATCCCGTAAATGAAACAAATTATTTTCTTCAAACCCCTCTGCTACTTGTGATTCCAAATTTCTTCTGCTATCTTTTCCTACAATTTCCCCTTCGATCTGCTTGACTTGCTTTCGTAATGCCTCAAATTCCCTTTTCACGCGTTCATTAAATTTTCCCTGATTTTCAACATGCTTATTTATGTTCTGGTATTCTTCGGTTTCTGCAAATGGTAATGGAGCTGTATCATCCGAATCTCTGTCCCCATGTAAACTAAGATTTGTCAGTTTATCTGAAATTTCCTCAACTCTTTCCGATAAGTCACCTAATTGTTCTTTCTGTTTATTTACGTCTTCCGTAAGTGTCGCGACTCGGGTTTCAGTATTGTCACATTTGGTAGTTAACTGTTCATATTGTCGTGTTAGATTATTTATTCTGTCATTTGGTACGGATTCCTCGATTCTTTCAAATATTTCTTTCTTATCGTTTGCACGTTGTAAATTTAACTCTGAAAATTTTTGTACTATCACGCGATCTCTTTCTTCCTGTTCTCTATCGTGTTCCCTTTGTCTGATTTCTACTGCAATTAATCTATTATTGTGAGAATTCAGAATCGGTTGTACTTCTTCCCTGATTTCTTTCTTTAATTCATCTTTCATATTTTTGAAACATATCCCTATTCGTGAATCTATCCGTGTTTCCAAAGCTCCCATCTCTGTTTTAAATTCAGATCCTAACCGAGTTTCCATTGTTCCTATCTCTGTTTTAAATTCAGATCGAAACTGCTCCATTATTCCCCTATCTGTTTTTATTTCAGATCCCAAAGTTTCCATTCGTGTTTCCATTGTTCCTATCCGTGAGTCTAACCGTGATCCCAAATTTAATATTGCACTCATCAACTGCTCCGTACTAACTTGTTCCAAATTCTTTTCGCCCCTAACATTTCCCGCAAAACCAGTTTCCTTCGTCATAGCTGTAAAGCTATCTGTGTTCGATACTATTCCAGAATCTTCCATCGTTAATCTTGTATTCTGTGAATTTTCTGATTGAGAAAAATTTTGAAATGGTTCCGGACTATTTTCCCGACTTATCACATTGTTTTCCACCTCATTATCCACCATACTGTTTTCCTCTGTTGGCGAGTTCGCCATGTGAACAATTTCGTCATTCTCACTATTCATCATTTTTGCCTTTTTCATTGATCGTGTAATCATTTACAAAATATACGAAAGATTCGTCACTGTACGAAAATCACACACAATGACCCCTTATCTCCAACAATACTATTCACACATAATGTCTCCCTCAAACACAATCAATCGAACAATTGAAATAATTGCACAAGATTGTCAAACGCGTATACAAGGCAATAAAAATTAAATTTTGAACAATACCATTAGAAGAATGCCAATTACCAAATCTACACATGCAAAATAGACTACAATTACTAACTACAAATTACTACAACAATACTACAGTCTACAATTTCACAATCAGAACAATTCCAAGGGACGATCCGAAGCAGCGGTCGCCACGTGCATGGGGGCTTATTTAAATATAAGATTGAAAATGATTTTAATAGCTGTATGTCCGATTACGTAAGTCTCGTAATCGGTTGGCCCTGACTAGTATTATTACGCTATCTGACTGCTAAGAACAATGTAAGAAAATTTTCATAAACACAGTTAATTAATTAAGTCCCCAGCAACTATAAAACCTACAAAATCCAAGCACAAATGTAACTGTTCTGTATGTGGGAGTGTGACTCAACGCCCACATCTGGCACGGTTCTTTTCCAAC
Organism: Schistocerca serialis cubense; assembly: GCF_023864345.2. Taxonomy (NCBI): domain Eukaryota; kingdom Metazoa; phylum Arthropoda; class Insecta; order Orthoptera; family Acrididae; genus Schistocerca; species Schistocerca serialis. The sequence goes on from NC_064639.1 coordinate 345,771,304, forward strand.
AAGACAAGAATTTTGATACCAATTATACTGACGTGACAAAAGAAATTTAGAAAAACTATAATTACGCAAGAAAACCAAAATTCACTCTAATACAAGAACACGAGCCAGATGCTTTGTTGACTGAACCTGTAGTGACACATTATTTCAGATACACAACTAATAAAGGAACATTATAAATTTTACCTTCATATATATTGACGAAATGCACTCATTACAATAACATCTGCTATCTCTCCCATCAAATAACTGCATAGGACATGGAACTACACTCTTTACTACAACATCTTGCTCCAACTTCACAACAACCACGAGCTCTGCCCACGCACACACTGTCTCTATGAGTTCTTAACACACACTGTCCTCTCCAATGTCACAACAAGCACTGACTGCCACGAGCTCTAACACGCACTGTGGAGGCGGCTTAATAGTACTCTTTGGCGCACTCTCTGGCGCAGTGGCACAGTGTAGCCACCTTTCACCATTTGAACCATTTTTTGAACCTCTCCAGGAAATAACGAGCGTATCATACACTTTGTTACAGGCCAGTTTTCCCCATACTGCTTCCTAGCCCAATTAGTAAACCATTTTTCAAATTAGACTACTAAGTAGTCCATGATGCTTGAAAGCAGGCACGTAACTGAAAAACAACACCAATGACTGTGAATTCACTAATTACTTTATATTATTTGTACATGGTGGTGAAGACTATGAGTAATTTTTCTTTGAACCCGGTCTACTGGCGGTCTGTGAGAACGTGAGGACCACAGGAGAGCTGTAGTTAGTGTGCCGCAGAACTGTTTTTCGCGAAAGGGCAGATTCCCAGGGCTCTGTTATGAAACGCTGCTCAGTGCCCCATTGATGGCCACAGCAGGGAGCAGGAGGTGGAAATCGGTGAACTCTAAACTCACACTATGAGAAGCAGTGAAAAGAATGTTTCTAAAAAGAATGGAATGTGCCAGAGGATAGGAAAATGTGAGACACTCAGAGCAAAAGAGTAATCTGATGGACTGGAAGGAGGTCTGCAGTAATAGATAAGCAAGTTTTGTGAGGGAAACCAGGATTAGCGACACAAAATTATTTTTGGAGCGTGGATGAAAACTCGCTAGTTTCTGCGTACAGCTACAGTCATTAGCTGAAACATGAAATCAGCCTCATAGTGGGAGAGAAACTCTGCTTCGTGCCCCACTCTAACACCCAAATCTCCAGATGTCACTCATTCAGATAGATAGCAAACATTTTACATCGACAGACCATCAACCAAAACTCCATTACAGATTATGCTATGTGCTGTCGTTCAGGAGAACGTGAGTAAACGGTAAGTACACTACTGGCCATTAAAATTGCTACACCACGAAGATGACTTGCTACAGACGCGAAATTTAACCGACATAAAGAAGATGTTGTGATATGCAAATGATTAGAATTTCGGAGCATTCACACAAGGCTGGCGCCGGTGGCGACACCTACAAAGTGCTAACACGAGGAAAGTTTCCAACCGATTTCTCATACACAAACAGCAGTTGACCTGGCGTTGCCTAGTGAAACGTTGTTGTGGTGCCTCGTGTATGGAGGAGAAATGCGTACCATCACGTTTCCGACTTTGATAAAGGTCGGATTGCAGCCTATCGCGATTGCGGTTTATCGTATCCCGACATTGCTGCTCGCGTTGGTCGAGATCCAACGACTGTTAGCAGAATATGGAATCGGTGGGTTCAGGAGGGTAATACGGAACGCCGTGCTGGATTCCAACTGCCTCGTTTCACTAGCAGTCGAGATGATAGGCATCTTATCCGCATGGCTGTAGCGGATCGTGCAGCCACGTCTCGATCCCTGAGTCAACAGATGGGGACGTTTGTAAGACAACGACCATCTACACGAACAGTTCGACGACGTTTGCAGCAGCTTGAACTATCAGGTCGGAGACCATGGCTGCGCTTACCCTTGAGGCTGCATCACGGACAGGAGCGCCTGCGATGGTGTACTCAACGACGAACCTGGGAGCACGAATGGCAAAACGTCATTTTTTCAGATGAATCCAGGTTCTGTTTACAGCATCATAATGGCCGCATCCGTGTTTGGCGACATCGTGGTGAAAGCACATTGGAAACGTGTATTCGTCACCGCCATACTGGCGTATTACCCGGCGTGATGGTATGAGGTGTCATTGGCTACACGTCTCGGTCACCTCTGGTTCGCATAGACGGCACTTCGAACAGTGGACGTTACATTTCAGATGTGTTACGACCCGTGGCTCTACTCTTCATTCTATCCCTGCGAACCCTACATTTCAGCAGGATAATGCACGACTGCATGATGCACGTCCTGTATGGGCCTTTCTGGGTACAGAAAATGTTCGATTGCTGCCCTGGCCAGCACATTCTCTAAATCTCTCACCAATTGAAAACGTCTGGTTAATGATGGCCGAGCAACTGGCTCGTCACAATACGCCAGTCACTACTCTTGATGAACTGTGGTATCGTCTTCAAGCTGCATGGGCAGCTGTACCCGTACGCGCCATCCAAGCTCTGTTTGACTCAATGCCCAGGCGTATCAAGGCCGTTATTACGCCCAGAGGTGGTTGTTCTGGATACTGATTTCTCAGGACCTATGCACCCAAATTGCGTGAAAATGTAATCACATGTCAGTTCTAGTATAATGTATTTGTCCAATGAATACCCGTTTATCATTTGCATTTCTTCTTGATGTAGCAATTTTAATGGCGAGTAGTGTAATAGGTAAACATGAATTACAGAGGACAGTAAAAGCGTAACTGTGAGCTTGTGTGGTGTAGAGCTCTTGTGTGGTAGCTGGTAGGGTGTTACTTTGTCGTACAATGGTCCCGTGTCCGAGCCCTATTCCTGGCAGCTTTTACTGTAGTACGTGTGAAACTGTTATAAGGGACAACATCTTCCTAACATCTATAATGACTGTTCTGACTTCATGGCAGTGTTCTATTGCCATTTCGTTTTCGCTTTATTTATTTGAAAGTGGCAAACCTATAGGGTTCATTCGTAGTTTCACAGAATAAATGCAAACAATCGGAACAGATGAAAAAAGAATCAGAAGAATTTATAACAACAATAAAAGGAAGAAGAACAAGGATAATAATTGCCTGCAAGAGGGCAGCACCGCCGTACACCTATGAACTCCGAAGAGTTTCTATGTTTTTCACTGGTTAATCACAGCAGTTTCTTTAGGAGGAGGAACCTACTACTATTTTTTTATAAATTTTTCAATTGACGGAACTCGGAAGGTACATTGCGAATGGTTAACGAGAATCCGTTGCTGGCAGAACCAGTAAGGAGTGCACATACACGCTTTTTCCAGCAGACAACGCTTTAGCTGTGGGTCTTCTTGAGACACTGTCCCAGAGCAGCTGTTCCCTGCGTCTGAGTTTTAGAATGATGGTAAGCATGTACAGCACATTTCGCACAATTTGACGAGTTGCACACGAAGTATTTCCTTGAAGATTAAAGTCAGTTTTTTTTTTTTTTTACTTTTCCTTTTCTTTCTTTTTGAAGTATTTCACACACTCAATATGCGGTCATGCAAGGAAACAAATTCCCACATGTACTTTTCTGGATTTTTTTCTTTAAACTGTTAGCTAACTTAACAACCATTGATCGTTTGCAAGGGCGTGCTTAGCTGTACGTCATTATCATCATTTCCCTTTCAGTTCTACTCACTTGTTCCACGGTATTATCCTCTACGTTTAATACTGCATTTGAACCTTGTGCACAGAAAAATTACTCGTGTTATTTCTTCAACGTTGGCAGGGATTCAAAGCGTTCTATCAATAAATAGGTTATATTGTGACCTTTTCCTTCATTCCATATCCAGATTAAACCATACTCATTATAACTATCTGTGGTATGGTACATGCTTCGAATATAACTGGACCACCTCTGTTTAAATTCAGATGTCTCATAGATACTGAGGTGACGATAGTCCTGGAATCTCACCAAATTTCGTGTCAGACCTCCTTTTGCCCATTGCAGTGCGGCATTGATTCGACAAGTCTTGGAAATGTCCTGCGGAAACATTGAACCATACTGCCTCTAAAGCCATCCATAATTGCTAAAATGTTGTCAGTGCAGTATATTGTGCACGAACTATCTTCTCGATTATACCCTATAAACGTTCGATGGATTTGATGTCGGAGGATCTGGGTGGTCAAATCATTCGTCGAATTGTCAAGAATATTCTTCAGTCACTTGTCGTTATTATGCTACATCAACACCACACTTTTCGGTAAGCAGTCCATTTAATAGTCTCATGAAGGGAAGCTTATGGTAGGACTCATGCAGTGTAAGTAAAATCAATAATACACAATTACCTTTTAGCAGATAGGTTATAGCAGCTTCCTACTAAAACTGAAAATATAAATTTCGTTCTCTCCATATGACAGGACCATACGAGTACAGCATACTCCAGCAGTTCCAATTTTCCGTTATTCTTGTGATAGCTGCATATAATGCATCCGTCTTAATGTTGTCAACTAATTTGTACTTCCTTCTCCCCCTGGTCCCCTACTCAGTCATCATTCCTTGTATTTCATAATTTATCATGCAGTTATCGTACATTGTAGTAGCCAGCTTCTTTCCCTCTTCTTAATTGTTTCCGGACTTTGTCTATTGTTGTTTTGGCTGTGTAACACAACGTCATTCCCCACGTATTTGACCATTTGACATCTTCCTTTCTTTTCCACATTGGCTTCACAAGCCTCTACGCACTTTTCGTCTTGGCCACTGCCATGTTGCAGCAGTATATACAGAAAAAATAATTAACGAAAATTTTACCCCTATATGGTGCTGTAAGTTTCATAATGTGAATGGATTCGGCTAGAAATGTCACATGAATCGCAGTACGACGACGATGATGTAAGCTCACATTAAACCAACCTTACTGCGCCACATTCAGCCATTGTGGCATATTAGTTATGTAAGCCCATCCACCAGACAAGATTCTTACCGCATCCGATGGGAAAATCGGTTTTTAACTGTCCAGAGACAAAAAACAGCATAAAAGGCTACAACGAAATCAATTTTGAACAGTTGTGACACTGACGCATGGCGTATTCATTATGCTGCCCACCGTTTCCTACCACAATTTGAAACCGACAACCAGCGTGTTCCACAGCAAATCGGAGTATATGAGGAATCACGTCCAAAACGTTTTACCAATGAGTGATTTCAGTTCAGCTGCGTTTGCAGTCGGGTCACTAAATGCAGTCAGGAGTCACACAAACGAAGATCAGGTGATCCGGACGGTTAGGCTATAGGGAAAAGGCGACTGATAGTTCTACTATTTCCGAAATGCCTTTCCAGCAGACGCTTCACTGGCTGTGCAATGTAAGGAACAGCGTGATCTTGCATAAAAATTATGCTAACCCATATATCCATGCTCCTGAAGGGTTAGAATGATTTTAGTGCTAGGAAAACTCTCATAACGCTTACCGATGTCGGCACAAGTAACAGGATCTGCAGAACCCATCTCCTCGAAGAAACATGGCCCCTTCGGTAAAGCATGTCGTCAGCCCACCCTAGGTTTCAGCGCTACCGGTTGATGTGCGAACGGATTTTCCGTTGACCGTATTCTGCAACTCTGTGTATTGACATGTCGTTGGAGATGGATAAGGGCTTCGTCTGTTCAGAGAATGCCGCATGGCAATTCATTGTCCACTTCCATTGGAACAAGAAACTGTAGAGCAAAAATTTGTCTGGCACGTAAGCAAGAAACAAGTCTAGATCACGTGTCATTTTGTATGGATAACAATGCAGGACGTTTCGTAGGATTTCATGCAACATGCTCGCAGGCACGTCGAACGTCGGACAATTCCCCGCGCACAGCATGTTTGCACACCACCCGTCGACCTCTCCTCTAGCGCTGCGGCCACATCTTCTACCGACATCGGATCAATTGGTTTCCGTGCTCTGCCACATTGCGCTTCAAAAGTCTTTTCGAATTTATTGGTAGACATCTCACTAACTCTCTTCTTCAGACACGTGCAAGTCCGCAAATTCTGCAGAACTATTGGCGCACAGTCCCTATTATTGTAAAAGAGTATTACGAGCTGCGCACGATCCTGCATCGAGGAAGGCATGCCAAGTGTGTCAAATGCAAAGTGAGGCACAGACGTCCACGCCACGTTTTTTATTTTACATATCCTGGCGCTTACGGCCTCATCTAGTGGCAAAATTTTTGTGAAATTTGTTTTGCTCCCGTGATCTTTCCCCCTTTTTCGATAATATTGCTTTCAAATTTGATGTCTTTCTGAACAGTGGTACATTGTTTACAGCATTTGAAAATGGAATCTCAATTACACACATCAAAAATGTTTTGCATCACCCCTGCTCCCAGACCTCCTGAAGATAGAGTTTACTGTGATATCTTATCACAGACACAGTTCCTTTGACTATTCAGAGATGTCACTAAACCCGCCCAAAGATGTATACAACCATACATGCCTATTAGACGGAGGGGGTCCGACAGCCGATCAGTTCCAGTCATTCCCACAAGAAGGAAGTACACTGCTCGTGTTGTCTGTAGTTCAACAATGCCTAGACGGTCAATACTGCGGTTTGATCGCGTCCGCATTGTTACTTTGTGCCAGGAATGGCTCTCAACAAGGAAAGTGTCCAGGCGTCTCGGAGTGAAACAAAGTGATGTTGTTCGGACATGGAGGAGATACAGAGAAACAGGAACTGTCGATGACATGCCTCGCTCAGGCATCTCTACAACGACGACACCATGCAGCGCGATACAGAAAGGCCCAACAACATGCCCAATGGACCTTTCAGGATTGGCATCACGTTCTCTTACCCGATGAGTGTCGCATATGCCTTCAACCAGACAATCGTCGGAAACGTGTTTGCAGGCTATCCGGTCAGGCTGAACGCCTTAGACACACTGTCCAGCGCGTGCAGCAAGGTGGAGGTTCCCTGCTGTTTTCGGATGGAACTATTTGGGGCCGACGTACACCCCTGGTGGTCATGGAAGGTGCCATAGCGGCCGTATGATATGTGAATGCCATCCTTCGACCGATAGTGCAACCATATCGCCAGCTATTGGCGAGGCATTCGTCTTCATGGACGGTAATTCGCACCCCCATCATGCACATCTTGTGAATGACTTCTTTCAGGATAACGACATCGCTCGACTAGAATGGCCAGCATGTTCTCCAGACATGAACCCCATCGAATTGTCTGGGTACACTGAAAAGGGCTGTTTTAGTGAACGACGTGACCCACGGACCTCTCTGAGGGATCTACGCCGAATCACCGTTGAGGAGTGGGACAATTTGGACAAACAGTGCTTTGATGAGCTTGTGGATAGTATGCCACGACGAATACTGGCATGCATCAATGCAAGAGGACGTGCTGCTAGGTATTAGAGGTGCCGGTGTGTACAGCAATCTGGACCACCACTTTTGAAGGTCTCGCTGTATGGTGGTACGAAATGCACTGTGTGCTTTTCATTAACAAGAAAAAGGGCGGAAATGATGTTTGTGTTTACCTGTACTCTAGTTTCCTGTACATGTTCCGTTTGGAACCGAGGTGATGGAAAAACTTTTTTTAAATGTGTGTACAATCAGTCCGTATGTAATGAGTGTTTCTAAGGGTTCGCATCTAACCTTTATGGATGATAGACAGCATTGTGAATCAAGGAGAGTAACTTTTGTTAGAGACAAAACATTCGCTGACGCTTCCCGGCAACATTATGGTTCTTTTTACTGTATCCATTTACCTCTCGACAATGAAATTTCACCTAATTAGCCAGATGTGCTGCGTCTGTGTACTTCCAATTCCAGTAAATCGACAGAGTGTTTCCCAACTCGAAAGCCTGCAGAATGTTTGTCTCTAAGCGGAAAACGATACTTTATAAGCGAATCAGTAACTTTAATTATGCCCTTCCAAGAGGAGCAGATGACTGGACTATAGGCAAGACACATGACATATGCACACAGTTGCGTGGCTATTCCCTGCTGTGTCACAGAGGCGTAGCGATACTAAAAGGCCTCTACCATCGCCAGTAAGTGTCACCAGACATTTTATACATGTGTGTGTGACTGTGTGCGTGTGTGTGTGCATGTGGTGTGTAATATTCCACATGTCCTCATAGGCTATCAAACGATTTCAATCAAACAGGGTACATGTATCCCCTATTGTCAGGCTACAATATCGGTGGGCGTAAGAACCCCAAACTTTCGTAGTTCATGAGATATAACTTCATAAACAATGCCTAGAGTGAAAACTGCCTCAATATTGCAGTAAGTTTTAATAAATTTACTCCTTGCTACTAAGTTACTCCTGCAGTCTAGTCAGGTTAAGGAACTTCCAGACATCTGACTGCGCTTTTGACAACTTTCAACTGCGTAGCGTAAAGCGCTCTAGGCGGAAACAATAGCTGCCTACGGAACTATACAGAGGCTTTCCCACGCAGACGTTTACAATTTAGCATTTCAGAGATGCGAAGCAACTGCACCAGGCGTACCAAACTGTCTGTGGTGTCCTACCGACTTATTTCTTATATGTTGCCTAAAGGATGCTGGTTTCTCGGATAGCTATACAATACATCAAGCAAATCACGTAAATGATTTTTATTACAATATAATAGATTGACAATACTTAACTTTGGGTCGCAAGCAATTGGCGACATGCACACTATTAATGTCCTTCGCTACATACGATGTCCATGGAAGTAATTCATCCAAGTCAATATGAATAACAATCACGGCTCTGCTAGTGCCTCCTTTCTAGTGCGCGGTTTCTAATATGGGTCTACTGGTGCGAGTCTTTTAGTGTCCAGCCGAGGCTGACAGGAGTGGCGCTTATATTCTCTTCGGATAGAGGCCGCTCATGTCCTGGTGCGGTCCTCGTCAGCGTACTACTGGCTGACGTCGTGTCACAGCCTTCTCTGAAATTACGTTCTTGATCTTGGTGCCGGCGCTTGTCGTTGCGCCTGAACACTGTCAGAGATGCCGTACTTACATATCTGTACCTTAAGCACTTATGTTTGTACCACTGTTTCATTATTTAAAAGACGTTTTCAAGGCTACATGTGAATGAAATGAATACCCGAGCAATTGCATGTTTGCCAGGTGCGTGCATGACAGTTACCGCTGTACATCATATTGGTAAGTCAGTCCATTCAGATCCAATTACCACACATATTGGTTATAATTATTGAACCCAGAGAAGTCGGGTCTGTAACAAATGAATTTACAAAAAAGACCATGACTGATCAGAAATGTTCATCAATTTATCGATGCTAAGTGGGTACAGTTCGTGATTTGGTATCGTTCCTTTAGAGACACAAGTTTAGCACCAGTGGTGCTCTTTGATTACATTACTTAACTGAAAGTGATTGGTGATCTGTTACAGCATGAGAGGTAGTGAAACTCTGTAAGTACTTCTTTATAGAGGCTACGTAGCAACCCACAGCAGAATATCTCCAAACGTTACCAATTACCATGTTCAAAAGTGTCCGAACGACTTGAACTGCATCCAAGCTAATGAGCGTGCTTTGCAAGAGATGTAGCCTCCTTGCGGCGCCTCTAACATGTTTTCGGTACAGTCATTTGACTATACGAAGACCCGCCAGGGTAGCCAAGAGCGCTAACGCGCTGCTTCCTGGACTCGGGTAGGTGCGCCCGCCCCGGATCGAATCCGTCCGGCGGATTAACGACGAGGGCCGATGTGCCGGCCAGCCTGGATGTGGCTTTTAGGCGGTTTTCCACATCCCACTAGGTGAATACCGGTATGGTCCCAATGTTGCGACTCAGTTACATGGCTCGCAGACATCTGAACACTTTGGCACTATTCCATGGATTACATTCGACACAGACAGTTGGGGTACACTAATTCCGTCCCGGGGGGTACGGGGTGGCAACAGGAAGGGCATCCGGCCACCCCTTAAACATTAACATCCAAATCCGATTCAATGCTGGTCGACCCTGCGTAACTGCAGGACAAGGCTCAAGCGATACATAGATAGAATGGATTTGACTATACGAAGCAGTTACCACAAGAGTCCTCTAGAGGACAGTACATTGTACGGCAATGACACCACATATAAATTAATGCCACAATAAGTGACATTTCAAAATTGCTACAGCCGTCACTAGCATCAGAGATAACTAACACACTTAACTCAGGGAAAACAAACTTTTTACCTTTTTTGTGACTGAGAATTTCTGATGGAGCATATGGACTACCTTAGCTCTATGATAATTCCATATATTCTAGCTGTCTGAATGGTTTTCCACCCAACTATTACTCATCTTTTAAAAAATGGTTCAAATGGCTCTGAGCACTATGGGACTCAAATTCTGAGGTCATTAGTCTCCTAGAACTTAGAACTCGTTAAACGTAACTAACCTAAGGACATCACACACATCCATGCCGGAGACGACTCATCTTTCCTTCGCCTGTGGAACTGCATATACCACTTAATGAAATACGGATTAAAAAAACCACGTAATTAACAGCGATAGTGTCTCTCTCTCTCTCTCTCTCTCCCCCCCCCCCCTCTCTCTCTCTCTCTCTCTCTCTGTCTCTCTCTCTCTCTTTGGAAACCTCTGCGGAAACTTCAACATCGTATTACAAATGTTTTGGCTGTCCTCATGATGACCGGCAGGTGTATCTGCGGTTCGAAACTCACCTATCGACCTTTTTATCTGGCACAACATGAAATATCTATATTGTCTACAAACAGCTTACTGTGCACATGATGACATAACAAAGTGTTTTGTTCTAGATATGGATTCAAGTCCAGTACATATAGCTGATGCTAACGAAGCAGAACTTTCGTACCAGACCGAGATTCGAACTCAGCCACTCTATCCACGAATAGGTGTTAAATTTAGGTTTTCTTAGCAGTAGCGACATCTGCACATGCCTGAACTAAAAATAACTTGACGAGTAGCTCTGTGGTTACTGGGAATCGTACACCATGCATGTCGTCGTTGTGGGTTACTCGTTAATAGATGTTAGCTATCCAACATTTTTTTGTTTACTAATGGCATGTTTTATCCCGAAACGATCTGATGGGAAGTTCTGTGCCAGGCTGCAAGTCGAATCCGGCTATTATTGTTATTGTTACTAATGCGTGAAGAGACTTTAAAAACAAAATTTTCACCAATAATTTGAAGTGAGCTTCCAAAGATCTGAAATGAAATGCAGTATTCGAACCCAGAAACTCATCTTGCGCGGAGACCCTAAGGCGTTTGTAATCTTAAGGAAATAAAGAAATGATCGAACTGTATCGTCCTGAAGCGGTCAAATTCCGGGGAAAAGGAGATCCAGGTTCGAATCCCAGTCCAGAATTATCAAATAAAATAAGAAAATCCTATATTCTTCAAATTGCGTTACCAGACATGAGGAGGGCTTTTTAGTGTCTGTTATAAATGGTCATCTGAAGTGGGAAACGAAGCCACAACCACGGACCTTTGAAAACCCCTTTTCAGCCTTAACTTTGTATCACATAGATGTTGACAGCTCTCCAGGCCTAAAAATGACGTTCAGATCTTCTGTACACAGGTTTCTGTGATGGAATGCTACGATGAGTATCCTGAAAATGCTTTTTGGCCTGCTTATCGTATCCCATCTGACAGAGAAGTTCTTGCATTATGTTTTAATGATCGAAGACTTACTCATGATACTGTAGAAGCAACTAAACATACTCGGATGTGTCCAATATTTTCCTTTACTCGTCTTTCCTAAATACCATGCTGCTGTTTTTACTTGTGACGTGACATTAGCATTAATTAAAGTTAACCTGTTTTCAGTGGACTACTTATAGTTACTGTCTCTGTCCTTTTAAAAGCCCACAATGTGACCGTCAATTACGTTCAGTTGCAATGAGCCACTTGCATAATATATTTAACATGTTATTGAAATAGCTGTATTGCATAATCGTGGCTGATCTTTCAATATTTTTCTGTAGTAGTTTTAACAACTATATTTTGTGATTCATATGTATTCCTATGAATGCAGCATGTATTTGGCAACATGTGTGCGCGAATATGTGCGTGTTTTATTTTTTGGCGTATACCACTATCGGAGTGTTGGTATTTACATAAGTATTGCTTATTAAAAGAGTGTCTAAATTATTTTGCCTGTACTTGAAAGGATTTATTTTGTACTGACTTCTCCAAGAACAATTTTATCTGAGCCACAAACTGTCTGACTACCGATACCAAAAGCAGTCGTCAAGTTTGCAGTGAGATTGACACGTATGCCAGTTTCTGTGAAAAATACTAACAGTCATCGACGACGGCTCATTATAGGATGAATTCAGTGAGGGAGTGTCTATTGACAATAGGTTGCGATTTACTGCAGTTATATTTGTAGGCAATATGTGGCAAACTTAAACCGTAACTTTCCGTAATTTCTTACACAAAAAATGAGAGAACTACCACACTGCAATCTGATTTAAAAATAATTATTTATTCAAATTCTGTATAAGCTTTTTTTAGTGTATCAATTTAGTTCTCGACAGCCGCCGCAATGAGAAGAGGTAAACGCAGTCGTAACTGTCAGTTTTTAGTGGTAAATAAAGTTCAGAGAAGCTTACTATGGCCATGAGGCGTGCGAGAAGCTACTTAAATCAAATCTGTTTAACGGAGCTCTTAGCTACTGTATCGATAATCAAATCCCGAGTTTCTCACCTATTATCTCAGCCTCTATTCTGCGGGTTGTGCAGTGTGCCAGTGTTGCAAACTCGCTGACTTGGCACTGCAAAAACACGTCTTCTCGACAGCTCACACCACGGGCTACAGCCATAAATCACCTCCTTCTGTGATAGATGAACACCCCCACCTTCCTCATATTTCATAGACCGACAGCTCATCTGGGAACCCTAATGCACTCGCAGAGAGCATATTACCCGCTTTCCATACATCTCCAAGATTAAGCGGACTTACGCTACACGGAAATTCTGAATATTTTCTACAACAGTCAGACGAATGACATTTCTGCGATAAACGTAAACAATAACATTCCGTAAAATTATATTTGGGTCCTATTTTAAACATACAAGAGATTATTTAGCTAAACTGGTGTCTTAAATAAAACGCTTCTTCTATAGCATAACTAAACGACTTCCAATGAACTTATGGAACAGACATTGCTGGTGATAGAAAGCGTCCGAAATTATTTAAATATAAATTGGCTAAATGTGAATAACTTGGTCTGAGCCATGCTAGGTACAAATTTTCAAATGTCACACGGTTGAGGCTAAGTTCTTCGCATTCAGGGAATTTATTTCGAAATAACTGCTGACTGCTCTCTATCGTCATCAATATTTGTTCACCCAAAAATGGAAGTAATTATAGCTTTACGAGGTGGATAAAAGACGATAACATCATAGTTTTCGATTCCTCATAGTCCTATACTTAGTAATGCGGGTATACGGAGTAAGGCTGCGAACATTTAGTGGTGATGATGATAATGTTTGGTTTCTGGGGCGCTCAACTGCGCGGTCATCAGCGCCCGTACGATGTCCTAATTTTTTCACTGCCCAATTCTTTTCACACTCCAGTTTAGCCACTGTCACGAATGATGAAGTTATTGATAGAATGATGAGGACGAAACAAACACCCACTCCCAAGGCAGAAACATTCCCCAACCCGGCAGGGAATCGAACCCGGGACCCGGTGGCATTTAGTGGTGAATATAGTAGACTGTGGAACAGAGATGTAGGCAGTGTGACATATGGAAGTTTGGGGCCGTCCCAGAATCATTCACGGATAGCCTAATGGTCAAGTCGGCTTTCAGCCTTGCTGCAAAGGGGTGTGGGGCTCCTTGCTGCTCTCCACGAGCGGGCCGTTGGTGACTCTCACGGGTAGCGGTACTCTGGTGTAAACAGATCACCTCGAACGGCGATGGCACATTAGCACAGAAAGGCCACGATACAATTAACTTTCCATGCCCAGAGTTCACGACGTAAGGCATACGAAGTACAGAGTTTCCTGCGTGAAGTAATTCACTTCAATCCACAGCAACTCCTCGAAATACATCTCTCTATCGTCTCCAGGACGGTTTAACGGAAATTTGTCGGTGAAGCAGCGTGCGAACGGCCTATTTGCCATTCCATCACTCGGACGGCAATGTGGGCGTAGTGACTGTCGACAATATAAGACTCGGGTTTCGGACTATACGGATCTTCGAGCTGCCGTTTGAAGTTCCTGCCATGCTTGTTTTGGACGCTCTGCGGCCTTAAGGAAAAATACTAAGTCATGTGGAAGAAAAGTGGTGCACGTTCGAGATGTATGCTGTTCTCAGTGGAGTAAGTCAGGTGCGAACTGAACTACGCAAACACGTCCCGTCGTACATGACCGTTGGTGGCTGTAGAGCGATAGTCATTTATGACGGTCGACCACCGACCTGTTTGTGGTGCGGACAGGAAGGGCTTGTTCGATCCGAACGTCTGCAGAGACTTCTCATCCAGATACCTCGTGCTGACGCGACACCTACGTCGCAACCGACGCCCCTGCCAATTATATAATATGAAGCAGCGAGGCACATGACGAACGTGGACGTTGTTCCGATCCAGTTACCGACCCCCGTGGGCCTGATTTCCACGCCAACGACGCAGCCGCCTGCATCGATGGCAGCGAGACCAGCTGCACTTCGTCCATGTGAAGAAGGGGAGCACCCGAAGGTCGATTCAAGTTCGGACATGAAGACGCAGGAGGTATCCACTGTCCTTCGTGATCCACTGAAGCTCGGACATGGAGATGCAAGAGACACCTACTGTTCGTCAGGATACACAAGCCGCAAATGGACTCTCATTAAATTTTGAGAAAACACAGTTTATACAATTCTGTACAGTAAATGGCATAACACCATTGATAAATATAGACTATTAGCGGAAGTCTGTTGCTGAAGTAGAGTACTCAAAATTTGAGGGTGTGTGCATTGACGAGAAATTGAATTGGAAGATACACATCAGTGATCTGCTGAAACGGTTAGGTTCAGCTACTTATGCTACTAAGGTTATTGCAAATTTTGGTGACGAACATATCAGTTAATTAGCCTACTATGCCTATTTTCATTCACTGCTTTCATAAGGCATATTTTGTGACAATTCGTCATTAAGAAGGAAAGTATTCATTGCACAAAAGCGTGTAATCAGATAATAGCTGGAGCCCACCCAAGATCACCTTGCAAACATTTATTTAAGGAAATCGGGATATTCACAGTACCTTCGCAATACATATATTCACTTATGAAATTTGTCATTAATAATCCATCCCAATTCAAAAATAACAGCGAAGTGCATAGCTACAGCGCTAGAAAAAAGGATGATATTCACTCTTCTGGATTAAATCTCACTTTGGTACAGAAGAGGGTGAATTATGCTGCCACAAAAATCTTTGGTCATCTCCCAAATAGTATTAAAAGTCTGACAGATAGCCAACCAACATTTAAAAACAAATTAAAAGAATTTCTGAATGACAACTCCTTCTACTTAATAGATGAATTCTTAGATATGAAGCGGTAACTGTAAAAAATTAATTAATTAGTCTGTGTAAAGAAAACTTATGTTAAAGTGACACGATCCACATCATTACGAAATGTCGTATTCATGATCTATGGAACAAAAAATGTATGCATACAAGCATTCCCAAAAGCAGAAGTCAACCAAAGGCCGAAAGAAGAGCAAACTGTAGATAGGAAACGCTTCACAAGACGGTGACCAACTGCAGGAAGATGAGGACAATCCGTCTGCGGCCCTGGCCATCGAACCCTTCTCCAGAGGGTCTTGGTTCGCTGCTGGCAACGGGCACCCAACGGCAAAGACAGTTTGACGATGCTAATCCCACTGACGAGTTACCCAGCATGAACGTCATCCGTGGTCTCACTCACCACACCTCCAGATTGGTGACTCGGCGTTTGAGGTGGAGGGGGAAAGAGTGATGTCATACCCGAGCCATCACCTGATGCCTGCTGCCGGTGGATAGGAGAACTGATATCTTGTCTCGGCCAGTGTGCTTGTTGCCGGTGACAGTGACAGCTCAAACAACTGCAATATATGTCGTCGTACTATCCAGTGAGTCATGTGTATTGGATAGGCACAGTCAATGTTAATGTCATTAGTTTCACAAGGAAAATCCAACTGTTAAAGGACGTGATTTGGGCGGCGGTCGATGATATCGTGCTTCTTCAAGAATTATGGCCTGATCTGCACCTGAATGATTTAAGATACACTTCTTATGACAACACAGCTACCGACGGTGGTTGCGGAACGGCCATACTAATATGAATATTTAGTAATGGCTTTCAGCGTCACGCGTTACTCTCACCATCGATGCATCCCACCTTGTGATTCTGCTTGTCTTGTCTGGAATGCCGAAGCTCTGAGAGCGAATAGTCTAATGAAATTTGGTTGCAATAATTACGCCTCTGTTGTCTGAAACTGATAAACAATATTTTATTCAAAATAATCTCCACTGCTATTTACACATTTCTCCCATCTCTCCGGCAGGCTATGAATCCCATGCGAAAAAAAAACCAGTTCTGTTTTTGAAGAGAACCATTCAGCTAGCCATTTTCGTACATTTCCATACGAATTTATGAGTTGTTCAGCGAGAGCGTGTTCTAGTGATGCAAACAGATGATAACGTTAAAGGACGTGATTTTGGCGGTGGTCGATGATATTGTGCTTCTTCAAAAAGTATGGCCTGATCTGCACCTGAATGATTATGCCTGACCTGATTATAATCAGAGGCAGCCAAGTCTGGAGAACAAGCCGCATGTCCTAGTATTTCCCATCCGAAAGCCTCGATCGTTTACCTGACCCTTTTTGTTTTGTGTGATGCGGCGATATCAAGGAGTAATATGACTTCGTCTTGCTTTCCATATTCTGGTCGTTTTTACGTAATGCTCGATTTAAATCGATCATTTGCTGTTGCAGCGATCAGTGTTAACCAGGTTTTAGCAGCACATAATAGATAACAAGCTTCTAAACCCACCAAACACAGAACATTCTCTTCTTTCCAAAGCAATTTGGTCTTGCAGTGGATGTCGATGGTTTGTCTAGATTCAACCATGATTTACGACACTTACGATACTCAAAATATATCCATTCTTATCATCTGTCACTATTCCATGGAAAAACGACTTTCTTTTCTATCTCGTGACCAGCATTTCACAAGTAATCTTTCGATTTCCTTCAGTTTGGAACCGCGTGACCGCTATGGTCGCAGGTTCGAATCCTGCCTCGGGCATGGATGTGTGTGAAGTCCTTAGGTTAGTTAGGTTTAATTAGTTCTAAGTTCTAGGTGACTGATGACCTCAGAAGTTAAGTCGCATAGTGCTCGGAGCCATTTTTTTTTTTCGATTTCCTTGCTGCCTTTCATTAAAATCATCCAGAATCAATTTCCCACTTTCTGCACCTTTCGTATAGCTTTCAACCGGAGAGAAACGGCTTTCAGAGTCATTTTCTATTGTTCCGCGAGTTCCTCTTGAGTTTGAGTATCATATTCATCCAATAATACCTGCAAATCACTGTCTTAAAACTTTTTCAGTGGTTTCCCACTCTCGTTTCTCACGCCAAAATCAGCACTTTTGAATTTTTTGAACCACTTGAAATACTGCATTTTCCCAAGAGCGTGTTCGCCAAAAGCTTCGACAATATTTCGATGCGAGTCTGCAGGAGTTTCCTTCAAATGATAACAGGAAACCAATGCTGTCCACAAATCGCAGTTTGTAGGCACAAAACTCGACATGTTTACAGGTTTGAAGCAGATACCGATGTATGGTGCTCGGCTTACTGTGTGCTGACATTTGTCGTCAGTTGTTAGAGGAAGCATATGGCGCTGTAGACGCGGCATCACGGGCCCTACACTGACGGCTAGCACCATCTACAGGGAAATTACGGTTTCATATTTCTACACCTGTATTAGTCTACTGAGAAGGCTCCATTGAGTGAAGGCTCCGCAGAGCATTTAGTGTAGTGTGGGGACGTTAACGGATCCCTCACCATGTCCTATACCTGGCCCTTTATGCGATGGTCACGGACCCAGCTTTGCATGATACATACCCAATCATCCATGGTGAACGACCCGGGTATATGTACTTCACCAGCCACTCGGCGAGAAGGTTGGACAGGATTTACCTTTACCAGGGTCTTCGAGCAATAAGTGTCGCTGTCGAGCTGTGGCCCTCCGCATACACCTACCATCAGGCATTCGTCTGCACCGTGACCCTGCCACGAAAACAGAGAAACCGTAGTAGAAGACCATGGATTCTTAATGTCAACATTCTCCGGGAATAGGATTACTGTCTAGGTGTTACAGATACCTGGAACAAACTGAACGACAACGTCATACCTACGGTTCCGCGACACGACGGTGGACACAGAGCGCCAAAGCAACTATTCGTCGCTCATGGCGTATGGGCGATACAGGGCGCTTTGGCAAAGTCGGTTTTTTAACATGGTCTTGAGGGAATTAGCGTCGCAACCACCGTCACCGTAGCACCAAACGGCAGCCTACCTGACAAAAGCGCGGCTTCTGCAGATCGCGGGGCCAGATTTGAAGACACGTGGGTTCGAGAGAGACTTCAAGAGTCCACCCCAGTGCTTCTCTCTACCACGTCGCCAAAGAATTGGGTCATTGTGAGAGGTGACTCATCATGGCAGTCATTGCAGCGGACGGCCAACATGCAAAGACACACACGATCATCTTCCGTGTCATCACAGATTATTATTGCGCTCTCTATCTGCCTGGACAACAGCCTGTCAATGACAATGAGGACGTCGTGCACGACCAGTCGCCTTTGGGTGGGGCATGAGGAGACGACACATACTTAGAGCCCACCACGCTGGAAGAAACGTTAGCGCCCTGTCGCGGAGCGCGAGAAACAAATCGATTGGACCAGATGGTCTTTCGCTCCAATGGGAGAAATTTGGAGGCAGGTGTGCTGCGAACCCCTGGATACCGACATACGTGTCCTCCCCCCCCCCCCCCCCCCCCCCTCTGCCCGGATTTTTTGGTGGGCATGGTAATCCCTTTCCCAGAATCGAACGGGGGTGCACACCACAAGACTTCCGGCTGTTGGCATTAGTGAAATTAATAAACTGTTCTCACGTATACTTCGTGCTCGCCTCTCTACTGTCTAGGATGACATCTGCATTGACAAAACATGTTTGGGAGGCGGCAGGAGCATAAATACGGCCTTAAGTTCTTATAGAGATGCGGTGGCGCTCATGTGGGCGTGTCGTTTAGAAAGGGCCCTCGTGGTGGTTGAAGTAGACCACGCGTTCCCAGTCCGGCACAAACTTTCCTATGCCACCGAGAGGTAGTACAACTGTGCGTAACACAGCTAACGCCAAGCTATTCGCATTCAGCGAATTTATTTCGAAATAATTGAGTGTTTAATGAACAAAGAATTATTATTATTGTTGATACCAAATGGCATTAAAGATCATATACGTATACGTAGTGTAGTGTAACGACGTAAGTTTTGTAAGAATGATTTCCTTTGGAAATATGACCATGTGCAGACTTCGTCAACTACGTCAGTTACAACACACTTCAAAATTATTTAAATCCTTTTTTAAATTTGTCTCTGAATGGTTCTTGAACGAAACTGTAATTAAAACATCATCATTTGAGTCGTATGCGCAGCATTTCGTCACTCAGGCCAATTGGTTTGCGCAAACTTTTTTCAATTTAGATGTCGTTTGTTTCTCCTCAGAAATTATATTAATGCAAGTGATCTGCTGTAATAAATATTAGAACCACACTGAATAACCTTTCGACTTTCAAATTCGCGATGGACGTTGTCAAAAATTAATAATCTTGTCAAATAAATTACGTAACATAATTCTTCATAAATAAATTCTCGGAACACGTATTTAAACTTTAGTAGCATCCACTAGTTTATTATCTTCCTACATATAGACGTGAACCTGAGCCCTGACAAGACAGAACTGAACATTTACAACATGATTAAACTTTCTATGACGTCATTGTTGTAGAAACGTTAAAAATTCTTAATTTTCAATTTTTAGAAGCACGACGCAACAACTCGGTTTCAGGATCTTCTGTTGCTCTTTGGCTGTCGACCCGCGACGTATAGTGGCCAGCAATTTTCTCTCTAGTCCCGGCAGCGAAGATGCTGTCTCCGTTCGTTGCACCGCCCTCTCCGTACATGAAACATAAAAAATAAAAACAAAACTTTAGACAATTCACAACCATTACAAATATTACAAAAATACATAGACAAAAACTAAATTAAACTTATGTTCAACTGCAAACTGGGCTGACACTGGTGGATGGGTGACGCTTCAATTTCGCGTCCCACTACATACCCCACCCACAAGCTCAGTTTGTCGGGTTTTAATCGAAAATAAAACTTCTTCTTTATACAATATTTAACTGTTAATATTACACATGTTTCTCACATTTTCCGTAATCTAAAGTTCTTGCTCTTAGATAGATTCAATCCTTTTATGACGATATTGTTGTGACTATTTGTCATTTACTTTTAATTGTGCTATTATGGTAATTCATAACCGAATATATGGAGATTACTTCTTTTCATTTAATAGTTGCTAGTAAATAATAATTTAGTACGCTCTTTAACGTTGTTACATTAGGACAGAGCGTTCAAATTGTGGTAAGTTAGTTTCGGTTTTATTCGTTTACTAGAGTTATTCTTTCCAAAATGTATATAACTAATAAGTTTCTCACAATAACTAATAGTACTATTTATTTTACATCGTTCTTTTCCCTGATGCTTTATTCATGCCTGAGGTCAAGAAGAAATCAAGCAAAACTTTCTTTAGAATCTCCGCACGGCTTTCTTTACCTTAGATTATAGGAGTTATTGGTAAAAGAAGTCAAAATATTACTGAGGAAGTTTATTTAACTTTTGAAATTTCTAAACAATTAATTGCTCACTCTGTACTTGTCGTAGTCAACTTAAATGTGGCCATAATTTTAGGTATAGATTGGCTGTGTAAATATAAAGCTATATTAGATTTTAAAGACTCTTAGGAGAAACAAGCGAGAGAGCCCCGTTTGGTGTGTTCTATATTAACACTATTACAAATCTCTATTAAAGGCACTCTGCTATGTTCTCGTGAGCCATACAGCTCTGGACGCCCATGGTCCCTAAAATTATTAACCATTCCCTTTGGTTCCTACTATCGGAGTAAATATAAAATATACAAAATTACTTCTGACCTAATAAAAACATTTCTTCCATATAAATCTCCTTTTGGTTAGCTTTCTCTTTTTAAAGTACCGGTAGATTATTGTAGAACACTTGTTTAAACTTTGTTATTTCCTTAAAATAACAGGTAACTGTCACGAAAAACTTCACATGAATAAACTATGAACGCTCGTCCGTATGTAACATATACTAAATTAACTTATTTAGGAATGAAGGGTTTCATTTGATCGACACTGTATAATCCTTTAATTACACCTGATGAAGGTTCCATAAGAAGTTACGCTTTGGGATGTACAATCTCATGTACAACATATGGACCTTCATAGATAAAGAAGAATTTTCTACATTCCTTATTGATCTTCGAACTTTTAGGATGAGATCGTACTAATACAAGATCTCCTACCTGAAATGAGGGTTCTATAGCATGTTGATTATAACTTTTAATTCTCCGTTCAGCATTTTTAACAATCTGTTCGCAAACTTTTTCGTCTGGGATGCATTGTTGGATGTCATTTTCTGGTGGCCAAGGTAGAGCAGCTAGTAAAGGCTCACCTATAATTCCTTTGCCTAAAATTTCTATAGGTGATAATCCCGTCGTTAGATGAGGCAATTCATTTAATATCTTTTCGAAATCAGGCATTAGTTTGGCTCACCGAGTATGTTTATGTGCAAGTTAAGTTCTACATAATCGTCCTAATTCTTTCATGACTCTTTCTACTAAATTACTTTGAGGGTGATCTTTCGAAATTAAGATATGTTTGATTCCATATTGATTTATCATATCTTGAAACTTTTGACTAATAAAGGTACTACCGTTGTCAGACGTAAGTCGTTTAGGAATGCCCTAGTTAACAAAGTAATTTCGGGTAAGACAGCGTATAACGCTTGCGGTATTCGCTCGTTTCAAAGTATATAGCTTCACATGTTTGGACCAACATTCCATTACCTCAAACACATAAGTAAATCCTCCTGAACTACGAGGCAGAGGGCCGAAAAAATCTAATGACAGTAGATCCCACAGACCTCGAGGAATTACAGCACATAATTTATAACGCTTAGATTTGTTATTAACTTTAACCTTTTGACAGGTTTCACAAGCCCTAATAATACTTCTCACAATACGGGACATATTTTTGAAATAATTACACTTCATTAGATGTTTAATACATTATGAATTCCAAAATGCCCGTAACCTTCATGAATATAAGTAATTAATTCGTACACAACATTTTTCGGAATGCAGATTTTCCATCTCTGGTGTTCCCTTTGTGCTTTCCAATACAACAAGTCGTTGAAATATAACCACACACCCCGGGTGTTAACTGTTTCGTCCCCATTATTAAGGTTTTGTATAAGGTCCCTATATTGATCGTCATTTCTTTGATTGCATCTAATAGCAGATACTATCCTTTTAACCTTACGTTCGTTCTCCTGAGTTAAAAGGAAATAAACATCGTAATTTGTTCCTGGTTCTTCTGCAATGTTAATATTCTCCATTCCTACTGGAAGTCTCGACAAAGCAACCGAAACTACATTTTGAGATCCTTTTATATACCTAATTTCGTACTGAAATTCTTGCAAGCATAATACCCAACGTAATAGTCTACGGTGAAGTAACCGACAATTGTTCAAAAAGGTTAAAGTCTGATGATCAGTATATACAATTGTTTTTCTTCCCATTAATAATCCTCTAAATCTTTGAAAACCCCATACCACTGCGAGAGCTTCCTTCTCGGTTACAAAATAGTTTCTTTCATGTTTATTTGAAGTTCTACTAGCGAATCCAGTAGGCTGATATAATCCCTATTCATTGGTCAGATCACCTTGGAATATTACGCAAGACACACCATAATCAGAGGTATCCGTACACATACAAAAGTCCTGATTGAAATCTGGATGGTATAACATTTTGGCTTCTGTTAACGCTCCTTTTATCTTATTAAAAACTTCCTCTTCCTCTTTTCCCCAGAGCCATACTGATTTCTCTTTTAATAAATCCAGTAATTTAGGATTAACAACATCCTGCCCTGGAAGAAATCTTCTCAGAAATCCTGCCATTCCTAAGAATGATTTCAGTTGTTTCCGATTTCTAGGACTCGGGCATCGAGCAATAGCTTCAATACGTGCTGGGTCTGGCCTAATACCTCTACTGTCCACTATATGCCCCAAAAATCTCACTTCCTCCTTTCCGAAGTAAGACTTAGATAATTTTAAAGTAATTCCTCTGTCAATTAAACGGTCAAACAATTCCCGTAATATCGTTAGGTGTTCTTCCCACGTTTTAGTGGCTACCAAAATATCATCTACATATAAAATAATCTTTTGTAATAATTGCTGACCCAAAGCAGAATCTAATGCCCTAATGAAAGTTGACACTGATATATTAAGTCCAAAAGGTAAACTTGGAACTGATACGATCTGCCTTCAAAAAGAAAAGCCGTATGTTGCCGTGAATCCGGGTGTTATATTACTTGATGGTAGCCAGCAGTTAAATCCATTGTACTCATATAACGAGAACCAGCAATCTTCAGAAGTACGTCCTCCATAGGAATAGGTCTGTCTCTTTCCATTTCTATAATTTTGTTTAATTCACGAGCATCCAGAACCAGTCGTACCCCACCAGTAGCTTTCTTAACTACCCACAAAGGACTGTTAAAAGCACTACATGATTGTTCGATAATATTTTGTTCTAGCATCTTACTTATTTCTCTACTAGCCGGTTCTTTGAATTGTACTGGAATAGGATAACGTTTCTTAAAGAATGGTTTTTGATCTTTAATCTTAAGTTTACAAACGTAATCTTTGATTCTCCCCGGTTCATCTGAGAAGACGGCTCTAAATTCTAACAACAAAGATTCTAACTCTTCCTTTTCTTGTTTGGATAGACAATTCGTAGAATAACATTTTTCTTTCACTTTGGTTTCGATACTATTACTAGCCTCACATCGGTATACTTCATATCCAAGATCACTAGGATCTGTTAATAGGTTCATGGTCTGTGTGTACTTAATCTCTAAGGATTCGTAATAATTTTCAGGTACTCACTTTAAAAGCACATGCCTCCTTATGGATGGTTAAGGAAGAGTCTTTAAAATCTAATATAGCTTTATATTTACACAGCCAATCTATACCTAAAATTATGGCCACATTTAAGTTGGCTACGACAAGTACAGAGTGAGCAATTAATTGTTTAGAAATTTCAAAAGTTAAATAAACTTCCTCAGTAATATTTTGACTTCTTTTACCAATAACTCCTATAATTTTCACCCCAGTTACAGGTAAGGTTGGGAAATTCCAATATTTTCCTTTAAGTTGAAATAATTCTTTAGATAAAATACTTACTTCGTTACCCGAATCGATTATAATATTTACTTCGGTATCTTTAATATAACCTTTAATAACGGTTTATAAGTTATATTCTCGGCTACGGTTGTTGTTGCTAAATTTTCGTGGTTCTAAATTATTATTATTTCGAGGATTGTCATTTCTACTAAATCTAAATTTCTCGTCTTCCCGTTCTCTATTATGTATATCTAACTGTTCTAAAGATCCTAATAATTCGCAAGGTTGTGGCCATTCCCTTTCTATCATTCTTTCCTTTACATAATACGGTAACCTACTAATTCGGACTCGTATAGGTGACTTTCAATAACTGGTTCTTCAATTAATTGAGCACGGTTTAAATGCCATTCGAAATAATTCCTATAACCTCCCCACCGTTTAGAATATGGAGGAGGGTCAAACAACTCTAAAGTTAAGTGTTGTTGTTTTCCTCTTGACCAATAATTTTGTTTAAACTGCTTAACAAAATCATCCCAGTCCCTAAATTCAGTTCTATGCAGTACTGCCCACTCCGCAGCTTCTGCTTCTAAATGTCCTATTACAAACTGAATCCGTTTTTCATTACTCCATTTAGGAGATAATGAAGTTTCAGAAGCTTTTATAAAGATTATAGGGTGAAGTTCGCCTCCTGGTTTGAATACAGGAAATCGACTTGCTACATTTGAATTTGCCGCTATATCATCCCAACATTCTGCAAAAGACATAGTTGGATTTTGTTTAGATTGCAGAGACGGAGTTGCAACGGATTGGCTTGTCGTGATTTCTTTATTCGTATTGTTGTCGTCCGAGCTAGCAAACACGATGCGACTGTTGTCTCTGATTACGTTATTACTTCTACTACTTGAAATGTTTTCATTATTATCTAATTCCGATAACCGTTTAGTAATTTCCTGTATTCGGATTTCTGTATTGGATACGCGATTAGCCAATATCGATTCTTCACTGTGTTCACAATGTGAACGCTCTGTACCTTCGTCAATGTTATTATCTTCGGAAGTCTCAAGGTTACTGCATATTTCGGTAATTAAAAATTTCATGTTTTCTATTTCAGTATGATCTTTTTCTATTCGATGAGTTAATATCTCTAATTCTACATTATCTATTGAAGAAATCTCTACAGGTTTGGTAGAAACCTCTTTAATAGATTCTAATAATTCTCTACGAACAGTTTCTGTTTGCATAGAAAATTCATCTCGTAACTTGTCGTTATTTTTCTCTATTTCATTTACAACTAAGACATTGACATTATCTAGTCTCTTGGTTAAGTCGGTAATATCATTTCGCATGCGAGCTTTTTCCTCACGCGATTCCTGGATATGTTCTTCTAACCTTTTACGATTATCAGCAATCATATTACTAAGTCCTTCTAGTTTTTCCTGCATTTCAACTTTAGAAGCCTCTATTTTATCACTTAATTCTCGACTGGTTTCATTAAGATGTTCCTGTAACCTGTCTGTCGATTTTGTTAGCTCCCCTTTAAGTTCCTCTTTTAATCTAGCCGTAGATTCTTCGTTAGACTGTTTTAATCTAGCAATAGATTCTTCGTTAGACTGTTTTAATCTAGCAGTAGATTCTTCGTTAGACTGTTTTAATTCCTGTTATAGTTCCTCTTTTAATCAAGCAGTAGATTCTTCGTTAGACTGTTTTAATTCCTGTTTTAGTTCCTCTTTTAATCCAGGAGTAGATTCTTCGTTAGATTGTTTTAATTTAGCGATCTCCTATCGGACATAGATTGCTCTTCGTCTGACATTTCACTTCTCGACATTATTGTAAGATCTTAACTAGTTACACACGCAGACTTGTAATCAACAATCCTATGAAAAGCACACTCCCTATGTACAACACTCCACTTCCAACTTAAAACAGACTCACCAGACACTAATATTTTAGTTTGTAGTTCTCGATGATCAGCGTGCTGCTATGGGCTGCAGAAGTAACAGCCGTCGATGCAGCCGCTGAGATGCTGCGACCCCGCTTCCGCAACCGGCAGGACGCTGAGTCGAACACGGGAGACGTCACTGGCTGCAACCACGCCCGGCCCCACCGTAGACAGGCGAAGCCCTCAACAGCACCTCTAATACCAGCCGGAGGAACGCCCCCCAGATGACAAAATGGGCCTGTAAGTTTAGGGAGAAAAAGGTTGTCGGGGTTTGCAGCGTTCAGCTGCTGCCCAAATGATGCGCCTTCTCGTGGAATAACTGCGTGGCCGTACTGCTTGGCTGCGCTCCGTCAGATGCCACACCCACGAAGTCGCTGCTGGCTGGTGAAGGCTCCACGAAAACTCGCGTTGACTTCAGAAGGACTCTTGATGTTTTGTTTCGTACCTGTGTGTCTTAGTTGCACACAAGTCCTGTTTATAAGGTCGCCATGGTATAGTGTAACGACGTAAGTTTTGTAAGAATGATTTTCTTTTGACATATGACCATGTGCAGACTTCGTCAACTACGTCAGTTACAACACACTTCAAAATTATTTAAATCCTTTTTTAAATTTGTCTCTGAATGGTTCTTGAACGAAACTGTAATTAAAACATCATCATTTGAGTCGTATGCGCAGCATTTCGTCACTCAGGCCAATTGGTTTGCGCAAACTTTTTTCAATTTAGATGTCGTTTGCTTCTCCTCAGAAATTATATTAATGCAAGTGATCTGCTTTAATAAATATTAGAACCACACTGAATAACCCTTCGACTTTCAAATTCGCGATGGACGTTGTCAAAAATTAATAATCTTGTCAAATAAATTACGTAACATAATTCTTCATAAATAAATTCTCGGAACACGTATTTAAACTTTAGTAGCATCCACTAGTTTATTATCTTCCTACATATAGACGTGAACCTGAGCCCTGACAAGACAGAACTGAACATTTACAACATGATTAAACTTTCTATGACGTCATTGTTGTAGAAACGTTAAAAATTCTTAATTTTCAATTTTTAGAAGCACGACGCAACAACTCGGTTTCAGGATCTTCTGTTGCTCTTTGGCTGTCGACCCGCGACGTATAGTGGCCAGCAATTTTCTCTCTGGTCCCGGCAGCGAAGATGCTGTCTCCGTTCGTTGCTCCGCCCTCTCCGTACATGAAACATAAAAAATAAATACAAAACTTTAGACAATTCACAACCATTACAAATATCACAAAAATACATAAACAAAAACTAAATTAAACTTATGTTCACCTGCAAACTGGGCTGACACTGGTGGATGGGTGACGCTTCAATTTCGCGTCCCACTACAGTAGACATCGTGCTAACAGGTTAATGTTTAAATTAACACAACCAAATCGTAGTACTGAGTGCACTGCGTTCAAGTCTTTCAGCCCGCTTTAAAAGCATGGTGATGACAGTTCTTCACAATACATGATTGTTTATTGTTTGTTATTCACACACGCAGCACTTTCATAATAACCCCACTTCTTCAATATATATGGCGACATCCTCGTTGTCCGGTACGTATGCGGTTGTGTCTTGACTGTTTGCGACGGGAAAGATCGAACAGTGTAACCTTTGTGTTGGGTTTTGATACAAGTGGGAATTCATTCCAACGTTCTTTCGACTACTCTGTGACGTCGAAAATGACTGTGACCCAAAGTTTGCGCACAGCGGCGTAAGTAAATGCAGACATGTAGCTGCTGGACCCTTGAAACTTCTCATTCAAGCGGAGTTTTCATGGAATTCGATCTCCTGAAGAATTTCCGCTTCTATAGCTTTTCCTCTGAGATCTGAAGGATCAGCATTGAATAGAACCGGTATGTACTAAATAGTACTTGGAATGGCAGTATGATTAAGAGTTCCTGAGGCTTTGTGCATGAATGAATGGGTCGTATAGATATGCGCTATGTTTTCTCATTCAAGGGTATAATATTCAGCAGCTAAATAGGCAACTGAAATTACAACATCGTGCAACTTACCTACATTGGCTCTTTGGTTTGTTCTGCCTGTCTTGTCAACTGTAAAACACTAAACGAACATAACCACCGAAACCGACGTCTACACTCCCATAATCTCAAATACGTATCCACTAACAAATTCGTTTGTCTTACCGCCAGCCAACAAAAACCTACGTGACCCAAAAATTCTGTCTGTCGAAACAAAAAAAATGTATTCCAACAAGCCAAACAAATAATTCCTTATACGATTATCAGGCGATCATTAAAAAGGATCTCCAGTGCTACTCTTTCCTTCTGAGGACACTCCCCATTATACCTATCAGTCTCCAAGCAGCTTTGGTCCTTCTTGGTATTTTAAGATCCAAATACTGTTAAATTCTCCTGTAATGTCAGTGAAGGAAATTCAACGGCAAAAGAAATCGAACTTTGTTCACTAGATTTTAAAAGATCTCCATATTTAGAACACCGCTGGCCATGTCTTCCCTATTCCCATATCTGAATCAGTCACAAATCAACTAATTGTAAATGAAGGTCTCAGTTACTTATGTAGTATTTTCTGACCCTTTCATCTTTATCACAACAGTGTATATCCAAGACTGAAAAGGTCCAGGCACTTGTCCCCAGTACAATAAAATACTTTCCTCAAAGCCCTAACGTGGGTTAGGATCCATTCAAATGTTGCGCGTTCTGTCCTAATACGTCTGGGGAACGTCTGGATTAGCACCATTTTTACAGCTCCCACATCCCACCACACATAACTGTGCCCATATATGTAACGGAGAACAGCACTGTTCGAACACTCGGTGTTTTACTTAAATACTTTGGGTACGTATTCTGCAAAACGATTAAATTTGATGTTCTTGCATTTACGTCTCACAAGGGGAGGGTCATCGGGTTTGATCAAGTTTTGCAACGACCCTCTACAGTGAAGATGAAGAGACACGTCTTTCCGATTTTTACAAAACACTTTTAAAAAATCCAGGACAAAGTTGAGAAAAGAAAATCATATTTTCAATACTGACATCGACTAATCATCCACAAACAAACATTTAGCATTAATATACTGAGAGGTTCCATGCCCTCTTTTGCATGTCGCCTTTCATTTTCATCAATTTTATTAATGTTCTATGTCATTGCACAGTAGTAACGACCGAAAAGGTTATTGTAGTGAGAGTATTTTTACTGAGAGCTCAAAAAATACTTTTCACTTGATTCCTATGCATGTTGGGTTACTTCCCTGGGTGTCCTGGGCGATGTAAGCATCGGAGGGCGTGGCACACTGCATTTCCGGTTGGGGACTGCTTCCCTGAATTCTGAGGGGTTTGTACAATAGGCTTAAGCGCCTGGCGGAACGACTGAGTCGGTCGAGTTTCGCCTATTGTATGCACGGCGAAACGACCTGCGAGAGTGTCGCCGCAGTTTATGTGTTTACCTTTCTGGCGCGTCTGGAAGGAAGACTCCTGGCACCGACTGACTGCATTGTCCTCTTGATTCTGAGAATACTTGTGGTCCGTGCCCTGGTGGGTGCGACTGTCCGGCGCCAGATGGCCGGTGATCTAGGCAGGTTGTTTTCGTGGACGGTCAAACGGCAAGTTCAGTGTCCTAAGCTGAATAGCAGAGGCATAATTGGTCATCTTAAACTGAGGCTAGGTGACGTTATAAAGCCCTGCTCGAAACTGGAGTGAACGGTCGCTATTGGCGCAAATGATGTTCTGAGACAGTGTGAGGGAATTTTGGAATCAGAACTGAATGCTGATTAGCAGTTTTCGAGGAGAGTAGGTAGTTGAGCAATGTTGGCTATGTTCCTGCGTTGTGCAGGCAGGTGGATTGGGGATCTGATCTTCGTTGGAGTTGGATGGTCTTACGACTTGGTCACTCTTTTTCGGAATATCTTAGAATTCTCCGACAGCCTTCGAGGCCAGGGGTTGACATAGAGTTGCTGCACGGCAGAAGTCGGCGCCTACGTCATCAGAACGCTGCCTACCGACGACGTGCTTCAGATTTCAGTACTGGTACAGTATTTTGCGACTCCGGCATTGTAGGACCTTATCAGCACACTCACTCAGTTTGCTACAAGTCCACCTTGCTTGTTTCTCCATGTGATCCCATTTGAGCTCTCGCTACTAATTGCGATACTGCTATAGAGTTGGAAGATTAATTTTAATTCATCAGGACCTCCCGTCATTATCGTCAGTCTATTGCATCACAGAGAGTAGAGCCCACCTTGTTCTCGAGCCAGCTCTTGTTCTCATTATAGTTCAGTATACCCTATACTTTAACCTACTGTTTGTGTCGACAGTCAAAAAATGCCTCAAATGGCTCTGAGCACTATGTGACTTAACTTCCCCTAGAACTTAGAACTACTTAAACCTAACTAACCTAAGGACATCACACACATCCAATCCCGAGGCAGGATTCGAACCGGCGACCGTAGTGGTCGCGCGGTTCCAGACTGAAGCACCTAGAACCGCTCGGCCACTCCGGGCGGCTGTCGACAATCATGTGCATTTATGTGCTGATGTATAATACATCTCATTGTAATATCTAATCCACATATCATTTCGAAGATATATGTAGAACCCCATTTCCTGTTCTTTACTATGATGTAGGTCTCTATCTTTTGTGTAGATTATGATTTTTATTAAATTATTGTGAGTGTGCACTCCTTGTTTTAGCAATTAGCAGGGTCCACCATCATTTCCTTCTGGTACCATTTTGCGCATAATTAATTAGCTGGCAGATAAGGAGGGGATCGAGTGCATGTCTTGTTCTCATGCAAAATTCGTCTGAATGAAAGAGGTACAAACTCTTCCACCCTGGCACCGTCAAAATTACAGGATCGAAAGTTAATAATGTTAGAGTTATTAACGTTTTTGTGTTTTCATACTGCAGCTTCGACTGTTGGTCAAGGCTTTTTCTTCATTTGACATTTTTTTCGGTGGGTCTGATAATATTATGGTAATCAAAATACCTTTCTTACGAAACATAACATCAGTAGGTGAGATGAACGATCGAATAAGTATTTATAATGTACTAACAGCTATTTTCATCGTGATACATGACGCACTAGGATAGGACTTTCGTAGATGATGATGCTCAGTCGCCCTGCACGGTGACAGTGATACCACCGAAATGCACATCTCTTCGTCAACTGTATGACATTTCCTTTTTCTGTCAGGTAAAGAATTTCATTGTGCACGACTAACGACATCACGGCAGAGCGTTGAATTACTAGATGGGGCCAATGCTATCAGAACTCATGTGTTGCTCCTTAACCAGTTGTTCACGCCTGTCTATGAAGATACGCTTCTGTACACTCGTTACACATCTAAATCGTTGTATGAAAGATCTGATTTTAGCAACAGGAAACAGATATGTACGTGTAATTAGCAAAAGCACTCAGTATCCGAAACGTGGAGAATTTTACACATTGGCAATGCTGTCACATACCCAAAAGAATTTTGTCGACTGTGGAACACATCTTATTTCCATGAACAATTTACATGAAAATCTTGTCAACGTGGGGATATTTCGTTCAGTCAGTTTTGCCTGTTTCTGTAAGTTTCACCCCAATGATGGCTAGAGTGCTCACGAATAGCCTATCAGTTAGGATTTCCCGGTAACATAGTTTATGTGTAGTTTTCAACTATTAAAATAACTGTCAATATACCACGTACACGTATTTGATTAGTACTCGCACTTCCCAATAGCTTTTCTTTAAAAAAAAAAAAAAAAAAAAAGAAGAAAAGAAACCTCAAAGAAAAGTATCCCCACTATCTGAATTTTACTAGACACGCCGAAAAACATGTCAAATGAAAAGGAAAGCCATGACCAAGAATCGAACACAGACCAGCAGCCTGGCAGTGTAACGCTTCGACCGCTCGTCCACAGAACCCTCCCTCCCCCCACCGCCCTGCCAATCCTCATCGCGCTGCTAGATAAGAAGAATGATAGGTAGTCAGGGTACAGTATGCAATCACTGAAATGTTAATAACAATTTATTAGGTCTGGACCCTGTAATAAATTAATACAAAATATTCCTTCGTAGACGATCTTTCGATATCTATCATTGAAAATACTATTCTATGTCATCAAATTTACCTCGATTGTCTTAAAAACTATGGAGAGTCTGAAAGGTAACTCTGGTGGAACTATTTAAAAATCGAGAATGTAGGCAAAATTTAGTGTACTAACAACTTTTACTTTTTTTTAAACCAGACATAAATTATGCTAAACAAGTTATAGATTGAATACTCTAAACAACTAACAGGTGATTTAATTCTTCACTGGGAGGATCCTGGTTGGCCAAGACAATTTAACTAGGTGATCAGTGAGTCAAGTACTCCGGCCCTAAAAGTGTGGATAACGCAATCTGAATTGATCTGATGCTGAGAAGATGTTGAGTGATCAAATCTGCTGAAGTTCCTCTACATAGGTGCAACTGAGAGCAAGTGGCGATTGAGAGCTGTACGCCCTGACAATGCCAGAGCGGCAGTACGTGACCCTGTGTACTTTGTGTGGCAATGTGACTTGCAGCTGGCAAGATGTGTGCGGCAAAGAAGGTGAGACGTGGAGGTGGCACCTGTGAATCGATTGTTGCCACCAAATAAATGCAAAAATCTCACAGTCTAGCGATCAGTCAGACGGATCGCAATTTACTCTCTACTAGAGCCGTGAAATCATGGTAAATTTCAGTGTGTGACACACCCGTTCGCTGGTCATGGTTCAAATGGCTCTGAGCACTATGGGACTTAACGTCTGAGGTCATCAGTCACCTAGTACTGAGAACTACGTAAACCTAACTAACGTAAGGACATCACACACATCCATACCCATGGCAGGATTCGAACCTGCGACCGCAGCGGTCGCGCGGTTCCAGACTGAAGCGCTTAGAACCATCGCTAGGCATGCCAAGGACCAATTTGTCTCACTTATACAACAAAGCGCACAAGGATACCAAAAGTCAAGACCGGTAAACCAAACACGAATAAGCGTGCCCTCGGCAAATGAGTAATCCGAGACAATTGAAGTCACACTGTCAATACAGTAAGAACTTCACCGCAGGATCCCCTGTCTAAACTACTCGCAAGTGAAGTCAGTCTCAGGACAGCTCCCAAGTACCAACCACAAAAAATGGTTCAAATGCCTCTGAGCACTATGGGACTAAACTTCTAAGGTCATCAGTCCCCTAGAACTTAGAACAAATTAAACCTAACTAACCTAAGGACATCTCACACATCCATGCCCGAGGCAGGATTCGAACCTGCGACCGTAGCGGTCACACGATACCAGACTGTAGCGCCTAGAACCGCTCGGCCACCCAGGTCGGCACCAACCACACATGCCAGAGCTTCGACCAGAAGTGCTTACCAGACTAAAGTCCTGTACCTGAGTGCTTCACACCATTCCAGAAAAGACAATTCCGTTTTCCCGCAAGGTGCACAAATGACACCACCTTCACATCAGGGTCCTAGAGGTGCTAAATCTCCCCTCTCACACGACAGCACAAACTCATGTCGAACCAGGGCAAGAGTTAAGAAACTTGTGTCTCTGAAAAAAACGCCAATTACTGACTTTTTTAAGTTTTCGCAGAGGCGGAAGAGTTGATTCTCTCTGAAGAGTTCCCAACAAGCCACTGTGGCAACAATAGAACAGAGACAATCTCAAAGATCTTTATCTAAATCGCCTGTGCCTTGGAGCTCGTTATTCCTAGCTATAAGTTGTAATAAAGATTCTTTCTCTAAACGTTTCTCAGATGCCGAAGTTTTCTGATACAACAGAGACGGCTGAGGGAAGTGGTTCACTGACCTATTTTCACTATTGACAAACATGAAAACATGTTAAATTTTATTACGTGAGGCTCTGCACACGAGCCCAGTGTAGAACTTCACTGTGTAGACGCGTTCCTTTAGACTGTCGCCCCAGCCCAGGCTTCTGATGGTGCCACAGCAGGTAGCACGGTATTGTTCTGCTGGAACCGTGTCCCGATGAGGGGCTGCCCTGTCTGCCCTGTACAGCTGTGGGCCTGTCCAGCAAGATTTACTAAGGGATGTGTTCGCCATCAATTGCTTTCAACTCCCATCAAGTCGTTTTCTATGAGCTAAGAATCATAAAAGTACATCATGCTTTTAGCACCCTGCTAGGCTCATCAACGTCTGCTCAGGCCATTAAGTTTCTAGAGTCTTTCTCAAGGTGGATCAGGTTGTAACAAAATCTTTGATAATTTTCCATATGCAAGAAATAAGTGAGAGAGTAATCTGTCATCTCCAAGGTCTAGCACAAGGCCTCTATTTTCACTACACAATGTCCTTACAAAATTTGTTCAAAATTGGTGACCACATATCAGACCCTCTCCTTGTCTGCTTTCTCTCCTTTCACTCCTATGCAACATATAGGGTGTCAGGTGTTATTAAAGTGCAGATATTGCTGTTAATGTCTGCGGACAGCTTACTGCCAAATATTAAAATATTATATCAGAATTTATTTAATTTGTTGAATAATAATTATAGCTATTACAAGTAGTATGTTTTTAGACTGCTTCGTACTTCAAAGTACGTGTGACACAAACAAGTCATTAATTTTTACTTTTCTGTGGACAGCAGGTCAGTTACTGAAGTGAGGACGCGTGGACGCAAAACGGACACTGTATACTGACGGGCATATCCCACTTCACAATACAGTTGCAACGATGCACAAACCATAGCTAGTTAATTATGTGATATGTTTGTAGAAAGACTGCTAAATGAAAAAAGGAGAAAAAATAAGACACCTAACACTCTGTATATTCTCCGACAGAAACCAGTCTCCTACATAACTCGTCACTGGACAGCAAGATGCCTCCTAACTACCTAAAGCTGTGGTCGTCATACTGCACCCCGAATAAATTAATCGTGCAGGCCGCGGTTCTCAGCCTCACTTTACAGTAAAATGTGTGTAGCATCTAACAGCCGAATGCAAACGTTAAGAGCTTCTGAAGAGTACAGTTTTCTGGCCCAGTAACAAACAAAGATACTTACAGAGACACTAATATATTAAGACGTGTTTAGTTTTAATGGACGTTGCTGAATTCGAGCGTAAGCTAAGTGAAACTGCCCGCTTATTTCAGGAGGTAAGTAGCGCGGCCACTGCGGGTCGGAGGACATGGGAGGGAGAGCGTTTCATTATTTGTCTTCCAGTACTGACAGCTCACGAACGTGCACCCTTCGTAGATCTGGTGCTGTAGTATAAATGTTGACACCGAAAAACCACGAAGTCGGGAATGTGCATTATAGAGATCGTCATTTTTAAATGTACTGAAGGAACGCTAAGTATTTAACGCTCTTGAAATACATACAACACAGTGAATAGAAGAAAATTCACAGTTAAATAATTTATCAAAGATTTGTCATGGTGTCTCTTACTCATCTTTTTTTTTTGTTCTTGTATCCTCAGTCTGCTGTTTCGTTTGATGCGCTCTGTGGTGTCACCGCCAGACACCACACTTGCTAGGTGGTAGCCTTTAAATCGGCCGCGGTCCGTTAGTATACGTCGGACCCACGTGTCGCCACTATCAGTGATTGCAGACCGAGCGCCGCCGTACGGCAGGTCTAGTCTAGAGAGACTCCCTAGCACTCGCCCCAGTTTTACAGCCGACTTTGCTAGCGATGGTTCACTGTCTACATACGCTCTCATTAGCTGAGACGACAGTTTAGCATAGCCTTCAGCTACGTCATTTGCTACGACCTAGCAAGGCGCCATATTCAGTCACTATGAATGTATTCTGGACAGATAATATTGTGAATCATGTACCGTCAAGAGCGACGTTCATCATTAATGGATTAAAGTTAAGTATCAAACTAATTACGTCCGCTTTCTGAATTCTAATTCCTTGTCATGTTCCAGACCTCACGTCAGTATAGTTCTTCCCCCCTCACGCCAGCCTGCGTGAGCTAAAACGCGTGCATTTCGGCCTCCACTAGTAACACGGTGTTGACTCTTCTGCCAGCACAACACGGTCCATCATGAATTCCTCTCCTGTGTCAATATTTTCACCTAAAGGTAGCACTAGCAACGCCCGTCCACAGTTATTTGTTTTGTGTACTCCAGTCTCTGTTTTCCTATACAGTTTATCCAATAGTGCATTCAAATCTAAGAACAAATACTATCATTAAACAAAGTGCTTTACATATAGTAAAATAAATGACATTTCGCCACACAAGTATAGTTTCACAACTGTTTGACCACTAAGGTTGGCAACAATCTGATTCACATCATAATCGACAAGAAGTGTTGAGATTGGTGCCGACTTTTAACCATCATCCAAGTTATCGTGCCCTTACATTAGCCAATCTATTTCCAGCTCATAACATAGTGATGTAGGTAGACGAACAATTAACAACGAAATTGGTACAAGTGCGGCCCGAGATACGGCCCCACATTGTCAGTATTGGCTCTCGAGTACAGAAGTTTGACGATTCTTTAAGTATAGCAACGCTAACGTAAGAAGACCCCTTTCGGAATCTATACCTCAGATCGACTCCATATTAACCATTTTGCTCAGTATCCGTTTCCTTCCAGCCATTTAGTTCATATTTGGTCATCAAGTCTTATGTTCAGCTCCTCTCGGCCTACGTCAGCATGCGCATAAGCGTCATCAGTAATCTAACATCAAAGCTGAGGGACAGTGTATTCGTTTCTTGTGAACTCTCCCTGTGGGTGAATGAAGAATAAATAAATAAAAATAAAAAAATCAATTATAAAGAAAACATAATGCCAAATTTTTATAAGGGTCTTTGCTTAGTTCCCTACCTTTCAAAGCCTTAAATCAGCGTATTATGTTCTCATAAGATAAAATTTTCGGTCTGGGAAAGATAATCTCTACAAACAGAATGAGGCAAGCTACTACATGTTATAGCCGGTCGCCAGTACGTGGAACGCATTAATAAATAACAGTGGACGTTACTCTCATAATCTCTCTCATCAGGCGAACTTGGCCGTCAATCTTTGTTTCCATATATAGATTGCTACCCTTAAATTTAACCTGCTGCAGACGTTTCTAGAGAAGCACTTAACTATTTAATGGTCTGCTGACAATAAATGCTTTTCGCGTTTATTGAAAATTTAAGGTTAGCAATCTGTGCTCTTCATTGACTGTCCACTAATTCTTCTACTCACCGTTTGTATGTGAATCATAATGCAAAGAGGAAGTAAGGCTCGTAGTTAGTTACAACGTCGTCGGGATCGTTGATACCTCCGTATACAAGCGCACGCGGTTGTCTGTTTGTCTGCGTGCGTGTGTGTATCTATGTATGTGTGAGTGTGTGTGTGTTTGTGTAGGGGCATGAATGTTTCCGAAAGAGTTAAATGCATGAGAAAATGATTTTCTGCGCTCTTCTTTCCTTCTAGAAGGTTCGAAAAACTTCGAATCATTAATGTAAAATTTTCAGGTACTCGTATTTCAGTGTGATATGTCTCGCCAATTATCCTAGTGACCTTAAGGGCTACAGACTCTGCATCATTATCGCTGGTATTCATTTATTATTACATGTCATCACCTATCTACTCAAAATGGCTGTGTTGTAACGCTTCGGGCACTGTATGTAACGTAACCCAATATAATTTCGTAAGTAGTGTTCCTGATCTACTGAACTGGTATTATTAAACATGGTGTCATAGTTATTAAGCTCCAGAGATGTAGCACAAAGCCTACAGTTTTTCCGATTTTAAATAGCCCAAGATCTCACAAATTACGGCGTCGGACCAGCTAAAACTCCTTATTTTCATAAAGCACATTTCATCTTACAAGTGGTGCATATATGTTCAAAAATGTTCTAACTAATCTAGATTTCTTAAAACACGTCATTAGCAAGCCGTAAGGTATACATGTGAGAGAAGTTTATAGTATCAAATATCACTGCACAAAACATAAAGTAATGCTCTCCACAATGGATCCGACATTAAATAACAAGTTACAACAACAATGATTACGAGTTCGATAACAACCTAGTTCACAGATGCAATGGTAATACTGGACCGGATGTTATTTGGGACTGGATTTGACACACTCGGCATTCTGTAGACCTATATTGAGCATGTCCTGGAAGATACGGAAGATCTCATAAAATTAAAAAGCTTAAATTATACAAAAGAACTTAAACGTAAATGTTTCTTCTACATATCAGAAGTAAAATAGTCCTGACCAATATGAAATAAGTCAAAATTTGGAGTATATTTTGATCCACACATTAAAACAAATCTTAGTGGAAGGAACAGCACGTGTACAGACTTAAGCGGACGGTGTAATTTTTAGGTTATTGTAGAGAATCATAGTCAAAGGTGTAAGTAGGCTGTTTAGGTTTTTTTATTGGTAACGCCACCTCTGTATGAAAATCACTGGCGTAAGTAGGCTGTTTAGGTTTTTTTATTGGTAACGCCACCTCTGTATGAAAATCACTG
Organism: Schistocerca serialis cubense; assembly: GCF_023864345.2. Classification (NCBI taxonomy): domain Eukaryota; kingdom Metazoa; phylum Arthropoda; class Insecta; order Orthoptera; family Acrididae; genus Schistocerca; species Schistocerca serialis. The sequence goes on from NC_064639.1 coordinate 345,810,159, forward strand.
GCTGTGCTGTGTGCAGTCTGTGGCTGCTTTGCATTGTTGTAATACTCGCCATTGTAGTGTTAGGCAGCTGGCTGTGAACAGCGCGTAGCGTTGCGCAGTTGGAGGTGAGCCGCCAGCAGTGGTGGATGTGGGGAGAGAGATGGCGGAGTTTTGAAATTTGTCATGAACTGCTATATATATTATGACTATTGAGGTAAATACATTGGTTGTTCTCTATCAAAATCTTTCATTTGCTAACTATGCCTATCAGTAGTTAGTGCCTTCAGTACTTTGAATCTTTTATTTAGCTGGCAGTAGTGGCGCTCGCTGTATTGCAGTAGCTTGAGTAGCGAAGTTTTTTGTGAGGTAAGTGATTTGTGAAACTTATAGGTTAATGTTAGTCAGGGCCATTCTTTTGTAGGGATTTTTGAAAGTCAGATTGCGTTGCGCTAAAAAAATATTGTGTATCAGTTTAAGGACAGTCGTGTATAATTTTTATAAGGGGATGTTTCATAAAGGTAACAGCTTCATGTTAGTCGACTGTATGTCCGTGATCATAGATTGTAAACAGATCATTTCATTACATATCGCATCGTCGTGTAAGTTCTATGCTTTGTTACTTCTTTTCTGTAGCAAACAACATTTTGACATTTATTTGTAGTCGTTTGTTATGTAGGTTTATCTTTATGTTTCATCTGCCAGAGTTAGGTACTTAAAGTGTCTGTCAAGGCTTTTAGTTGAAAGCCGAGGTATATATTTTCTTTTAATAACTCCTCGATTAACAACCGTACGATGGTCAGGCGCAGCTATTCCTTTGTTAGCTGGTAACAATGTTAGAATAATGATGTTCAGATTACCAACAGATAATCTCATATTGTACACTGTATTGCTATGGATGTTCTATAGCTTCTTGCTTTCTAGATACGGTAAGATTTAGTTGTCGTACGTATATACGAGTATGTATGTCTATATGGTCACTTGTTATGCAATTTTAGTATTATGAATCGACTGACACAGTCATATATTTTAATTATTCAAGAATCAATGTTATAAAGAAATTTTTTTCGCCCTTTTCTCGATTTTATCTGACTCTACAGACGCATTTACTATTCGAAACACCCTATTCGCAGTACAGTATAAGTCTCAAATACACCAGTAGATATCTAGCTATGTTCTGCAATAGAAGTGTAGCGATTTGGTAGCATACCGATGTATACTGCTGCTATACACTGAGGCGCCAAAGAAAGTGGTATAGGCATGCGTATCCAAATACGGAGATATGTAAACAGGCAGAATACGGCGCTGGGGTCGACAACGCCTATATAAGACAGTAAGTGTCTGGAGCAGTTATTAGATCGATTACTGCTGCTAAAATGGTAGATTAACTTACTTCAAACCTGGTGTTATATTAGGTGCACGAGCGATGGGACATAGCATCTCCGAGGTACCATGACTATCAGGAATCCAGTAAAACATCAAATCTCCGACGTCGCTGCGGCCGGAAAAAGATCCTGCAAGAACGGTATCAACGACGACTGAAGGGAATCGTTAAACGTGACAGAAGTACAACAATTCCGCAAACTGCTGCAGATTTCAGCACGGGCCATCAACAACCGTCAGAGTGCGAACCATTCAACGAAACATCATCGATATGGGCTTTCGGAGCCGAAGATTCACTCGTATATACTTGATAACTACACGATACAAAGCTTTTCACTTGCCTGGGCCCGTCAACACCAACATTGGACTGTTGATGACTGGAAACATGTTGCCTGGTCCGACGAGTCCCGTTTCAAATTGTATCGAGCGGATGGACGTGTACGGGTATGGAGAGAGCCTCATGAGTCCATGCACCCTGCATCTCAGCAGGGGCTGTTCAAGCTGGTTGAGGCTCTGTATTGGTGTGGGGCGTGTGCAGCTGGAGTGGTTCGACTGTGACAGGCGACACGTACATAAGCATCCTGCCTGATCACCTGCATCCATTCATGTCCACTGTGCATTCTACATCTACATCTATACTCCGCGAGCCACCTTACGGTGTGTGGCGGAGGGTACTTATTGTACCACTATCTGATCCCCCCTTCCCTGTTCCATTCACGAATTGTGCGTGGGAAGAACGACTGCTTGTAAGTCTCCGTATTTGCTCTAATTTCTCGGATCTTTTCGTTGTGATCATTACGCGAGATATATGTGGGGGTAGTAATATGTTGCCCATCTCTTCCCGGAATGTGCTCTCTCGTAATTTCGATAATAAACCTCTCCGTATTGCGTAACGCCTTTCTTGAAGTGTCCGGCACTGGAGCTTGTTCAGCATCTCCGTAACGCTCTCGTGCTGACTAAATGTCCCCATGACGAATCGCGCTGCTTTTCGCTGGATCATGTCTATCTCTTCTATTAATCCAACCTGGTAAGGGTCCCATACTGATGAGCAATACTCAAGAATCGGACGAACAAGCGTTTTGTAAGCTACTTCTTTCGTCGATGAGTCACATTTTCTTAGAATTCTTCCTATGAATCTCAACCTGGCACCTGCTTTTCCCACTATTTGTTTTATGTGATCATTCCACTTCAGATCGCTCCGGATAGTAACTCCTAAGTATTTTACGGTCGTTACCGCTTCCAATGATTTACCACCTATGGCATAATCGTACTGGAATGGATTTCTGCCCCTATGTATGCGCATTATATTACATTTATCTACGTTTAGGGAAAGCTGCCAGCTGTCGCACCATGCATTAATCCTCTGCAGGTCCTCCTGGAGTACGTACGAGTCTTCTGATGTTGCTACTTTCTTGTAGACAACCGTGTCATCTGCAAATAGCCTCACGGAGCTACCGATGTTGTCAACTAAGTCATTTATGTATATTGTAAACAATAAAGGTCCTATCACGCTTCCCTGCGGTACTCCCGAAATTACCTCTACATCTGCAGATTTTGAACCGTTAAGAATGACATGTTGTGTTCTTTCTTCTAGGAAATCCTGAATCCAATCACAAACCTGGTCCGATATTCCGTAAGCTCGTATTTTTTTCACTAAACGTAAGTGCGGAACCGTATCAAATGCCTTCCTGAAGTCCAGGAATACGGCATCAATCTGCTCGCCAGTGTCTACGGCACTGTGAATTTCTTGGGCAAATAGGGCGAGCTGAGTTTCACATGATCTCTGTTTGCGGAATCCATGTTGGTTATGATGAAGGAGATTTGTATTATCTAAGAACGTCATAATACGAGAACACAAAACATGTTCCATTATTCTACAACAGATTGACGTAAGCGAAATAGGCCTATAATTATTCGCATCTGATTTATGACCCTTCTTGAAAATGGGAACGACCTGCGCTTTCTTCCAGTCGCTAGGTACTTTACGTTCTTCCAGCGATCTACGATAAATTGCTGATAGAAAGGGGGCAAGTTCTTTAGCATAATCACTGTAGAATCTTAAGGGTATCTCGTCTGGTCCGGATGCTTTTCCGCTACTAAGTGATAGCAGTTGTTTTTCAATTCCGATATCGTTTATTTCAATATTTTCCATTTTGGCGTCCGTGCGACGGCTGAAGTCAGGGACCGTGTTACGATTTTCCGCAGTGAAACAGTTTCGGAACACTGAATTCAGTATTTCTGCCTTTCTTCGGTCGTCCTCTGTTTCGGTGCCATCGTGGTCAACGAGTGACTGAATAGGGGATTTAGATCCGCTTACCGATTTTACATATGACCAAAACTTTTTAGGGTTCTTGTTTAGATTGTTTGCCAATGTTTTATGTTCGAATTCGTTGAATGCTTCTCTCATTGCTCTCTTTACGCTCTTTTTCGCTTCGTTCAGCTTTTCCTTATCAGCTATGATTCGACTACTCTTAAACCTATGATGAAGCTTTCTTTGTTTCCGTAGTACCTTTCGTACATGATTGTTGTACCACGGTGGATCTTTCCCCTCGCTTTGGACCTTAGTCGGTACGAACTTATCTAAGGCGTACTGGACGATGTTTCTGAATTTTTTCCATTTTTGTTCCACATCCTCTTCCTCAGAAATGAACGTTTGGTGGTGGTCACTCAGATATTCTGCGCTTTGTGCCCTATCACTCTTGTTAAGCAAATATATTTTCCTTCCTTTCTTGGCATTTCTTATTACACTTGTAGTCATTGATGCAACCACTGACTTATGATCACTGATACCCTCTTCTACATTCACGGAGTCGAAAAGTTCCGGTCTATTTGTTGCTATGAGGTCTAAAACGTTAGCTTCACGAGTTGGTTCTCTAACTATCTGCTCGAAGTAATTCTCGGACAAGGCAGTCAGGATAATGTCACAAGAGTCTCTGTTCCTGGCTCCAGTTCTGATTGTGTGACTATCCCATTCTATACCTGGTAGATTGAAGTCTCCCCCTATTACAATAGTACGATCACGAAACTTCTTCACGACGTTCTGCAGGTTCTCTCTGAGGCGCTCAACTACAACGGTTGCTGATGCAGGTGGTCTATAGAATCATCCGACTATCATATCTGACCCACCTTTGATACTTAACTTAACCCAGATTATTTCACATTCGCATTCGCTAATAACTTCACTGGATATTATTGAATTCTTTACTGCTATAAATACTCCTCCACCATTGGCGTTTATCCTATCCTTGCGGTATATATTCCATTCTGTGTCTAGGATTTCGTTACTGTTCACTTCCGGTTTTAACCAACTTTCCGTTCCTAATACTATATGCGCACTATTTCCTTCAATAAGAGATACTAATTCAGGAACCTTGCCCTGGATACTCCTGCAGTTTACCAATATTACGTTAACTTTTCCTGTTTTTGGTCTCTGAGGACGGACGTTCTTTATCAACGATGATAATGTCCTCTCTGGTAAGCCGTCAGGTATTTTATCGTTTCGCCCAAGGGGGGGTCCCTCTAACCTAAAAAACCCCCGTGTGCACGCCACACGTACTCTGCTACCCTAGTAGCTGCTTCCGGTGTGTAGTGCACGCCTGACCTGTCTAGGGGGGCCCTACAGTTCTCCACCCAATAACGGAGGTCGATGAATTTGCAACCATTATAGTCGCAGAGTCGTCTGAGCCTCTGGTTTAGACCCTCCACACGGCTCCAAACCAGAGGACCGCGATCGACTCTGGGCACTATGCTGCAGATATTAAGCTCAGCTTGCACTCCGCGTGCGATGCTGGTTGTCTTCACCAAATCAGCCAGCCGCCGGAAGGAACCAAGGATGGCCTCAGAACCCAAGCGGCAGGCGTCATTCGTTCCGACATGTGCTACTATCTGCAGCCGGTCACACCCAGTGCGTTCAATAGCTGCCGGAAGGGCCTCCTCCACATTACGGACGAGACCCCCCGGCAAGCACACCGAGTGCACACTGGCATTCTTCCCCGACCTACCCGCTATTTTCCTGAGGGGCTCCATAACCCGCCTAACGTTGGAGCTCCCTATAACTAATAGGCCCGCCCTCTGTGACTGTCGGGACCTTGCCGGAGAATCGGCCACTGGCCCAACAGGCGAGGCATCCTGTGGTGGCTCGGAAACGATGTCATCACCACTAGGAAGCACCCCGTACCTGTTGGAAAGGGGTAAGGCAGCTGCCACGCGGCCAGATCCCACCTTTGCCTTTCGGCCAGGCACGCGCGAGCCCACCACTGTCCGCCATTCACCCTGGAGTGATGGCTGACCGGTAAGATGCTCACTGCCGGAAGACGCAGCGACATCAGGGGTTCCATGTGATTCCAAGGCCACCGAAGTAGGCATAGGTCTTACCACAGTTGCCCCAACGCCACTACGAGCCGACGCCTGCGCCTCGAGCTCGATAAGCCTAACAGACAAAGCCTCCACCTGCCCCCGAAGAGTGGCCAATTCTCCTTGCGTCCGCTCACAACAACCACAGTCCCTACACATGACTATGTTTACCCTACTCTATACGGTGACAAATTCCCAAGATAATCTTCTGATGAGCTACTCTGATAATCAAGAAACACTCACTGAAATACGAGACGTGAAAACTACGCTAGGTTTTCCCAGAAAAACTATTTAAAAGCTAAGCGCAGCAAATAAGTACAAAAAGGCTTTATACAAACAGTACTCGCTGCTGCTGGTGCTCTCGCTCTGGCTGTCACAAGACAACTGCTGATTCAAGTGACTAGTGGCTAACGGCCGCGAAACAAACAAAAGACGGTTTTAGGGCGCTTTCTGTTCTAAACGATCAAGAAAACACTAAGAAATCTAACACGAAAACTACGTAAAGTTTTATCAAGAACTGTTAGTTACTATGCAGAGCAGATAAACACAAATAGAATCCCTTCCTTAGTGGATGGTCGTAAACAAAATGCAAAATAAACGCTTTATACAAACAGTACTCGCTGCTGCTGGTGCTCTCGCTCTGGCTGTCACAAGACAACTCCGGTCCAATTCCGGCGGACTTGGGCAATTACAGCAGGACAATGCGTCACCCTACACGTCCTGAGTTGCTACAGAGTTGCTGCAGGACATTCTTCTGAGTTTGAACACTTCTGCTGCCATAAAACTCCGCGAACATGAAGATTATTGAGCATATCAAGGATGCCTTGCAACGTGCTGTTTCGGAAGAGATGTCCACTCCCTCGTACTCTCACGGATTTATGGACAGCACTTCATCACTACTTCAGAAATTAGTCGTGTTCATGCCACGTCATGCCGAGACACTTGTGCGTGCTCGCGTGGGCCGCATACGATGTCTGGCAGGTGTACCTGTTTCATTGCCTCCTCAAAGTATAATTTGTACAGGATCGAATAGGGGTCAATAAGACAGGAAGACAAAGAAGGAAGTGATCGGACTAAAAAGGATGTAAGACACGGATGTAGGTTTTCGTCGCTGCTGTTCTGTCTGTACGTTAGGGAAGCAATGACGGAAATAAAAGAAAGGTACAAAATGGGGATTCAAATTCAGGTTGAAGGGATATCAATGATAAGATTCGCTGATGACATTGTTATCCTCAGTGAAGGTGAAGAAGAATTATAGGCAATGTTGAACAGAGTGAACAATCTAATGAGTACAGGATATGGCTTGAGGCTAAATCGAATAGAGACGAAGTAAAGAGTGTGATACTATAGAAGAAAGGTGAAGAAGAGTGGGACTCATAAGGTAAGGAATAAAGAGGTTCTCCCTCTGCAGAATTGGCGAGGAAATGTACATGTGGAAAAGAAGAAGGGGCAGATTGATAGGATATCTGTTAAGATACTAGAGGAAGCTGTACAGAATAAAAGTTATGGAAGAAGACAGAGATAGGAATATATTCAGCAAATAATTGAGGACATATATTGAAATTATTACTCGGTGATGAAAACTTTGTCAGAGAACAGGCTGGCTTCCACAAACCAGTCAGAAAACCGATGAGTCAGAAAATATAAAATATGATGTTTGCATTTCCAGACCAGCGGTTGGGGAACCGCTGCAGCGCGGCGAGTATTGCGGAAACAGTAGGAACAGAAGACAGGAAATAACATTAACATAGATGTCTCAGTTAATTACGCCAGACCACGAAATCAGACATGGACGACCATAGTGTAAAATCTGGCCATACTACAATGACAACAAAAGCAAACTTCTTAAGCAGTCATCCTCCTTGTGCGATCGCGTTATTAAAGAGATCATTGAAATTAGGTGCGCGTCGGCATCTGCAAAAATAGCTGCCTACAACTGAGCCAGGCAATTAGCCATACATTGAGCCGAGAAAAAAAAAGGCTTTCCCATACATTGATGTGCACACCCGACGACGATAGCCCAAAGACTGAGCACTGCAGCTGTATCCGGGCGTTGCCATAGTCACCACAGACAACACCAACCGTGTGGCGGCTCCATGTAGAGTGATTGGAGAGGAATGATGCAGTGGCAAAGGCTAACTATGTAAGACGTCGATACTAGCAGGCAGCAGACATGAGGAACCACTCGAAACGCCAACGAGATAATTTGCAGAAATGTCGTGGAAAACTGAACGGTGTAACCCTGGCGAACACGCGAGATTTCTGCAAATATAACATCAGGCTGCAAAGGGTTTCCCCGAAATTTTACATTCTTAGAGGAAATTGGTAAGGTCTACGTAGAGTAAAAGGTGGAATGTGTGCGGGACAGTGTAGCAGCTCGTGCTGACTGGTTTACAATGCAGCAGTGTGTTGAATGACTCAACTGTTTCAAAATCTCTAAATAAGCACAAGTTCAGAAACTGAAAGGATTTATCCAAAGAAGTGATGGTGACTGCTTTGACCCATGTATCCGAAAAGACTCATGAATCAGATTATGTATACATCTAACGTTCGTATATGACGTCGTTTTCTGAATTGCCACATTGTGAATTCAGCTAGATTTTGGCCCGTTAATGAGCGGATTCGGAAGCCATAATCCTTTACGTGAAACTGTATGAGGATTGTTATCGACACATTTAATCTCACTTCTGTTTCAAGTAATATCTGAAACCATTTTGCCAGCCTGCGAACATGGAAACCCGTAGAGGGAGCAGGGGGATACAATAGATACAGCTGCCATTCCCTAAAAGCTGACGTTTTATGAGTTTCTCCGATACGAAACAGATCGTCAGCAGGGCAACAGGTAGCGTACCCCTCTACGACGACGCCCCCCTCCTCCCCCGTACGCCCCACAACCAGGATCCAGCTGCCTCCGTGGAAACCAGTATTGTGATCTTCAGTCTGAAGAATCTCCACACTGGTCTGTCCTGTGTAAGCGTCTCCTCTCTGTGCATAGCAGCTGAAACCAACATCCATTCCAATCTGCTTGGTTGCTAGACACGCTATCTATGTCAGCGTCCTTTAGTACTAATCAAAAGTTGCTGGGTCAAGGGTTTGAATCCAGCCACTGCTCTAATTTCGGGTAACAATCTTCAGCAGAGTTGGCCGAAGACTTCCAGCACACCGCCGTCGTTCTGTCAAAGGCCTTGTCAAAGAGGGTGAAGGGGCTGACTAAAGGTGTAGGGCACTCTTTTGCCTTGGGAAGAGGAACTTCCCTTAAAAGGCGGGAGGATCAGTAATGATAAACGGTATGAGGATTCAGAAGGCAATGGAAACTACTGTATGAAAGATACATAGCGTGTATCCATAGGACACTTGGCCAGTAAGTTGAAAAAGTGTCGTGGCAATCCCTCCGTTGGCAAAATTTCTGGATTAGTCACCCATTCGGATCTATGGAAGCAGACAGCCAAAAGGGAGGTGAGCATGAGAAAAATATGGAATAGCCAACGACGGGATAGCGTTCCAAGACCTGGAGCATGGGCTATCAAAATTTAAACGTAGTAGGAAAGCTATAAAATCTCAAACGGGAGATACAAAGTTTCAATCTAGCTGTGGAGGTGGAGGGGGGGGGGTGGTTAGTGAATTGAAATGGAAAAACCATTCCATTTTGTAAAATGGAGCATGATGTTTGGATATTTGCAATATGTAGACGAACACTGGGAGGGTAATAAGACTAAAAGGAGAAGAACAATGTGCTCGGATGAAAATGGATGTAAGACAGGGATGCACTCTTTCACCCCCCCCCCCCCCCTGTTGGATCTGCACATCTAAGAAACAATGATGGAAATTAAAGGAAGATAGATTCACGAGTGGGATTAAAGATCTAGATGTAAGGATACTGATTATAAGATTCGCTGATGAAATTGCTATCCGCTGTGAATACGAAGACGAATTCCAGAGCCTGCTGGATGGAATGCACGATCTCATGACTATAGAATACAGACTGAGCGTAAACCGGAGAAAAACGCAAGTATTGATATGTAGCAGAAATGAGAATAACAAGAAACTTCAATTCAAAACTGGTGATTATGAAGTTGACAAAGTTAAGGAATACTGACACCTAGGCAGCAAAATGACCCATAACAAGCAAAAAAAAAAAAGGACAAAAAGCAGACTAACTTAGGGAAAGAGGGAGATCCTGGCCAAGAGAAGTCTATCTATGTCAAATACAGGGCTTAACTTGAGAAAGAAATTTCTGAAAACCTACGTTAGAAGCAGAGTATTGTGGTAGAACCACAGTGGGATAACAAGAACAAAAGACCATCGAAGCGCTAGAGATGGGGCGCCACGGAAGAATGTTGAAAATTAGGTAGACTGATAATATAAAGAATTAAGATGTTCTCTGTCAAATCGTTGAAGGGTTGAGCATATGGAAAACATTGACAAGAAGAAGGGACAGAACTGTGAGACATCTGTTAAAATATCAGCGAATAGTTTCCAAGATACCAGAAGGAGCTGTAGAGGGTAAGAACTGTAGGGGGAGACAGAGATTGGAATCCATCCAACAAATCTTTGAGGACGTGCGATCCAAATGCTAAATGTAAACGAAAAGGTTTGCAGAAGGTACAGTTCGTGGTGGGGTCACATAGAACCAATGCGAAGCTGAAGAGCCCAAAAAGATTGTATTCAAGACTGGTCTAAGTCTACAACGGAACTCCTCCCCCCCCCCCCCCCCAACAAACACACAGGTACATACTTTTCCTTCCGTTAGTAAACTGATGAATTGATGATGCTTCATTGGTTCCCCAGGATGTGTGTTACCAGCCATTTACTTCTTTTAATCCATTTATGCCATAACTTTATTTTTTTCCGTTTATTGAACATCTCTTCATGGGTTCCTTCTAAACTTCAATTCCGAAGAAGGCTGTGCAGTAGATTATCTTTGGAAATTACTTCTTGTCTGTTAAATGTAAATTCGTTGTATGAAATTTCTCTTTTACAGAAAGTATTTTCTTGGTAGTGTCAGTCTGAATTGTATATCGTTTCTGCTTCAGACATCGACAGTTATTTTCCTGATTAAATAGGAAAACCCATCTACTACGTTTAGTATGTCACAAGGTGAGTAAATGCTGTTGCCCAATTACGTATTTGGTCCAGTCTTGAATTAGTCAATCTCCTCCTCCTCTCTCTTTGTTCATTTTCTTCTCTCTCCTCGTTCATCTCCCTTCCCTCCCTGTCTGTCCCCCTCCTACAACTCCCATTCTCTGTCCATTTCTCCCTGTACAAATCTTCCTCCTGCTCTATCTGTCTACTCTTCCTCCCTCCTATCTCAATCTTCTCCTCACCTTCTTTCTGTCTATCTCCTCCTCTCTTTTTCACTGTCAACCTCTTCCATTTTCTTTTGTCTGTCCACCTCTGCATTTCCCCTCTCACTGTCATCACCTCCTCTACCGTTTCTCTGCCCACTTCCTTCTCTACTTCTCTCTGTCAATATTCTCCTGTCCCTCTTCCTGGCACCTCCACCCCTTCCTTTATGTCCATCACCTCCTCAGCCATTCTCTGCGTATCTCCTCTTCACCCCTCTCTCTCTGTGCATTCTGTCTCATCCCTTTGTCAATCCATTTCTCCCTCCCCCTCTCTTTGTCCATCTCCTCCTCCGCTCTCTCGGTTCATATCCTCTTCACTCTTCTTTCCGCATAGTATCAACCCCACTTAAAGTAGAGGTTGCTGATTGTTACCCCACACAATAGTTTCTTTCCAGATATCACATAATATGTATACCAAGTTTGATTGAAATCGATGCAGGGCTTTAGGGGGACATTTGTCACATATATTTCGCATATATTTATCTTGTGTCCCTCACATTTCTACACATATTTCACCATATCTCTAACGAATTTCACCCTGCACTTTCATTTTCACACATTTAAACTGCTTATGACGACGTCTAATCCGAACTACGTTTTGCATAATGATGTGATTTTACAGTTACGTTTAATAGTATACGAGGATACTGTCTGTGGGACGTGTTGCAAATACAGGTAGTGGCAAAGAAGCAACAAATTAAAGCGTCATGCATGGCGCTGCAGTTTTTCATGCATTTCCCTGTTTATGACGTCGTACCTTCTGAACTATGTGTCGTACAGTCATAAGTTGTTGCAGTGCGTTGGGTAGTGTAGTTGAACACTGTCTGCAAAATGTGATACGAATGGTGTCAGTAGTAAGAATAATAAATTATCACCTTGTACTCGATGCGACTGTAAGATGCATGAACAGTGAAAATGTAGTAAGCGATAACCTTATTCATTTCAGTATTTTGGGGAGGGTGTCTGCGAGAAAATGTCTCTTAAAAGTTTGAAATCAAGTGTAAAGTCCGTTAGAAGTACCTACGTCGACTCATTCCCAAATACTAGATAAATACGGCCTGGATTATTGCACGTCGTGGGCCTTTTTTACCCGTGCCTTTTTGGGAGGGAGGTGGTTATTACCCCCAGAGTCATTCTTTCCAGACAGGTACTGATTTGTGTACCAAGTTTTGTTTAAACTGTTCCGGTGATTTAAGAGCAGATGTGGAGCGTACATACTTACAACTATTTTTATAATATGTATGAATTCCCCAACCTAATTAGTTCAGACATTCTTTGCACAACAGTTTTTAGCATGGATAGGGACTGCAACTGCTGTGTTCGGATGCAGGCTGAGTTGGCATCCCTTCGCTCCCAGCTTCAGGCAGTGTTGGCTTCGGTCACACAGCTTGAGGCTGTTGCCTACGGGCATCACTGTGGGGGTCCGGATGGGGGTTTGTCGGGAACGGCCAGCTCGTCCCATGCATCCCCCGATCGGACTACGACTGTGGTTGCCCGGGATACTGCCCGCATTGAGGCTGATCCCTCACCTGCGGTAGAGTGGGAGGTCGTCTCAAGGTGTGGCAGGGGGCGAAAGACATTCTGGAGGGCTGAACGGAAGGCCTCTCCAGTTTGTCTGACGAACCGGTTTCAGGCTCTGTCTCAGGCTGATACTGATCTTCGGCCTGACATGGCTGCTTGTCCTGTTCCAGAGGTTGCCCCTCAGTCTGCAAGACTGCGGTCGCAGAGGGTGGACTTACTGGTAGTTCGGAGCTCCAACGTCAGGCGCGTAATGGGGCCCCTTAGGGAAATGGCAGCAAGAGAGGGGAAGAAAACCAATGTGCACTCTGTGTGCATATCGGGGGGAGTCATTCCAGATGTGGAAAGAGTCCTTCCGGATACCATGAAGGGCACATGGTGCACCCATCTGCAGGTGGTCGCTCATGTCGGCACCAATGATGTGTGTCGCTACGGATCGGAGGTAATCCTCTCTGGCTTCCGGCGGCTTTCTGATTTGGTGAAGACTGCCAGTCTCGCTAGCGGGATGAAAGCAGAGCTCACCATCTGCAGCATCGTCGACAGGACTGACTGCGGACCTTTGGTACAGAGCCGAGTGGAGGGTCTGAATCAGAGGCTGAGATGGTTCCGCGACCGTGTGGGCTGCAGATTCCTCGACTTGCGCCATAGGGTGGTGGGTTCTCGGGTTCCGCTGGATAGGTCAGGAGTCCACTACACGCAACAAGCGGCTACACGGGTAGCAGGGGTTGTGTGGCGTGGGCTGGGTGGTTTTTTAGGTTAGATGGCCTTGGGCAAGTACAGAAAGGGCAACAGCCTCAACGGGTGCGGGGCAAAGGCAGGACATGCGGGGAACAAGCAGCAATCGATATTGTAGCTCATCAGAAGATTATCTTGGGAATTTGTCACCGTATAGAGTAGGGTAAACATAGTCATGTGTAGGGACTGTGGTTGTTGTGAGCGGATGCAAGGAGAATTGGCCACTCTTCGGGGGCAGGTGGAGGCTTTGTCTGTTAGGCTCATCGAGCTCGAGGCGCAGGCGTCGGCTCGTAGTGGCGTTGGGGCAACTGTGGTGAGACCTATGCCTACTTCGGTGGCCTTGGAATCACATGGAACCCCTGATGTCGCTGCGTCTTCCGGCAGTGAGCATCTTACCGGTCAGCCATCACTCCAGGGTGAATGGCGGACAGTGGTGGGCTCGCGCGTGCCTGGCCGAAAGGCGAAGGTGGGATCTGGCCGCGTGGCAGCTGCCTTACCCCTTTCCAACAGGTACGGGGTGCTTCCTAGTGGTGATGACATCGTTTCCGAGCCACCACAGGATGCCTCGCCTGTTGGGCCAGTGGCCGATTCTCCGGCAAGGTCCCGACAGTCACAGAGGGCGGGCCTATTAGTTACAGGGAGCTCCAACGTTAGGCGGGTTATGGAGCCCCTCAGGAAAATAGCGGGTAGGTCGGGGAAGAATGCCAGTGTGCACTCGGTGTGCTTGCCGGGGGGTCTCGTCCGTAATGTGGAGGAGGCCCTTCCGGCAGCTATTGAACGCACTGGGTGTGACCGGCTGCAGATAGTAGCACATGTCGGAACGAATGACGCCTGCCGCTTGGGTTCTGAGGCCATCCTTGGTTCCTTCCGGCGGCTGGCTGATTTGGTGAAGACAACCAGCATCGCACGCGGAGTGCAAGCTGAGCTTAATATCTGCAGCATAGTGCCCAGAGTCGATCGCGGTCCTCTGGTTTGGAGCCGTGTGGAGGGTCTAAACCAGAGGCTCAGACGACTCTGCGACTATAATGGTTGCAAATTCATCGACCTCCGTTATTGGGTGGAGAACTGTAGGGCCCCCCTAGACAGGTCAGGCGTGCACTACACACCGGAAGCAGCTACTAGGGTAGCAGAGTACGTGTGGCGTGCACACGGGGGTTTTTTAGGTTAGAGGGACCCCCCCTTGGGCGAAACGATAAAATACCTGACGGCTTACCAGAGAGGACATTATCATCGTTGATAAAGAACGTCCGTCCTCAGAGACCAAAAACAGGAAAAGTTAACGTAATATTGGTAAACTGCAGGAGTATCCAGGGCAAGGTTCCTGAATTAGTATCTCTTATTGAAGGAAATAGTGCGCATATAGTATTAGGAACGGAAAGTTGGTTAAAACCGGAAGTGAACAGTAACGAAATCCTAGACACAGAATGGAATATATACCGCAAGGATAGGATAAACGCCAATGGTGGAGGAGTATTTATAGCAGTAAAGAATTCAATAATATCCAGTGAAGTTATTAGCGAATGCGAATGTGAAATAATCTGGGTTAAGTTAAGTATCAAAGGTGGGTCAGACATGATAGTCGGATGCTTCTATAGACCACCTGCATCAGCAACCGTAGTAGTTGAGCGCCTCAGAGAGAACCTGCAGAACGTCGTGAAGAAGTTTCGTGATCATACTATTGTAATAGGGGGAGACTTCAATCTACCAGGTATAGAATGGGATAGTCACACAATCAGAACTGGAGTCAGGGACAGAGACTCTTGTGACATTATCCTGACTGCCTTGTCCGAGAATTACTTCGAGCAGATAGTTAGAGAACCAACTCGTGAAGCTAACGTTTTAGACCTCATAGCAACAAATAGACCGGAACTTTTCGACTCCGTGAATGTAGAAGAGGGTATCAGTGATCATAAGTCAGTGGTTGCATCAATGACTACAAGTGTAATAAGAAATGCCAAGAAAGGAAGGAAAATATATTTGCTTAACAAGAGTGATAGGGCACAAATCGCAGAATATCTGAGTGACCACCATCAAACGTTCATTTCTGAGGAAGAGGATGTGGAACAAAAATGGAAAAAATTCAGAAACATCGTCCAGTACGCCCTAGATAAGTTCGTACCGACTAAGGTCCAAAGCGAGGGGAAAGATCCACCGTGGTATAACAATCATGTACGAAAGGTACTACGGAAACAAAGAAAGCTTCATCATAGGTTTAAGAGTAGTCGAATCATAGCTGATAAGGAAAAGCTGAACGAAGCGAAAAAGAGCGTAAAGAGAGCAATGAGAGAAGCATTCAACGAATTCGAACATAAAACATTGGCAAACAATCTAAACAAGAACCCTAAAAAGTTTTGGTCATATGTAAAATCGGTAAGCGGATCTAAATCCCCTATTCAGTCACTCGTTGACCACGATGGCACCGAAACAGAGGACGACCGAAGAAAGGCAGAAATACTGAATTCAGTGTTCCGAAACTGTTTCACTGCGGAAAATCGTAACACGGTCCCTGACTTCAGCCGTCGCACGGACGCCAAAATGGAAAATATTGAAATAAACGATATCGGAATTGAAAAACAACTGCTATCACTTAGTAGCGGAAAAGCATCCGGACCAGACGAGATACCCTTAAGATTCTACAGTGATTATGCTAAAGAACTTGCCCCCTTTCTATCAGCAATTTATCGTAGATCGCTGGAAGAACGTAAAGTACCTAGCGACTGGAAGAAAGCGCAGGTCGTTCCCATTTTCAAGAAGGGTCATAAATCAGATGCGAATAATTATAGGCCTATTTCGCTTACGTCAATCTGTTGTAGAATAATGGAACATGTTTTGTGTTCTCGTATTATGACGTTCTTAGATAATACAAATCTCCTTCATCATAACCAACATGGATTCCGCAAACAGAGATCATGTGAAACTCAGCTCGCCCTATTTGCCCAAGAAATTCACAGTGCCGTAGACACTGGCGAGCAGATTGATGCCGTATTCCTGGACTTCAGGAAGGCATTTGATACGGTTCCGCACTTACGTTTAGTGAAAAAAAATACGAGCTTACGGAATATCGGACCAGGTTTGTGATTGGATTCAGGATTTCCTAGAAGAAAGAACACAACATGTCATTCTTAACGGTTCAAAATCTGCAGATGTAGAGGTAATTTCGGGAGTACCGCAGGGAAGCGTGATAGGACCTTTATTGTTTACAATATACATAAATGACTTAGTTGACAACATCGGTAGCTCCGTGAGGCTATTTGCAGATGACACGGTTGTCTACAAGAAAGTAGCAACATCAGAAGACTCGTACGTACTCCAGGAGGACCTGCAGAGGATTAATGCATGGTGCGACAGCTGGCAGCTTTCCCTAAACGTAGATAAATGTAATATAATGCGCATACATAGGGGCAGAAATCCATTCCAGTACGATTATGCCATAGGTGGTAAATCATTGGAAGCGGTAACGACCGTAAAATACTTAGGAGTTACTATCCGGAGTGATCTGAAGTGGAATGATCACATAAAACAAATAGTGGGAAAAGCAGGCGCCAGGTTGAGATTCATAGGAAGAATTCTAAGAAAATGTGACTCATCGACGAAAGAAGTAGCTTACAAAACGCTTGTTCGTCCGATTCTTGAGTATTGCTCATCAGTATGGGACCCTTACCAGGTTGGATTAATAGAAGAGATAGACATGATCCAGCGAAAAGCAGCGCGATTCGTCATGGGGACATTTAGTCAGCGCGAGAGCGTTACGGAGATGCTGAACAAGCTTGAGTGGCGGACACTTCAAGAAAGGCGTTACGCAATACGGATAGGTTTATTATCGAAATTACGAGAGAGCACATTCCGGGAAGAGATGGGCAACATATTACTACCGCCCACATATATCTCGCGTAATGATCACAACGAAAAGATCCGAGAAATTAGAGCAAATACGGAGACTTACAAGCAGTCGTTCTTCCCACGCACAATTCGTGAATGGAACAGGGAAGGGGGGATCAGATAGTGGTACAATAAGTACCCTCCGCCACACACCGTAAGGTGGCTCGCGGAGTATAGATGTAGATGTAGATGTAATTGTCAACTGTCGAAGCTGCGTTGGTAAAGTACCGGAACTTCAAGCGCTGATAGAAAGCACCGAAGCTGAAATCGTTATAGGTACAGAAAGCTGGCTGAAACCAGAGATAAATTCTGCCGAAATTTTTACAAAGGTACAGACGGTATTTAGAAAGGATAGATTGCATGCAACCGGTGGTGGAGTGTTCGTCGCTGTTAGTAGTAGTTTATCCTGTAGTGAAGTAGAAGTGGATAGTTCCTGTGAATTATTATGGGTGGAAGTTACACTCAACAACCGAGCTAGGTTAATAATTGGCTCCTTTTACCGACCTCCCGACTCAGCAGCATTAGTGGCAGAACAACTGAGAGAAAATTTGGAATACATTTCACATAAATTTTCTCAGCATGTTATAGTCTTAGGTGGAGATTTCAATTTACCAGATATAGACTGGCACACTCAGATGCTTAGGACGGGTGGTAGGGACAGAGCATCGAGTGACATTATAATGAGTGCACTATCCGAAAATTACCTCGAGCAATTAAACAGAGAACCGACTCGTGGAGATAACATCTTGGACATACTGATAACAAAC
Organism: Schistocerca serialis cubense; assembly: GCF_023864345.2. Classification (NCBI taxonomy): domain Eukaryota; kingdom Metazoa; phylum Arthropoda; class Insecta; order Orthoptera; family Acrididae; genus Schistocerca; species Schistocerca serialis. The sequence goes on from NC_064639.1 coordinate 345,828,115, forward strand.
AGACCCGAACTTTTCAGCTCTGTATGTGCAGAAGAGGGAATCAGTGATCATAAGGCCGATGCAGCATCCCTGAATATGGAAGTTAATAGGAATATTAAAAAAAGGGAGGAAGGTTTATCTGTTTATCAAGAGTAATAGAAGGCAGATTTCAGACTACCTAACAGATCAAAACGAAAATTTCTGTTCCGACACTGACTATGTTCAGTGTTTATGGAAAAAGTTCAAGGCAATCGTAAAATGCGTTTTAGACAGGTACGTGCCGAGTAAAACTGTGAGGGACGGGAAAAACCCACCGTGGTCCAACAACAAAGTTAGGAAACTACTGCGAAAGCAAAGAGAGCTTCACTCCAAGTTTAAACGCTGCCAAAACCTCTCAGGCAAACAGAAGCTAAACGATGTCAAAGTTAGCTTATGGAGTGCTATGCGTGAAGCTTTCAGTGAATTCTAAAGTAAAATTCTACGTACCGACTTGACAGAAAATCCTAGGAAGTTCTGGTCTTACGTTAAATCAGTAAGTGGCTCGAAACAGCATATCCAGACACTCTGGGATGATGGTGGCATTGAAACAGAGGATGACACGCGTAAAGCTGAAATACTAAACACCTTTTTCCAAAGCTGTTTCACAGAGGAAGACCGCACTGCAGTTTCTTCTCTAAATCCTCGCACAAACGAAAAAATGGCTGACATCGAAATAAGTGTCCAAGGAATAGAAAAGCAACTGGAATCACTCAACAGAGGAAAGTCCACTGGACCTGACGGGATACCAATTCGATTCTACACAAAGTACGCGAAAGAACTTGCCCCCCTTCTAACAGCCGTGTACCGCAAGTCTCTAGAGGAACGGAGGGTTCCAAATGATTGGAAAAGAGCACAGGTAGTCCCAGTCTTCAAGAAGGGTCGTCGAGCAGATGCGCAAAACTATAGACCTATATCTCTGACGTCGATCTGTTGTAGAATTTTAGAACATGTTTTTTGCTCGAGTATCATGTCGTTTTTGGAAACCCAGAATCTACTATGTAGGAATCAACATGGATTCCGGAAACAGCGCTCGTGTGAGACCCAACTCGCTTTATTTGTTCATGAGACCCAAAAAATATTAGATACAGGCTCCCAGGTAGATGCTATTTTTCATGACTTCCGGAAGACGTTCGATACAGTTCCGCACTGTCGCCTGATAAACAAAGTAAGAGCCTACGGAATATCAGACCAGCTGTGTGGCTGGATTGAAGAGTTTTTAGCAAACAGAACACAGCATGTTGTTATCAATGGAGAGACGTCTACAGACGCTAAGGTAACCTCTGGCGTGCCACAGGGGAGTGTTATGGGACTATTGCTTTTTACAATATATATAAATGACCTAGCAGATAGTGTCGGAAGTTTCATGCGGCTTTTCGCGGAAGATGCTGTAGTATACAGAGAAGTTGCAGCATTAGAAAATTGTAGCGAAATGCAGGAAGATCTGCAGTGGATAGGCACTTGGTGCAGGGAGTGGCAACTGTCCCTTAACATAGACAAATGTAATGTGTTGCGAATACATAGAAAGAAGGAACCTTTATTGTATGATATATGATAGCGGAACAAACACTGGTAGCAGTTACTTCTATAAAATATCTGAGAGTATGCGTGCGGAACGATTTGAAGTGGAATGATCATATAAAATTAATTGTTGGTAAGGCGGGTACCAGGTTGAGATTCATTGGGAGAGTGCTTAGAAAATGTAATCCGTCAACAAAGGAGGTGGCTTACAAAACACTCGTTCGACCTATACTTGAGTATTGCTCATCAGTGTGGGATCCGTACCAGATCGGGTTGACGGAGGAGATAGAGAAGATCCAAAGAAGAGCGGCGTGTTTCGTCACAGGGTTATTGGGTAACCGTGATAGCGTTACGGAGATGTTTAATAAACTCAAGTGGCAGACTCTGCAAGAGACGCGCTCTGCATCGCGGTGTAGCTTGCTCGCCAGGTTTCGAGAGGGTGCGTTTCTGGGTGAGGTATCGAATATATTGCTTCCCCCTACTTATACCTCCCGAGGAGATCACGAATGTAAAATTAGAGAGATTAGAGCGCGCACGGAGGCTTTCAGACAGTCGTTCTTCCCGCGAACCATACGCGACTGGAACAGGAAAGGGAGGTAATGACAGTGGCACGTAAAGTGCCCTCCGCCACACACCGTTGGGTGGCTTGCGGAGTATAAATGTATATGTAGATGAAATTTTTTCATAATCTTCGAGTTAATGCCATTATCGTTGTTTTGTTGATTTTCATCAAGTAACTTGTTTTCAAGGTAGTATCCATTCCGTTCAACGACTATTGGGAGTTGTTTGTCGTCTCTAAGAGAATTACACTGTCACCGTCGAACTTGAAATTATTGGCTTCTTCTCCCTTCTGTATCTTTCGCTGCTTGCTAATTGTACAGACTGAATAACATTTCTCTCTTCTTTATCAACAACTGCTTTCTCTGCGTGTCACTCGACGACTCCAGGAAGGATCAAATTATCAATATCACGGGGGTTGCCCCTAAAGACTCTCCCATTCCGAAACTACTTTGAATTCAAGAGGACATTAAAGTTTTACCCTGTCATTTTTGTCTAGGTCCCCTTTCAGCACATAACATGTGCTTTCTTCCTGTCCCACAGAAAACAGAACCTACGTCACATCGTGAACTCTCCTTGTTTTTCATATGCTACTCTATTCAATGTATAATTTCTCCTGCTTTCATCTTATCGTTTAATCTTACAGTGTTATTTCTTGTTCCTTATTTCACTAATCGACTTGTTCGCAGTTATCCTTTCTGTGGTGCTGTCACATAATGTTTTTGCTAGATTACATTACTCACCTTCGACTAGAACGCGAAAACAAAATTACTTATCACAAAATTAATAAGACTCAATTACATGCACATTTTTCCTATATAGAGTGCCATTATTATTATTATTATTTTCTGCTTTTAATGATTACTCACTAAGGATATCTGTTTGAACGTTAGATGCACGCTATAAAATCAGGTGCAATAAATAATTTATTCATGAATAAAATATAAATAAACAACAATATTAACCTGAGATACTATAATCACAGTGAAACTTGTCTTGTACTATAGTTTATAATTTTGATGTTTTAAGTACGAAGTTAACTCATGTTTGGATTCATTAGCACATTACCAAATAATCTGTCTCTTGTTATGGAAGAAGATTCTCGTTGATTTCTTTTTTCTCGCATCCTTTCCACTACCTGTTCATTTTGTTTCTTACCGCTACACTTAATTTCACGTTACGAGCTACGCTTAGTAGTACTAATGATTATGCCTAAACTAAATAATTGATGGAAGTATAAGGCAGTTATTTTCTAAAGTGATATAATTTCGTCTGTCTGGATATTGGGTATGATTGACTACGAATATTCATACCCGAAAAATACCGTTTAAGTACCTTATTTCAGAAATTCAGAATTTAATTTCAGTAATTCCATGACAATCACTGTAAGACAAACAGTAGCGTATTTCAAATTCTTCAGAACTTTAATAAATATAGAATCCTCCTGTTCTTGTGGATTCTGCTTAAATGTAAAATTCTGGATTCCTCGAAGTTTGCACGTTATTTTGGTCCTTGTTTATATATGCTCGCTTTCAGTTACTCGTAAGTGAAAACTTCCTTTGAGTCGGTTGGTTACATAGCACGAAATGAAATAACACACAATCAAAAACCGAGTCGGAAAGAATTAAAAGATGAATTACAGTTACACATTTATACATGCTGGCTTCCAATTACGTGAAAACGTTCTTTGACCCTGTTAGTTGGTTGGTTGGTTGGTTTGGGGAAGGAGACCAGACAGCGTGGTCATCGGTCTCATCGGATTAGGGAAGGACGGGGAAGGAAGTCGGCCGTGCCCTTTCAGAGGAACCATCCCGGCATTTGCCTGGAGTGATTTAGGGAAATCACGGAAAACCTAAATCAGGATGGCCGGACGCGGGATTGAACCGTCGTCCTCCCGAATGCGAGTCCAGTGTCTAACCACTGCGCCACCTCGCTCGGTGACCCTGTTAGTTATAGAGCACGAAAACAAATAATAAATAATCAAAAACGGAGTCGAAAAGAATTTTCTAATGAAATACGTTTCCACAAAGTGTTCTGACGATATGAAAGCTGTACATATTAGGTTGACGCGAAAGCGGATGAAGGTTTAGCCGCTAGGCAGTCGCAATAACGAGTACTTTGTTCAACACGACCGAACGCGTGTTGTTATGGGAACCAGTGCTTTAGAGAGAATTCCAGGAGAGAGAGTGAGTACCCTGTTCTTTGTTTGGTCGTATAAACCCTTCATGTAAATTTTGTGTAGGCCCTCTCCTTTGAAATTCATGTACATGCAGCACTGATTTTCTAGAGCATGAAATTCCTGCCGTTACCGACAAAATTTAACTGCTCGCGCGTTGAGAGGGGAAGAACAAAAACTGATATGAATCATACACCCACATGTTTCGGGTAACCTTATTTGAAACAATAATCTGATCGCTACAGCTATACTGGAAGGTAATAATGGAATTTGTTGGTACCAATCACCGTATTTTTTAACAATTCATACAAACAGAGTTCTGAAGGTTAAAGTTGAAATTAGCTGGTACCAGTGAAGTTATCTTCCTAACAACCGATACACTCATCAGCCGAAACACCGTGTCCACTCACTATGGCGACATTGAATGCTGTTTCGTGGCGTTCGAAGAACGCGATAAGGTAAGGGAAGTGTAAGAGTGCAGGGTTGAGTGGGAAATTGTTCTAGCAACGATAAGAGCCGCAAATGGGGAAGGCAACTGATGTAAGTGGCATTGACAGGACCTGATTGTCATCATTCTGCACCTAGGGACGAGTATCTTGGATATGGCGAAGCTGCTCAGTTATCTGCTTGCTGCTCTGGTGAGCATCTGAGGTAAGTGGAAAGACATTGAAACTACGAGTAAGGTAAACGGTGTCGAATGTCCACATCTCATAACTGAAATTGGATGTCGGAGGTTTACCCGCTCTGCAATGGACAGCGGCGACCCGTGGCAGACCTGATGGTAGAGTACATCGCTGGTGAAGGCACAAGTGCTTCGCAGTGCGCATTGCTGAACTAGGGGATCCGCAGCGGACGACCCACACGGGTTTCCATGTTTACCTACCGACATCGTTAATTATGATTCCAGGGATGAGAGGATCATCGAGATTGGCCCATCGATCAACGGAAATGAGTCGCCTGGTCGGATGAATCGTGTTTCGTGATACGCTGGGTCGACATTCCTGTCCAGATAGGCCGTCATCCAGAAGAACGGGTGCTCAAAACATGAACAGCTCCAGCGACGCCAGTCGGTGGGCCGGCAGCGTAGCCGAACGGTTCTAGGCGCTACAGTCTGGAACCACGCGACCGTCATGGTCGCAGGTTCGAATCCTGCCTCGGGTATGGATGTGTGCGATGTCCTTAGGTTAGTTAGGTTTAAGTAGTTCTAAGTTCTAGGGGCTGATGACCTCAGCAGTTAAGTCCCATAGTGCTCAGAGCCATTTGAACCACTTTTGAGCCAGTCGGTGGGATCAGTATTATGCTATGGGAAGTACTCACCAGGGATTACATCGGACCTCTGGTAGTAATATAACGCACCACGGCAGCTGTAGACTAAGTAAACTTTATTGCGAACTATAGGGACCCATTTATGCCTGATGACGCCTTCGGCGGCAATGCCATCTTTCCACGGAATAACTGTCAGTCTCAGAAGACCAGAATCGTTCTACAGTGGACCGAGGAGCGCGAGACGCTGATTTCTTGGTGATCAAACTCAACTCATATGAACCCCATGGAACAAATCTTTGATACTCGGAGGCTGGCAACCGTTGGTTCGCAATGTACGGAAACCTACCAAGTACTTTTACGAGAGGAGTCCAATGAAGAATGCAATTTTTTTTTTTTCTGAAAGCGAAACTGCTTTATTCAATATTCCAATATACCCTATTGTTCCCCACTCTTTTGGCTACAGAAATCTGTTTTACACCATAATCTTCGTTCAATGTTACGCCCTCACGCCACCTTAGTGGCAGGGCCTGTATGCCCGCATATTACCACTTTATTGGTCGACATCGGACCCACACCTTGCTGCATCAGTAACCTTTCCATCACCTACGTAGTGCTTTCCGTGGAATGCGTCCTTCGTTGAAACCAACTCGTTGCTCTTGGTGGGTTTCTGTTAAGCGATGTGGTACCCGCGGGCACACGACTTTGAGTACCCCAAAAGATAAACAAGTGCGTCAGCGCTACCAACAAGAACATTCAATAATGCAGTGAGGCGTTCGATTGTGATCCATCGATTACCTTGAATGAGAGTGTCCGCACGTTTCAGAATTGCGGCAGTCGCAGTTGTGTGGGCCGTCCGGTGCGCGCGAAATCAGACACGTTTGTCTGACGTTGTTGCGATTATGACAGATGTCTCCGTCCAGCAACTCGAAATGCTTTTGTTTACTTCAAGGTCTCAGTAGACATTCTACAACCACCTATGAATATGTGCGATGTGCTGCTTTTCCTCCAAAAGCAACTCAGTGACACCTCCGTTGCAGGTGCCATTTTGATGGGTACGTATATCGCCGCCACTAATCGGAACTTAATGAACCTACAGGGTTTGAAACGGGAATATTCTGAAATGTCCCTCCAATTTCGCGTATTTCGGCCGCAACTTAACGAAAAAAAATTTCGTCGCATTATTTATTGAACTCCCCTCGCACTATTTAGGCGTAAAGGCCTGGGGAAGTAAGGGAACCACCGTTCTGACTAAATGAACGTAGTAAAACGGGCTAAATTTTTGTTTCCGTTAGGGGTCATGCTGGTGCTGCTCGTTCACTTGCAAGTTCGTCCTTTCCTCTCGACGTTTCGAGTATAGAAGTCGATAACCTATGAACTAAAAGAATATTGAGTGCTGTTTCACAGGTGAAGTTTGGTTATCATTATGCTCTGTGGTGTTCGAATACAGTGCTGCATTTCACCAGGAGGTGCTCAGAGCATTCGGCGCTGGCATCAGCAGTTTGAAGACATCGGTTGATTATGATAAGAGGAAATCCGCAGGTGCCCCCTGTATTTGTTTAACATGTACGACGCAGTCGACAAGGTTTTTCATGTAGTCCACGGAAGTCTACTTGTCATGGCAAACGAAATTTAGCCATCCCTAATTATCTGTCTGGCATGTTGTGTGGCTATATTTCTGTTTCAAATCACACAATATTCAGTTGCTAGAAGCCATTAATTTAGATAGCTGTGAATTTATGCTGGGCATGGAGATGTAACCTAACGATTGTCTTTCACGTGTAGTGTTCTGTGTTGAGGCTATGTTCCATTAAAGTGGAAAATATGGACCGCCAGAACGTCGCTATATGTGCAACACAGCAGTCGTATACCGCACTGAAGAAGCACGAGAGGGACAATCCAAAGCTTCATGTGTTTTACGCTATATTCGAAGAAAAATTTACAGCTAGTTATTTTTTGCGAGAGAGGCAGTTACAGGTTTTCTTGCGTTCTGGTCTCTACAGAAATTTCGAGACATAGCAAAAATTTCATTTAGCAAAAGGACGGAGAACCTCCACACTGTGACTTGCGTGTGACAGAATATTTTAACAATTATCTGCCTCATATAATAATCGTCCTTAGGGGGCGTACGGATCTCGAATTACATCACTGTATGATGTCGCCTGATGTCAGCATTTGTTACTTTTTGTGATGGTTTGTTAAGGAGTCCGTCTACGTGCATTTCATTTCGAATAACTTTGGGTGAACTACAAGAGCGCCTAGCGACTGTACTAAAGACTGTGCCTTGTCAGGTTTAATCCCACAGGGAAACAGCTATTCCCAGCGGCTGTATTCGTTTCAATTAGTAAAGAGTAAATCAATACGTTGCAAATGATGACTGTAGCACATATATATTTTGTTCACTGTGTGTCCATCTTTTGTGTTTAAATTTGAGAAGAACCAATTACAATACGGTAACATGCAAGATTTGTTAAATGTACAGTTGCATAAGCTTTAAATATAAGCCAATCCTGAAATATATAGCAGCAAACGCAAGTAAAGACATTAAAACCAATTTTATTACCTTAGGTATTTGGTCAACATGTTTTGTGTTTTTTAAACTATGTTCAGCTGTAAAATATGCAGCAGTAAATGACTTCACTGGCTAGTTCAGATACTTATGACTGTTATAACTGTAAAACATTAGTCACTGATTTTAGTTACTACTATCTTATTTTCTACTCGTACTTGAGCTTCTGAAAAGTATGAAGTAATAAAACGTCATCGATATGGGCTTTCGGAGTCGAAGGCCCACTCGTGTATCTTTGATGACTGCACGACACATAGCTTTACTCCTCGCCTGGGATCCTCAACACCGACATTGGACTGTTGATCACTGGAAACATGTTGCTTGGGGTAACGAGTCTTGTACCTAGTTGTATCGAACCGATGGACGTGTATGGGCATGGAGACATCCTCATGAATCCATGGACCCTACATGCCAGCAGGGGACTGTTCAAGCTGATTGAGACTCTATAATGGTGTGGAGTGTGTGCATCTGGAGTGATATAAGACCCATGATACTGTACGTCTAAATATAACTCTGACAGGTGAAATGTACGTAAGTATCCTGTCTGACCACCTGCATCCATTCAAGTCCATTGTGAAATCCGAAGGACTCGAGCAATTCCAGCAGAACAATGCGACACCCAGACGACCAGAATTGCTACAGAGTGGCTCCGGGAACGTTCTTCTGAGTTTAAACGCTTCCGCTGGCCACCAAACTCCCAGACATGAACATTATTGAGCATATCTGGGATGCCTTGCAACGTGCTGTTCAGAAGAGATCTCCACCCATTGGTACTCTTTCGCATTTATGGACAGCTGTGCAGGATTCATGGTGTCAGTTCCCTCCAGTACTACTTCAGACATTAGTCGAGTCCATGCCACGTCGTGTTGCGGCACTTCTGCATGCTCGCTGGGACCCTATATGTCATTAGGCAGGTGTACAAGTTTCTCTCACTCTTCAGTGCATTGTTCTTTCTGTTTCTTTTCCTTCCATCGAGTTTCAGTCACGCATCGCAACGATATTTTCTATCCTATTGACTAATATATTGCTCTCACTATGTATTTTATTCTGGTTTACCTGCATTCATATTTTCTTATTAATTTTAGTCAAACCCCTGCGTTACTCCTTTTTAATTTCGTATTGGTAACACTGGACTGACTTCACCAGAAGACCAACTCTTCCTACCATCACACCAAGAACTCATACTATATCTAACAAGTATCTAAGTTCTTTAAATGACTACGTGGATAAGAGACCTAACATTCCACGTTCCGATCCACAGAATGCAACTTTTGTTTTTCATGATGACTTCATACTCCTGAATAGTAGTCGCCTGTATATCCTAATGGGGAACTTACTTCAAGGATATTGTGCCCAGGATGATATCGTCATCATTAAGCCGTAGTATAGAACTGCATGCCCTCGGGGGAAAAACGGCTGTATTTTCCCCTTGATTTCAGCCCTTCGTAGTACAAGCGCAGGAAGGTGATATTGGCTAATGTTACGGGGCTACATCAGTCAATGATCCAGACTGTCGCCCCTGCAATTACTGAAAATGATGCTACTGCTCTTCTCCAGCAATAACAGGTTAGTATCGCTCCTCCGCATATCCCCTACCGCTGTGATTACAACTACTATGTGTGTCGTTTAGGTACGCAGGTTACCACAATTCGGCATTATTCACAGTTCAGGGGTGGGGAGAGTTATTTGATTTACCCATTAATATTTCATTAGTATACTTCTGTCTGGTTTGCGTTATCTTCACATGCAATGTAATTAATCAGGTATATTCTAGAAACATTTTCATTTACTCGTGTGCTACCATTATCAAATTGCGAGAAGCTTTTTAGGGATAGCACTCAGTCTTGAGCATCAGTATCCAGACGAGAAGGCATTTTGCGATTTTAAAAAAGGGTTTCCGAAAGCTCACGACGATCTGTGACACCGGAATTGATCTATCTTCTTCCAGGTAAACTTTCATCTGTGGATAACAACGAGGAAAATCAAATGCAAAAGAGAGAACAGTGAGTTTCTACTGTCTCCAAGTAGTTTATGAATGCAATGTGGCAGGCCTTCTCAACTGCCTGTACTTTTTGTAGACGCTATCTCTCTTTTTCTTTTCTTAATATCTGTGGACCTGGTGCTATGCCCCACTAATGTATTATTTCTTCCGAGATCGATAATGTTACATATGGGTTTTCTGAAGCTGTTAATGTGAAATTCAATATACTCATTAGTAAATTTGCCTCAAGGTATGGAAGTACCTTCCATAAAAATTTATCCAAAAAATCCATTAAAAACGCAAGTGCGTAGTGGATGACTAAAGTGTAAAAAATATCGTATTAAAGAAAAACAAAAACTTGTATAAAGGCCAGAGGTTGACAACAACCAGCATTACTTGCATTGTACGAAAAGTAAAGTCGTTAAGATGACACGATCACGCAGATCATAACAGAAATTAATGACGTAGGTATTTGATTAAAACTGTACGGAATACTGCGAAACGAGAGACATGTTAATCAATCAGTGTACAAGATACTGTCACAATTAAACCGAATGACTATCTGGTGACTGATAATTAGTAAGCTGCAAAAAAAATTAGGGTGGCTTTATAGCTGTAGTAGCAAAAATAAGACAAAATGGTAATAAAAACGGTAGTAAAAATATCATGCCACGAAATTTCAAGCAATCAGAAGCAGCACCAACATTCTTCACTGAAATTAGAATAATAAATACTTCTCAAAAAAATAACTCCTATGGTGTTAACGGAAAAGTAGACCTAACATAATTAGTAATGCCCTTAGTGATATTTTTAACCCATCTTGGCGCAAGGCGTTTTCGCATACAGATTAAAATATACCAATGCTAAACTGCTTCATAAGTTAGGTGACAAGAAGGACTTGAATAATTGTCGTACAATTTCCTCACCGGTATCCTTTTCTAAAATATTCTGAAAATTAATATAATCAAGACTAAACTCAGATTCAAGGAGAAAAAATTTACTTGGCACGACACAGTTAGAAATTGAGTAGTTTTGCTTGGCTCTAAATGTTGTTTATACCTACATTCACCAAACATAAATAATAAAATATGGTCAACTAGTACTTTTTTTATCTAATGCACTTTGTTGTCTAAATCTCAGTTTTGTGGAATTGATGCCTTTACAAAGGATCGGTTTTAATCATACTTAACAAGCAGAGTGCAAAATGTTGTACTGAATAATTCAAACTATTTTGGAAAAAGAGCAGATTTTAGCAACTTGGGAGAAATAACTGGAATGTCATAGGGATAGTACTTGAATCCATTTCTATTCCTTACATAGTGGATAACCTTCGTCTTAATATTCTTGATTCAACTCTGAAACATTTTTTTCAGATGATACAAGTGCTATAACAAATCTCTTTAGAAAGGACGCAACAGAAGAAATTGTTAACAATGTTTTTCTGAAAATAATTATGCAGTTCACTGAAAATGGGTTCCCTGTTAACTTTGAGAAAATTCTATATACTACATTCAGTTTTGCACCTCCCTGACATAACATTAGTCCTGTATTTCAACAGAGACATACTGGCAATTACTTACGAATTAGACGAACAGCAATCAGTAAACAGTATAGAACGTTTCAAGTCTTTGGTGTTCATCTTCATTAACATTGACACTGGAAGTAACATTTTACTGAGATGCTGAGACAAGATCAGTTACTTTTACTCTCTCAGAAACATAGAAATTAACCTCCTAAGATAAGTTCAATGTCTGCACTTAGTACTGCCTAATGGATTACTTTAATCAGGTAACACATCACTTAGATACCATGGATTGCACAAATGCGGACAGTAAGAATAATACGTGGTGTTCACTGCCAGTCATCTTGTAGGTACCTTTCAAGAAGTTAGGGATTTTAACTGTACCTTGACTAACGAAACTGACCGTAAAAGGTCAATCACAATTTGAGAAGAATAAAACAACACCATAACTCCAAAAGCAGTTTTTGATAACTAAGCCAAGAACATGAAGTTTCAGACAGATAATGGAACAGGTTTTAAACGTAAGCTGGAATGATTTCATCTAGACAACTCCTATTCTATAATGGTCATAACATCACAACGAAACATGCTTAAAATATAATTTTTCAACAGGACAAGCATCATCTCACTAGCGCCTTCATGGAAGATCATGTTTTAACGGTGTGCTTCCTGAAGAATAGATCGGCCGTAAGGGGTCTAAGGGTCTCGCATTATACCACTTACCAGCGAGATAGTCTGATCACGAAGTGTATGTTTCTTTTCTCTCTTTGTTATGAGGTTTTCGGAAGATTCCGTCTATGTTCCTCGCTTTCAATCAACAGTAGATGAAATCCGACACTGTACAGCAATAGCAGTGAGTGCTTTAACTCCAGGCACGCTCGAAAAACTATGGACAATTTTGACTTTCGTTTGGAATTTTATCATGGTTATCGTGGAAGGCACGTTTAACATTCACGAAAAGTTACTGAATCTTTGGACAGTAAATGTAATTTTACAAAGTACCTCAAGGTTGTAAGAGCGCGTTTAAAAGCCATACCCTTGTAAAATCAGGTAGTCTTTCGGAAACAAAAATTTCGTAGTCAACGTGTAAGTTAAAATTAAGTTAGGTTTTTGTATTCAGTCATGTCGCAAATATGATACTGTTTCGAAGTTGTATTAACCTTTTTTTAAATGACATGTCCGTATTTTCTGACACCTTACCACGAAGAGTAGGTTTACACTTAGGAATCTGGACGTCAAACAGTTATAGGCTCACTATTACGGTGATGGAGAAAACGAGTAGTTATAAAACCTGCACTCCTCAGTTGCACAGATGATATGTCGCAAGGAATTAAAAAATTGTAAAACGTCTGTTAGAAACAGTCTTTCCATATTCGTAAGATGGCAGCTGACGATAGATTGCTTGGCAAAAAATAAGTGAATCGCCAAGCAATACCATAGTTTTGTTCGTGTTTAGTATTGTTATAGACCTATAGTGAATCGCCAAGCAATACCATACTTTTGTTCGCGTTTAGTATTGTTATAGACCTGGTTGTAGCCCCATGAACCATGGACCTTGCCGTTGGTGGGGAGGCTTGCGTGCCTCAGCGATACAGATAGCCGTACCGTAGGTGCAACCACAATGGAGGGGTATCTGTTGAGAGGCCAGACAAACGTGTGGTTCCTAAAGAGGGGCAGCAGCCTTTTCAGTAGTTGCAGGGGCAACAGTCTGGATGATTGACTGATCTGGCCTTGTAGCACTAACCAAAACGGCCTTGCCGTGCTGGTACTGCGAACGGCTGAAAGCAAGGGGAAACTACGCTCGTAATTTTTCCCGAGGGCATGCAGCTTTACTGTATTGTTGAATGATGATGGCATCCTCTTGGGTAAAACATTCCGGAGGTAAAATAGTCCCCAATTCGGATCTCCGAGTGGGGATTACTCGAGAGGATGTCGTTATCACGAGAAAGAAAGCTGGCGTTCTACGGAACGGAGCGTGGAATGTCAGATCCCTTAATCGGGCAGGTGGGTTAGAAAATTTAAAAAGAGAAATGGATAGGTTAAAGTTAGATATAGAGGGAATTAGTGAAGTTCGGTGGCAGGAGGAACAAGACTTCTGGTCAGGTGACTACAGGATTATAAACACAAAATCAAATAGGGGTAATGCAGAAGTAGGTTTAATAATGAATAAGAAAATAGGAATGCGGGTAAACTACTACAAACAGCATAGTGAACGCATTATTGTGGCCAAGATAAATACGGATCTCACGCCTACCACAGTAGTACAAGTTTATATGACAACTAGCTCTGCAGATGACGAAGAAATTGAAGAAATGTATGATGAAATAAAAGAAATTATTCAGATAGTGAAGGGAGATGAAAATTTAATAGTCATGGGTGGAATTCGTCAGTAGGAAAAGGGAGAGAAGGAAACGTAGTAGGTGAATATTGATTGGGGGTAAGAAACAAAAGAGGAAGCCGCCTGGTAGAATTTTGCACAGAGCACAACCTAATCATAGCTAACACTTGGTTCAAGATTCATAAAAGAAGATTGTATACATGGAAGAAGCCTGGAGATACTGACAGGTTTCAGATAGATTATATAATGGTAAGACAGAGATTTAGCAACCAGGTTTTAAATTGTAAGACATTTCCAGGGCCAGATGTGGACTCTGACCACAATCTATTGGTTATGAACTGTAGATTAAAACTGAAGGAACTGCAAAAAGGTGGGAATTTAAGGAGATGGGGCCTGGATAAACTGCAAGAACCAGAGATTGTACAGAGTTTCAGGGAGAGCATAAGGGAACAATTGACAGGAATGGGTGAAAGCAATACAGTAGAAGAAGAATGTGTTGCTTTGAGGGATGAAATAGTGAAGGCAACAGAGGATCAAATAGGTAAAAAGACGAGGGCTAGTAGAAACCATTGGGTAACAGAAGAAATATTGAATTTAATTGATGAAAGGAGAAAATATAAAATTGCAGTAAATGAAGCAGGCAAAAAGGAATACAAACGTCTCAAAAATGATATCGACAGGAAGTGCAAAATGGCTAAGCAGGGATGGCTAGAGGACAAATGCAAGGATGTAGAGGCTTATCTCACTAGGGGTAGATAGATACTGCCTACAGGAAAATTAAAGATACCTTTGGAGAAAAGAGAGCCACTTGTATGAATATCAAAAGCTCACATGGAAGCCCAGTTCTAAACAAAAAAGGGAAAGCAGAAAGGGGGAAGGAGTATATAGAGGGTCTATACAAGGGCGATGTTCTTGAGGACTATATTATGGAAATCGAAGAGGATGTAGATGTAGATGAAATGGGAGATACGATACTGCGTGAAGAGTTTGACAGAGCACTGAAAGACCTGAGTCGAAACAAGGCCCCGGGAGTAGACAACATTCCATTAGAACTACTGACGACCTTGGGAGAGCCAGCCCTGAGAAAACTCTACCATCTGGTGAGCAAGATGTATGAGACAGGCGAAATACCTTCAGACTTCAAGAAGAATATAATATTTCTAATCCCAAAGAAAGCATGTGTTGACAGATGTGAAAATTACCGAACTATGTTTAATAAGTCACAGCTGCAAAATACTAACGCGAATTCCTTACAGACGAATGGAAAAACTGGTAGAAGCCCACCTCGGGGAAGATCAGTTGGGATTCCATAGAAATGTTGGAACACGTGAGGCAATACTGACCTTACGACTTAACTTAGGAGAAAGACTAAGGAAAGGCAAACCTACGTTCCTAGCATTTGTAGACTTAGAGAAAGCTTTTGTCAATGTTGACTGGAATACTTTCTTTCAAATTATGAATGTGGTAGGGGTAAAATACAGGGAGCGAAAAGCTATTTACAATTTGTACAGAAACCAGATGGCAGTTATAAGAGTCGAGGGACATCAAAGGGAATCAGTGGTTGGAAAGGGAGTGAGACAGGTCTGTAGCCTCTCCCCGATGTTGTTCAATCTGTATATTGAGCAAGCAGTAAAGGAAACAAAAGAAAAGTTTGGAGTAGGCATTAAAATCCATGGAGAAGAAATAAAAACTTTGAGGTTCGCTGATGACATTGTAATTCTGCCAGAGACAGCAAATGACTTGGAAGAGCAGTTGAATGGAATGTATAGTCTCTTGAAAGGATGATATAAGATGAACATCAACAAAAGCAAACGAGGATAATGGAATGTAGTCGAATGAAGTCGGGTGATGCTAAGGGAATTAGATTAGGAAATGAGACACTTAAAGTAGTAAAGGAGTTTTGCTATTTGAGGAGAAAAATAACTGATGATTGTCGAAGTAGAGAGTATAGGTTTAAGTGTCAGGAAATGGTTTCTGAAAGTATTTGTATGGAGTGTAGCCATGTATGCAAGTGAAACATGGACGAAAAATAGTTTAGACAGGAAGAGAATAGAAGCTTTCGAAATGTGGTGCTACAGAAGAACGCTGGAGATTAGATGGGTAGATCACAAAACTAATGAGGAAGTATTGAGTAGGTTTGGGGAGAAGAGAAGTTTGTGGCACAACTTGACTAGAAGAAGGGATCGGTTGGCAGGACATGATCTGAGGCATCAAGGGATCACCAGTTTAGTATTGGAGGGCAGCGTGGAGGGTAAAACTCGTAGAGGGAGACCAAGAGATGAATACACTAAGCACGTTCAGAAGGATGTAGGTTGCAGTAGGTCCTGGTAGATGAAGAAGCTTGCACAGGATAGAATAGCTTGGAGAGCTGCTTCAAACCAGTCTCAGGACTGAAGACCACAACAATAACAGAACTGGTAGGGTAAGTAAGGGGCGTGAACGGCTTCATATTTAGAGTGATCACTGCGAAGGACACAGAGATAACACATACCATGTGGGATTGCTTTATCAGCACCTGACAGAAGTGGGCGGGGTGCTCATTATGGATCTACCTTTATTTGGCTGCTCATATCACGCCGTATCCAGATTTTTGGGGGATTCAGACATGAAAATAGTCCGAAGTTGGACTTGATGGCAGGTACACCCGTCATCGTGCCACCACGTCTGACCATCACAAGAGAGGATCACCAAATTGTGAAACGCATATACCGTAACTTCACAGCTGTGCCTGCCATCCACGAACATATAATGGATTCCCTGGAATGTTCTATGTCATCCTGCCCCGTTGGTCGGTGACTACGTGTAGCTGGACTAGGGAAACACAGTCCCATATGTAGACGGTCTTTGACACCACAGCACAAACGAAGGCGCTTTAAATGATGCACTTGTTGGATGGATTGCTGATGAATGGCGGCACATTGTGTTCAGTGATGAATCACGGCTCTGTGCCATGCCAGATGACCACGGTATAGCGTCGACCTGGGTGCAGGTCCCACTCTCATAACATTCTGGAGAGGCAAAGCAGTATTACCCCGAAGAGCCTTTGGGTGTGACTTCAGGTCCCGACTAGCATTGACTGAGATAACTACTACCTCAGGGATCCTCATATGTTACATCTCATGCGACAGTGTCGTGGTACCGTTTTTCAACAGGATAATGCTCGTTCATATAGGGCACGTGTCGTTATGATGTTGGGGTACTCTCGTGTCCATCAGTAGCCTCTAATGTGTTTCCGATACGGGATGCGACCAGCTTGGACGTCAACTCTCTCCCAGTATCAGTATCTGAGATATCAAGGATCACGTATGTCGGCCTGAAACTGGCGGTAGAGGTATGGGACCATTATTATTAATACAACTGAGTGGATTTTAGAAAATCTGAGTAGTCGCAAACACACATGTAGTAGTTGTTTTTTAGGGGCATCTATTCCAAATGACATGTTTGGGTCTCTGGCCATCATGAAATTTCCTGGTATAAGCAATATAACACATCATTAGTTATACATTTTGTACAACACCAAATGTTAACAAGGAAGCGCTAAATCGAATAAATGCCAGAACCAGTACACGCCATTTCATAGCAAATATAATTTTGACAGTTGGTTCCTTACTCACACACTGTCGAACGAACAGGTCTGACATAATTTGAACGAGGAAAATGGGAATGTTGGTCGTGAGAAGGACAACGAGGAACTGCTACTTCAGTACGCCCTCACTAGCTAGGTAAGCCACGCGGTAGAAGAGGGCACCAACTGACGATATTGCGCCTGTGCAAATGCCGATATGTTTGCTAAAAGTTAAAACAGTAACCAATTACAACTAAAAGTACAAAATCTTAAACATTTTTCCCCTTCTGTCGTTTATTGTTGCGGCTATCCACATGCCAACATGTTCTGCCCTTTAAAACAGTAAAAAACACCAACATAAATACATGTAGCGTGCCTATACGTAAAAAAATAGTAAAGGCGAAAATGGTTGTCTGTCTGCACTTAAGCACAATAAAAGAAGCATCATTGCAGTACCTAGGCACGGGGTTGTACCTTTCAACATATTAAAATATTTATTTTATATGACAACATTCGCAACCACTTTTCTGAAATTGGGTACATAGACAACAACGTATCAGTTTACGACTTTTTTGTGCCCTACAGTGGTTAGTGAGTACAAAGTTAGTTAGGTTCATCATTGGTTGAGGAGGAAAATGTCCAGGGATTCCACGCTTGTCGTTCAGTCACGCAGTGCAATGGTAATTCAAAACAATTCCTTTATTAAGTATGACATTATACCCTTTAATACAAAAAAAGAAAAACATTGAATGTTGAAATTGGATCGCTTCCGTATGTACTGCTCTGATCACCGAATGATGATAAATTTTTCTGTAATTTTAATTCCTTATCCATTTAAGATAAATATTTTAATATGTTGAAAGGTAGAACCTCGTGTCTAATGACTACAAAGATGCGTTTTTTATTGTGCTTAAGTGCAGGCGGACAACGTCTTTTCCCGTTCTGTTTTTGACGTTCACACACACTACATGATTTATGTTGTTTTCTTTACTGTTTTAACGGCAGTAATCATTTTGGTATACGGATATCCGCAATAATAAACCACAGGATGAGACAAATGTCTTAAGATTTTATGTTTGACGAGCAGTCAAGAAGTGAAATTGCAAGTCCAAGCCGGCGGGAGTGGCCGAGCGGTTCTAGGTGCTACAGTCTGGAACTATGCGACCGCTACGGTCGCAGGTTCGAGTCCTGCCCCGGGCATGGATGTGTGTGATGTCCTTAGGTTAGTTACGTTTAAGTAGTTCTAAGTTCTAGGGGACTGATGACCTCAGCAGTTAAGTCCCATAGTGCTCAGAGCCATTTGAAGCATTTGCAAGCCCAAACAAATATTTTAGTAATATTCGACAAATTATGTCTTTCAAAGACAGCATATTTTTTCTATAATTTTGAAATGTCGTTTCTCATACTTCGCACAACTGCGATGGGTGTTTTAATACGCCTATGGGCATGTACCTTTAGGTTTAATTTTTAGAAAAGATATCGATATTTGCACAGCCGCAAGGCTCTCTTGCAAGCGCGACCGCAGTGAAGTAGCAATCCTACGTCAGTGTATGAGTAAGGAACAAGCTGTCAAAGTTATTTTTGCTATGAAATGGTACCCATTGGTTCTGACACTTAATTCGGTTTTGCGCTTTCTTGTTAACATTTGGTGTTTTAAAATATGTGTAACTAATTATTTGTAATCTTGTTTTCACCAGGAAATCTGATGATACGCAAAGCCCGAAACATTTCATTTGGAACGAATGCACCAAAAAACGACTAGTACCTGTTTGCTGGCCACTACTCAGCTTTTCTAAAATCCCGTCAATTATATCAAGGATCGATTGTGTTCCAAATTGCTTCATGAGGATACAACGGCTTAATGAGATCGTTCCCAACCGAATCAGTGCATGCGTACAGGCTCGAGAGGTTCCAACGCCATATCGATAAATGGACTCATACTACCAAGTTCTTAGTACATCTCCCTTGGTTTTGCAATCATCATAGTATCATATATACCCTCTCAAGCTGTAAAGTTTCATTTCGTATCCCCCTCCCCTTCTGGCTTGTTTTCATCTATTAAGAATAACTTATTTTGGCCCTGTTGCAGCTGTTTCGTATTTTGCGCGCCATGAGGCAGAAGAACATTTTAAGTTGTCCCAGTGGAGTTGCAAAGTAGGATACTTGCACAACACCTCTGGCTAAGCAATTATAGTTTATCGTGGGTTACAGGCATAACTATAGGCGAGCGCATCAGACGAAGTAACCTGTTTGACTGCATATATGGAATACAGCCGCCGACGGCCAGACAATGGCGATTTGTCTGGTAGAAAATGTGCTACGTGTCGCTTTTTTTAGTCTTTGATACGATTTATTGTATCCAAAATCATGTTTTCAATCAGTGGCAGGCTCATCATGTGATGATGCGTTACGAGAACAGCGTGCTGTGGACCAAGTGTAGCTAGATGCTGTGCTGATGCTGCTGAAGGAAATGAAGGAATTTTTGCAGTCGGTGACGAATTGTTTATGAAACCGAATGTTCGTTATGTTTCAGACACTTACAGTACATTGCGTTGTGGTATCCATATCAAATCTATTATCAAGCTATGTACACAAATATACATAGTATTTAGCTGGATTTCATTTGACATTGCTTCACAAAATGTAAGTCGTGTATGTTTTTACGAGGAACATAGATATGGTCGATACTACATTTTACTAGTTCATGGTCTTTGGCAAGAAATACATTGTTTTACAGTACAAATATTACTAGCACAGACATTGTGTTTAAGTAAATTTTGTTAGCTGCTGGAGTACTTTTATATTGGCAATACAAATGTAACATGGGTTAAAAGTTATACAAAAAGTAAACAAATAGAGCAGAATATTTACTAGGCAGTTAAACATTTTTGTAAGTTACAGAATTACATATTCGTTACACCAGAAGAACAAAATTTGTGCAAGAAGATGAATATGTGTTATTATTGGCATTTTTAGTATTTTGGTACCAAAATTTCTTGGAAATTCTGGACGAAAAAGTTCTGCATTATTGCAATTGGTTCATTAATGATTTTTTCAGATGGTTTTGATTTGTGGATGTAACTGTTTAATTGTTCAAGGAAATCCATCTGTTTTCCTTCCTTATCAATATGCAGCACAGAAAGAGTGTCTTTGATATCACCAACAGTGTGCTCATGGTGGGCAACATGTGGTGAAAAGCTGGACTTATTTAAGGTTTTGGGTCGAATGGCGTCCACATGTTATTTGTCACGGGTTGAAAATTTCTCTTAGCTTGGACTACATAGAAGCAAGAACAAGAGCATGTGAGTTCGTATATGCCAGAATTTTTGTGCCAATCACCAGCGGGTTTATTACTGTGAAAAATTTTATTTTCTAGTTTATTGTCAGCGTCGAAGGATATTTTTATGTTGTGTGATCTGAAAAGATTTGTAAGTTTATGTGAAACTTTGCCAAGGAATGGAAGACAGGCTAATTTTGGCATTTCTTTCATAGTTTGTGGTGATGGTAGTTGCTTACGCTTACTTTGGATTTTTTTTCAAAAATTGGTTCAAATGGCTCTGAGCACTATGGGAATTAACATCTACGGTCATTAGCCCCTAGAACTTAGAACTACTTAAACCTAACTAACCTAAGTACATCACACAACACTCAGTCATCACGAGGCAGAGAAAAATCCCTGACCCCACCGGGAATCGAACCCGGGAACCCGGGCGCGGGAGATTTTTTTCAACTAGAGTGTTTATCAAAGAGGTGTTGTAACTATTATTTTAGGCTATAGATTTATGTACGTTCATTTCTTTAGATGCATATTCCACACTGACAGGAATGCGGAACATACAGTTTACAGATGACCAGAAGAAAGCGGTTCTACGTTGATTCAGGTGGCATAAGGTATTGTTAATGGTAACATCACTGGTAGGAGTCTTCTGTATATTTGGAAAGTATGCTTGTTGTTGTGAGTCGTGATAGTCATGTGAAGGAAGTTAAATTATTCAGTGGTCTTATGATCAACTGTAAATTTGTTATTTGGGTGCATTTTACTGATAGGTTATTTAGTTCTTTTGGAGAATTGAAAAGTATTATTGTGTCATCCACATACCTTTTATAATAACGTCCTCTTCTCACTTGCAAGCCCACTAACGAAAAGGGCAACACTGATGTTATCACTAGAGCAGCAGGCAGTGTTGTGTCAGGAGAGAGCTAAGGGCTGGTGGATGATGAAGAGCGACGGTTTTGTTGTTCATCCCAAGAAAATATTCCCTGCCTATGAACTAATGTGATCCGTAAAGAATGAGGCCCAGTGAAGTATAATGTAGGATAAAAACGAAGTAGGCAGTTTATATATCATGGTGTCTAAAATTTAAGAACGAAATTAGACTCCGCATGATAAGTCACTGCCAAGTAATATGGCTCGATGTACCTTGGATCATATGTAATTACTGCAATATAGTTCAGAAGGTAACCGAAAGAACGACGCTACAACACGAACAGAAATGACTTATTCAAAGACAATAACTACACCGGAGTCACTGAGATTTATGACGGTCCCCTGGGCTTTACAAAAGTCGACCCAAGGTTCTTAAAATCGTGTGTGATCATTACGGACCATAAAGCATGCAGTACAACGTCTTCTCATGCTGGCCACTAGACTGGTAAGGAATTCTTGTGGTATGGTGTTCCACATTTCATCAGCGCCGTTGTCAACTGGTAGATAGTCATTGATGTATGCGGAAGCGCTGTAATACGTCTTTCCAAAGCATCCAACACGTCACCGATGGCTAGTTAGTTGAAGGAATGTACAAAAAAATCGATTCACCGAATATCCTGTCGCTCCAAAATCAGCTGCACATGCGCAATTTCTTGCGGTCACGCATTGTCATCGTAATAATGAAATGAGGGCAGAGATCAACTCCGAAAAGACGCACGGGGGGACGTGTGTGTACCGTCTTCAATGGTTTGGAGGACAGTACGCCCATCAGACATTACGCCTGCCCACACCATAACACCTAGGCACCAAAACAGACATGTCCGACAATGTTCCTGGGTGAATTACGTGTACCCATCTCTCACCGTATGAGGGTACATCCAGCACTGCCTAACATGACCTTTACTGTGGTCCAGGTGTTACGGTGTGGGAAGGCATAATATTGCATGCGTCTACTGACCTACAAATCTTTGAAAACGGTACATTCACTGGAGAGCGCTATTGTGACGCTGCGCTACTTCCCTATGTGTGTCTTTTCAGAGGTACATTCGGCACTGACTTCATTGTTATCGAATTATACCACATCGAGCACTAGTGGTATGAGTTGGGGAGATATATTGCTGCTCGTCCATGTGCATCAATGACCATCCAGCAGTTGGCATAATTGTTGGTGGAGGAATGTAACACTCTACCACAAGAACTCCTTGTGGCCAGCATGGGAGCATTGTAGTCCGTGGTAATCACACAGCCTATTAAGAAACATAAGCCACCATTTTTAATGTCCAAGGAATCAGCAGGAACCCCCGTGACTTCCGTGTAATTATTTTCTTTGAATAAAAGCGCCAATTCTGTTTGTATGACTGTGTATTTCTTTCAGTTACCTTCTGTACTATTGCGTAGCAGTTCTTTCCGTATGTGGTACAGGTTCAAAAAAATGGTTCGAATGGCTCTGAGCACTATGGGACTTAACATTTGAGGCGATCAGTCCCTAGACCTTAGAACTACTTAAACCTAAGGACATCACACACACCAATGCTCGAGGCAGGATTCGAACCTGCGACCGTAGCAGTGGTGCGGTTCCGGACTGAAGCGCCTAGAACCGCTCGGCCACCGCAGCCAGCTGTGGTACAGGTTTTATCGAGATACTTTACTTGGTACTGTCACATAACGCAAGAAATACTTCCGTACACCAATATAGTAAGAAAAATAATGTCAACATGCTTGGGCAAAAGTAATCCAACGCATTTCTTACGTCATCGATGATCTGAGAAACATTTGTACGTCACTGCGGACGTTCTCAACGAGATTTAAAATACCTTAGTACTTACATAAATTCTATTTTGAATTGTAATAATGGGTGGTGATGAAAGTTTTGGACGATGGACGCCTTGGGTTTCAACGCTCATGCTAAAATGTATCAACCACTGCTGAGAAACAAAGCACTGATTCAGTCTATGTTGTTATACTGAACAATATATTTGCTAATCTAACTCCTTGGGATACACATCGTCAGTTTAGAAATTCAGATGTGAAAGACAAGTCGGTCGACCATATTCCTCTCACCAAAACTATTCTCCGCAATCTGAGTCGTCTCATACGTCTTTAAGTGGTAAGACACAGAAACATTAAATGTTAGCGGAACATACCACAACCATCTTAGAGTACATAAAATCTTCAGCATAAAATGAAGGAATAGCTTGTTATGAGAAGATAGTTGGCACTAAAATGAATTACAGTATGAAAAAAATAGCGTGTAAAGATATTATTTTTAAATCATCAGTCTTCCAACTCGACTGATACTGACTTCCATATAGTCTTACTTGGGGCAAATGTTTTCATTCCTACATAGAATGCGCACAAGACAAGTTGACCCAAATCTGCTAATGCGGTGTGGTAGTGAAGGTGACAACAGTAGTCGTCGACGCTCCATTCTAAACGACCACTATGCGGCAAGGGATATACAGTAGTACAGGCAAGACTGTGGACAGCTGCTTATCTCACGTAACTACTGAGTTACAGATATAGAGTCTCCAGACGACCGTATTAGAGTGTATATCATTAAGACCAATAGTTCCAAAAATATACACTTCCAAAGTCAATAGTTTCGCAGTAGAGTAATGAAAAAAGGAACAGTCACATAACCTAAAGATCAACCAAACCAATACGAGTGCTACCGTAAATGCTAAAAGGTAATCTCATATAACAAACAAGGAGAATGAAATGTAGGCCTACCATAGTGAATAATGTTGCTTACTACGACATTGAGAACGTAAAACAAATAAACAAGGATAACGTGGAAATTATGTCTATCTCAAGAGAGATTTTCGTATTTTATCTTAAAATTGAATTTTCTTCTCCTTCTTCCACGTCTTTCAAAACTAGTGGAGCGTCCGGAACTACCCGCAGAAATTTCCGCAGGTTTGTGGAAGCCATGATTCTCTTGTTGCGAGAGTATGGAAAGTTGGTCATACGTCCAATTTTTCCAGAAGGTAGGTCTGATGACGGTGAAGTCACTGAAACGGTTCTAATTTGAATAAAGATATACAAGCACACGGCTGAAAGCGTTACATATCCAGCAATATTTTCTTCCTTATTTATTCTCTTTATCGTGCGACTGGTATAGGTAGTGATTCCTGCAGCCCTCTGAAGTACACTTTCTAAGAAAACTTTTTCTTGTGACACTTGAAATTTTCCCGGCGTATAGAATGATCTATGAGGTTTCGGGATAGCAGCCAGATAATGTCGTCTTCCTGCCACATTATTTCATCTGACAACCATTCAGTCATCATCAAGTGATTGTTTTGCACCGGAGACTACTAGTTCACATCATACCTTTATATGAAAAAGAGACATGAAGATGCATGCGCAAATGCTGCCGCTACATGAGCGACCTCTTTCGAGTTGCACGCCCTCTTCGAATACAGTTCCACCACGGCGCGGGGCGCGTGCGTAATGCGATACTACGTGCGCTCTCTATCGGAATGTGCACTAGCGGAGTTAAAATGCAGATGTCAAAACTAATAAAATTAAATGTCGCTAGACGTGTCATTGGTCATAAAATTGTTTTCTTTATGAAGAAATTAAAGAAATTACCGGGTCCCACGCCTTATACATTTGAAAGCCACCATCACGATTAATCAGATCTTGCGCTAAACGCGTTTCCATCGATTCCTTAACAGTTGAATCCAGAAGTATCTCGTCAAGGGCAAGATTTCAGTGGCAGGGTAATGCGTCCCGTGGAAATACAATGCTCGGCTCTGATTACCTTGCTATGCTGCGAAAGGCGATTGTCGCCATCATGTTCAATCCATTTTTCACGCACTGTTCCCCGTCGTCTGACCAATGTTGCATTTGCCCGACTGACTACGTATTTTTTAGATTCCAGCCTTTCGCAGTACCAGATGATACTTTGGCGAATTGAGAAGAGCACACATCTTTGTAGGTGGGCGGAAGGTTGTAGTGGGACGCGAAATTGAAGCGTCACCCATCCACCAGTGTCAGCTAAGTTTGCAGGTGAATATAAGTTTAATTTAGTGTTTTGTTTATGTATTTTGTAATATTTGTGATGTTTGTGAATTATCTAAAGTTTTTTATTTATTTTTATGTTTCATGTACGGAGAGGGCGGTGCACCGAACGGAGACAGCATCTTCACTGCCGGGACCAGAGAGAAAATTGCTGGCCACTATACGTCGCGGGTCGACAGCCAAAGAGCAACAGAAGACCCTGAAACCGAGTTGTTGCGTCGTGCTTCTAAAAACTGAAAAAATAAGAATTTGTAATGTTCCTACAACAATGACGTCATAGAAAGTTTAATCATGTTGTAAATTTCAGTCCTATCTTGTCAAGGCTCATGTTCACGTCTATATGTACTATATATGAAGATAATAAACTAGTTTACACTACAAAAGTTTAAATACGTGTTTCGAGAATTTATTTATGAAGAATTATATTAAGGAAGAAGTATTACTGATTTATTTGACAAGATTATTAATTTTTGACAACGTTCATCGCGAGTTTGAGTCTTAAAAGTTTATTCAATGTGGTTTTAATATTTATTAAAGCAGATAACTTGCATTAATATAATTTCTGAGAGAAAAAAAATGGTCCAAATGGCTCTGAGCACTATGGGACCCAACTGCTGAGGTCATTAGTCCCCTAGAACTTAGAACTAGTTAAACCTAACTAACCTAAGGACATCACAAACATCCATGCCCGAGGCAGGATTCGAACCTGCGACCGTAGCGGTCTTGCGGTTCCAGACTGCAGCGCCTTTAACCGCACGGCCACTTCGGCCGGCTCTGAGAGAAACAAACGACATCTAAATTGAAAAAAGTTTGCGCAAACCAATTGGACTGAGTAACGTAATTCTGCGCATACGACTCAAATGATGATGTTTTAATTACAATTTCGCTCAAGAACCATTCAGAGACAACTTTAAAAAGAATTTAAATAATTTTGAAGTGTTTTGTAACTTACGTAGGTGACGAAGTCTGCACATGGTCATATGTCAAAAGAAAATCATTTATACAAAACTTACGTCGTTACACTACAAGGTTACTTTGACTTGATGTTTACTTAAGATTATGTCTAATTTCAACGAAATACTGCCAACGTATGGGATGAATGCCCTGGGCTCAAACCTCTCCTTCTCCTTGTGGGTGGTCAATTTTCTTCTCCCTTAAAGCTGTGCTGATGTGGGGCGGAGAACACCCATTATATGTGACCACTGATCATAGGTGTTCCAGCTGGAAGGCTGTCTTTATCAGAAACAATACGCACCCTGTGCACCAACGTTCGAAGGAAGCTCATAGTTTGTGATGGGTGGTGGCATATCGACGTCTATAAATACAGGTCTGTACGTGTAGGCTTACGGTAAAGGAATGTACCAATGTTCCACCCACTTTCTGTCTGACAAAGAAGTCCAGCAATGGCAGACAGCTGCCCTTCTCTACTTCGATCGTAAATCTGATATTTTAGTGGATAGAATTCAGATGCTTCGAAAGCGTGACAGATCGTCTTCACCATGGGGCCACACTACAAACGTATCATTCAGATACCGCTAGAAGACTTTTAGTTTAGATTCTGACGAATCAATTGCCCTTTCTTCACAATCTTCCATAAATACGTTTTCTACCAGAGGGGAGAGAAGACTACCCTTGGCGACACCGTCAATTTTCTAAAAAAATCCACTGTTAAATAAAAAGTGGGTCGAGGAAAAGTCATGACGACATAGTGCTGTTATATCAGCTTTGAACTTACTGTTGATGAGTGAAAGTGAATTCATGGGAGGGACCATTGTGAAGAGTGAGACAACATCGAAGCTTACTAGTAAGTCCGTCTCGTTGTCTTCAGTCTATTAATAAACTCACCTGAGTTACGAATATGATGTGAACATTTCCCCACAAAAGGTCTCAGTAAAGATGCAAGATATCTAGCTAAGTCAAACGTTGGAGCTCCGATATTGCTCATAGTAGGACATAATGAAAGACCTTTGTGTGTATTTGGAAGATCATATAATCGTGGTGGAACAGGTCTGTGAGCTCTTAATCTTTTCGCATCTTCATTGGGAAGGGAAGAAGAATTCAGCAACGCTGTCGTTTTCCTTCCTACTCTCCCTGTGGAGTATTTATCGATCTTCCGGTACGTTGGATCACTGAATAAGCTATAAATCTTCTGGTCATAGATCTCACTTGATACAGGACAGTGGCGTTTCCTATATTCGCTGGAAGGACAATCGTGTGAAGCTGTCCTAGCAGCTTGCATAGTGCGGCCCTTTCCGTAGAGGAAATATTAGTCATCTGAGTTACAGATCTTGTAAGTGCGCGATATGTTTCAACCCTTTCCCAAGCACTGACAGCCTCACGTGGTCTAAAACCTCCACCGCAGGAGAGTAACATTTCCTCTGCGGGAAGTTCCGCACTGCGCAAGCTACGAGAGGATCCTCACACGGTGGTCCTTCCAGCGGACAAGGGAAACACCGCTGTGCTGTTATCACGTGAGATCTATGATCAGAAGATTTATAACTTGTTGTGAACCAACGCACCGAAAGATTGATAAAAATCTAAGAGAGAGAGTGGAAAGAAAAACGATAGCCTTGCTGAATTCTGCTTCCCTTTTTCAAGAAATTATGAAAAGAGTCCTCAACTTGCTCAATAGTGTGGTGGGTTTCTGGGATCCACTTAACACGTCAGAGGACCACTAAACACAGGAAGCGACTTTACGGATAGCGGGGGCTATGTGGAGATGAATGGGTGGTTTTTTACGTTAGAGGAACTCGGAAATCTCCAGAAATGGCATTAATCTAAAAGGGTGCAGGAAAAACACAGGATGAGCGTATACTTGGGAATCATAGGTATTGCAGTAGTGAATTGTCGTAGTTGTGCTAGGGAAGAACCAGAGCTCCAAGGGCTGATAGAACGCACTGAAACTATAATTGTTATAGGTACTGAAAGGTGGCTAAAGCCGGGAAGAAGTTCAGCCGAATTTTTTGGAAAAGACCTGACGTTGTTCAGAAACACCAGCTTCTGTGTTTGTTGCTGTTAGAAGCACAATTGAAAAAGAAAGTTCCTGTGCGTTGATGTGAGTAGAAGCTATACCAGACAACCGGAATAAATTAATAATTGCTTTCTTCTGCCGACCCATGACTCACATGATACAGTTACGGAAAGGTTCAAAGAAAGGTTGATAACATATCCAGCAGGTATCACAGCTATAGTTACAGTTTCAGTTCACTTCAATCTACCCTCAACATGTTGGCGAAAATATTTGTTCAAAGCCAGTGGTAGATATGAAACATCGGCTGCCGAACGTACTCATTGCGCCGGCCGTTGTGGCCGAGCGGTTCTAGGCGCTTCAGTCTGGAACCACGTGACCGCTACAGTCGCAGGTTGAAATCTCGCCTCGGGCATGAATGCGTGTGATGTCCTTAGGTTAGATAGGTTTAAGTAGTTCTAAGTTCTAGGGGACTGATGACCTCATGTGTTACGTCCCATAGTACTCAGAGCCATTTGAACCAATTGTAGTCATTCCATTTTAAAAATTATTTTGAGTGATTAGTTCAGAAGCCTGTTCGAAGCGCAATAGTCATGAAAACACACGACATCTTAGCGACAAACAGTCCCGAGAAAATAGGGGCATCACGACAGATACAGGGATTACTGGCCACAAGAGTCTCGTAGCAAGACTGACTGCCGTAACAGCCAGGCCCTGAAAAATAAACGTGAAACATATCCCTTTAAAAAATCTGACAAAACTTATTTGACGCCTTCTTAAAAGACAGTCTCCATTCGTTTCGAACTAAGCAAGCGTAGGCCAAATGGGGCTCAAATTTGAAGAAATAGTAGCGATGGTGATTAAGAGGTTCATGCCATGTAAATTGATCAGAGGTTGAAGTAATTTCTTATGGTACAAAAAACATGTCAGAACATTATTACAGAAGCAACGAAAAACGCATACCTAATTTAA
Source organism: Schistocerca serialis cubense (assembly GCF_023864345.2). Taxonomy (NCBI): domain Eukaryota; kingdom Metazoa; phylum Arthropoda; class Insecta; order Orthoptera; family Acrididae; genus Schistocerca; species Schistocerca serialis. The sequence continues at coordinate 345,857,793 of NC_064639.1, forward strand.
AATAACGCAAAATCGTCAAGATAGCCGAAGTTTTAGAGAAATTTGAAATTTAGCGCGGATTTTAATGTGTGATACTTTTGATAGTTTCCACAACGAAACACTGCCTCGAAATCTGGTACAAAATCTAAAAGGGTTCTAGTCGTACGTAAAATACGCCGACGCAAGACGCAGCCAATAACTTCACTGCGAGGCAGCGCTGTTAACGTTACCAATGATAGCCCCACTAAGTGCAGTTAGACGGTTTTCCGAAATTCCGAAGAAGACGATGTACATATTCCAGAATTCGAATCAGGAACTGCTGCCAACATGAGTAACTTAGAATCAGATATCCTAGGTGTAGCCAAGCAACTCGTATCACTTACTGAAGATAAGTCTTCCGTTTCAATTATTACAGATTCGTTTCATAGTACGCAGATACTATAATAACCCCATACCAATACAACCGCTGTCCGTCCCCGGTAGCTGAGTGGTCAGCGCGACAGAATATCAATTCTAAGGGACTGGGTTCGATTCCCAGCTAAGTCGGGGATTTTCTCCGCTCAGGGACTGGTGTTGTGTTGTCCTGAACATCATTTCCTCCCCATCGACGCGCGAGTCACCGAAGTGGCGTCAAATCGAAAGACTTGCAGCCGGCGAACCGTCTACCCGACGGGAGGCCCTTGTCACAAGGCATTTCCCTTTAATACAACCGCTCGCACGACGGAAGATCCGCGCCTAAAAATTGTAAAGTTGTTGAGATCACATCAATATTCAAAAGAGCGGAAAGACGCGTAACGGTTGAATTAGGGCCTACCGACCCATATCACTGACGTCGGAACGCAGTAGAATTTAGGAAGACAATGCGTTCGAGCATTGTGAATTACTTCGAAGAAAGCGATCAATTGGCATACAGTCATCACGGATTCAGAAAATGTAGTTCTTGTGTAACACACTTGCCTCTTTAACCCCATAAGTAAAGAGTACTAATGAGGGGCAGTTTTCAAATTTATTCCATATTTCTGGATATCCAATATATTTTAAATACCGTTCCTCGTAAGCGGCTTCTAATCTAACTGTGTCACTATAGAGTACCGTCTCACAAAGGTCACAGCTCGTAGTAGAAGGAGGAAAATCATCGAGTAAAACGGGAATGACATCTGACGTTACTCAAGGAAGCTTTATAGGCCCCCTGCTATTCCTAATCAACATACATGATTTAGAAGATAACGTGAGCACTCGTGTCAGATAATTTTCAGGTGATGTTTAGCGTCTAGTTAGTTCATCAGATGATCAAAATAAATTGAAAATGATTTAGACAAGATATCTGAATGCTGTGAAAAGTGGCAAGTGACTCTAAATAAAGAAATGAGTGAGGTCAGATATATGAGTACTAAAACGAATACGTTAAATTTCGGTTACTCGATAAATTCCACCAGTATAAAGGCTGTCAATTCAATTTAATTTCTATTGATAACTATTATAAACAGTCTGAACTGGAAAGACCACATAGAAAAAGTTGTGCGGAAGGCGAATCAAAGAACTCATTTCATTTACCTAACACTTAGAAGATGCAACACGTCTTCTAAAAAGGACTAGGTACTCTAAGCTTGACCGTCATCTGGTAAAGTATTGCTATACTGCGTGGGATACTTATCACATAGAATTAACGGAGGACAGCCAAAAAGTTTAGAAAAAGGGCAGTTCGTTTTGCACTGTCACAAAATAAGTGAGAGAGTAACGGATATGGTACGCGAGTTGGAGTGGCAGTCATTAAGACTAAGACGTTTTCCGATGCGACGAGATCATTTCACGATATGCAAATCTGCAATTTTCTTCTCCGAATGCGTAAATATTTTGTTGACACCCACCTAGAGTACTGATCATTGTAAAAAAAAAAATGAGAAATCGAAGCTCACACGGAGAGATTTAAGTGTTCCTTTCTCTCACGCACTATTCGAGAGTGGGACGGTAGAGAAACAGTTTGAAAGCGGTTCGATGAACCCTTTGCCAGGCATTTAAGTGTGAAACGTAGACTACTAATGCAGAAGTAGATGCGACTGAGACGTGTAACTGCGAAAAAACAACCATAGCTACACCAAGACCAGTCAGACGTTATGTTCTGACGGACGTGGACGGCAGAACACAGCTGAAAATGACTGTAATAAAATCACATGAGTTCTGCGGAAGGAATCAATCGTGAGTCCCAAATTGCTGTCAGAATCCCATCGGCCACAGTGACTTTGCATGGGGAGTTGGGTTCAAAGATCAAGCAGCTCATCATAAGCTACACAATTCTGAAGCCACTGCTGAGCAATGCTTCAGGTGGTGTAAAGAGCGACATCATTGGATAGTGGATGACCGGTAACGAGTGATTTGCAGTGATGCATCACGGTATACCCTGAACGAATACGACAGGAGTGTTGGGGTTTGGTGAATGTGTGGGGTATATTAACTATCATCATGTATAGGGTCATAGGTGAAGTACGAGGCGAGTGGTGATATGGTATCGGGGAATTCTTTTGGTCAGAGTGTGTCCCCAAATTGCGCTTCGTTAAATGCGGAATGATATGAAAATATTTTAGCAGAGGACGTTTCGGAGACAATAAATGCTTGTATCAGTATGACTCCGATACAGGGCAACGTCTGTGAGCCAATGCTTTGTGGGCAAGAACATTTATGAAATGGACTGGCCTGCTCACAAATTCGTCGACTCGTTTTCCCTTACTAAAGCGTACGTGAGAGTAAGGTATTGATGTGGCACAGAGGTTCAGTAGACGATCCTGCTGTGATAGCGTAAATCTGACAGGGCGAAAATGACCGAATCGTGGGATCAGATAGCTACTAACGAAGCTATTTTAGTGAAACTGTGGAGAGTGTAGGCCGAAAATTAAGTGATGCAAAACATATAATGCCATATCTGCCGGCCGGAGTGGCCGAGCGGTTCCAGGCGCTACAGTCTGGAACCGCGCGACTGTTTCTGATCACTAGGTTATATCTATCCTTATGTAAAGAGACCCCCTGTACATACCGTTGTGCAGCAGTCGTCCTCTAGTGACTGGGCTTTCTAGTGTTCGGGAAGTACAGAGGAGGCCAAGACATCAGTGGTCAAAAAGCGCACTGGAGATATCCACATAGACCTGTTTTTGTAGCATCGGTATCTCTTCCTTTTCTATTAACTGCCGTCCTATTAACTGTCTTACACTGGGCCTAGACGAACGTATGGAATAAAATGCAAGAATGAAATCACTCATATATTAAATCACGTCACTGCTATGGGTAGCACCAGGTAAATACATTTCTGTCATAGGAACACTGAAGTGCTGCCAAGAGTAGTAAAAAATTCAAAAGATATATCAGACTGAATACTGCTAAGGTACAAATCGTTGAAAAGAAAGAAGCGTTATCATGTAAGTTACAATACCAAAGCTGTTTATTGAAGCAACGATAAGTAAAATGTTGTCTTCTGTAGAAGCACAGGTCTTATAATATGGTAAAATATTTATCTTTGATGCTGCCACTGTGGTTGTAAATGTAACACAACCAAGGTATAAAACAGGCAATCATATGGTTGTCATACTATTGATAAATGTCCACAACAGCTGAACGACGCACTCTGTGAAAGGAGTAATCAGTGTTAGGGACAGCTTCAGATATCCTACTGGAGGGAAGGAAACGGGCTGTCAGCCGATCTAACGTCAACGGCTTCTCAAGAAGTTGTGGAAAGTTGTAAGAGTCATCTCCAGATAAGGCTCCGGGCAGAAGTTTAATAAGAACTGCCTCTTTCGTTCAGAGCTGCTCGTCTTCTGACCAACCAACAGACAATTGCAGTAGAAGCTCTGAAACTAGCCCAACAGTTACTGGGTTCAAGAGAAAACGAACTGACATATTGACGTAATCGCAACCCAATCATTTGAAACGATTCTCTCCGTTAATTGAATATTAACTTACGATCAATAATTTCAGGGAATTCTGTATGTTACTACGGAAAATTTTGTTGGGTGGTCTGTAGAGTGAAAGCATTGGTTCATTGTTCACTAAGAAGATTCTGTCTTACAATTTACAAAATTATGAAAAGTCGCAAGGTAATGCCAATACGTTTTCGAATAAGAGCAATTAACATATTTTTCGGTGGTTTCCTCTATATACACTGACAATGTGACCAATATGGCACTTCGAAAATTAGAATAAAACAAAAAGTTGGAACCATAATAATATTTAGTGTGCTCTTCATGTTTTAATGATCCCTAAAATTTGTTCGGAAACGTTGTAGTATCGGTTGCACCATCATTTTAAATACAAAGGATCTCATTTAAAAATAGAATTTATAAGATGAACATTTTTTTCAGTATAAAGGAAAGAGCGCGGATGAGAGATACCAGCACGAAAGTGAGTGAATTCTATTGGATTTTACGGTCAAAGTAAGGAGAACGAACTGCATGTACTATTAACTGGAACATGTTACTTACCTCAAATATAAAAGATTTAAACCAAGGCGAAAGCAGTGACAAGTAGGAGGCAGAAGAGTCAGAACTTCCTAAACTGAAGAAAATATTGAAAAAAATTAATAATTTGCGAATCTTAACTAGTTTCACCTATATTAGTGGAAATTAGAAATTAGGAGGAACAGATGTGCTCAGCCAAGAAAATGTTCACATAAAAGTATATATACGCCTGAGTGCTCATAGAAGGATGAACCTATACCGCATTCATATGTCTGATTGTACACTCATTGTAGTTTCTCTATAACCTGTTCCGCTCTCAGCATTGGCCATTGTTACCACATTAGTATCTAAAGTCCTTTGGAAAGTGGAAAGGCAGGGAATATCAGCAGACGCGGTACGGTTACAGTTTCATGTGATTGTTCCTGTAAAGTGTTAATGATACAGATCCAGACAGGAGTTCCTTTTTAAATAATAGAGAATCAGTATGGAAACAAATTCTTCTAAGTGTGTACTGCAACTTCCAACTGCCTGCTGGATCCAGCATGAGGCGATAAGATCATTTCATTCGAGAAACGTATTTCAGTGCTGTCTGATGATGATAGCTTAAATCGTATACGGTTGTATTTTTAAATACATACAGCGCTCTTATTGAGACAAAATGGCTGTTTCCTTTCTGCATCAATTATGAATTATATGATAACAAGGCGATTATTACATATTTCTTTAATTCAGCTGAAAGACTCGGATTGTTGCTAAATACATCCTTGTAATGGGAGGGAATGTTCTGTCTTGGAACTTTTTCACCCTTTCGCCTCTACGAGACCAGTAATAAAACTTTAATATATTTTCTTATATTTCTAAAAAGTGAATGATATCATTCATTTTATGTGTACTCCAGATTTTTTATCAAATTAAAAGAAATTACTCTCTAACATGAAAAACTATTTCAAGGCACAACATTATTACGTTTCTAGAAACAAGTAGTATTTTGAAATTTAAAAGCGTTTCAGTGCAGAAAATTTTGTCTCTAATGTATTTAATTGTCCACGTGATACATCAGTACTCTAGCACATGTCAGTTATCAGTCAGTGAAGTTAAATGTAGAGCAAGTATTATGGAAAAATAGTTAAAAATGAAAATCATTTTTAAACAGAGGTTGTCGGCAACTAATATAAGCCTCCATTTCTGTCAATATGTTTGGAGTTATAGATAAGTCAGATAATTGTTCGTCATTTTTTGCATGGATTGTAATGGTACCACTCTAACCACACTAATCAGAAACATTATTTTGCACACCAGAAGTAATTTATCGTGAAACTTGACGGCTTCCCGCAAGTATTAAGAATTTTGGTGTGGATTACGTGACTTAGACCATGTAATTATCATCTCGTATCTCATGCTAAAACTCTGTAAAAGTTTCTTTTAAGACCTCCCAGCTCATCGTATTGCAGTCACAGAAAATCAGTTTGGATTCATAGTAAGAAAGGGAACCAAAGTTCCTATTAGTGCAAATCCGAATAACGATGAAAAAGTCTCGACAGAACATATAAAATCTTTGGTTCGTCTTTCTCGATTTTAAAAGGCATCTAGCCTCGTACCAAGAACAACAATGTGGAAATCTCTAAGTGCAAATCTTATTCTTGAGTACTGTTGAGCTCGACTTATCATGGACAAACACAACTATGTCCCAACTTGCGTCAAAAATTCTGCAGAAAAATCATTGAGCTTTTGTGTTAACTCTAGGACGCCTAAACTTTTCTTTTTGTAACATAGATTTCAATGGGGGAGGGGGCGGCGAACCCATTGGTACTAAAATATTCTGCTGATAAAACGTTACAACATTTAAAACGATTTGTGCATTTCAACTCAAGTAGTATATTATAAATGTGGTTAATACTCGTAGCTATAAATATTACATTGAATCAAAAAAAAAAAAAAAAAAGTTGGCATATTACACAAACTATTCTGAGTCACATTTCACAGTTGTTTCTGAATGTACATACATCCACGATTATCGCACTGACAGTAATACTGTGTTGTTGTGTTAAGATTGTTGTACATCTGATTCTTTGTTTTAGCTTCTTTCACACAAATATGGCTCAAATATTTCTCTGCAGGAGACTGATCTGCATGTGTTGTCATTTCTTTGATTTTCTTTTATAGAATTCTTTGAATACACTGAACAATTTGGTTAGATATCTTCTTACATTAGTACTTATTTTGCTGACTGCAGTTTTAATAGTTCCAATTCTGGTTGCAAAATAATAAGTTTCGGTTTGTTGTGTTTCTTCTAATTCTATCTTGTATGTTTCTGGATGCATATGGTGGTTGCATTTGTAGCAGAGATATCGACGAGGGCGTCCTCTAGACAAGCTGACCATCTCGTCAATAGTTCACGCCTGGTTTATACGGTAGTGGTAACCTATCATTCATTTTGTTAAAAGCTTCACTGATTGCTGTGAACCTGTCTACTTCCTTTCTTTGTTAGATGGTAGTTTTGTGATCAAATCTAATGATTCTAACAAGTTCCTTAAAAAGTTATATTGCCATTATTGGGTTTCACCAGAGGTTGTATTACTCACAGAATTTTCCATAGAAGCACCTTCAAGTATCAATATTTCTATAAAGGCATACAATTCTTTCTCAGTAGTAGAAGTAACATTTATCCTAACTGTTTTTTATTTGTACGTTTTACTGTAACATCCATAATTTCGGGTAGTGTAAAGTGGCATCAAGGCTTTGCCAGGAGAACGGCAAGCATCTGCTGGAGATACCTCTGCCTGCTCCCTTCCTATATCTGCAAGAGACCTCCAACGTATTCAGTGATTACATTCCTTCTTCCAGATTTGGCCACAGTCACATCCTGATCGTCAGTACCTAAAACTACAATATTTTTATCACCTATAACATTCACATCAATTACCCAATCTGAATCACACTCCGTAACACCATCTTCTTCTTCACTTGCACACCCCGAGTTAAAATCTTCATCTAAAATGTGACTCTGAACTCTTTCTAAAGACGTTTCATATATTTTTTACGACATTTGTGAGTCTCGATGTGAACATCAGGGAACGGAATTAACTCGATGGAAATATACAAGCTAAACAGCAGCTTAATGTTATGAACAACCACTTCCCCTGAAAATATACTTGGCGTTGAGAATGTCAAGAATGCCAAACAATAAAAAAACCTAGACTTATTCTGTTGTAGACGTAAAAAAAATCTTACATACAGAAATTTTCTGTTTTCTATAACGTTTATCGCTACTAAACCTTCATAAAATATGGAATAAACAATAACTCAAAGGGAAAATGTATGACATTTAATTACACAACCAACCAACTTAACAGTGGTGGGTTGACCGAACTTCGCCACGCGTCCCCTCCTCTTTAGGTGTCCTATGACGGTTAATGTAGGTTCCATCAGGGAAGTACCCATTGGTAATATTAAAGTGGAAATAGAACAGGACATTTGAAAAATAAGAATCAATAAAAAACAACATAAAACAGATATTTAACTGAAGTTCGAAGTGAGTAACTTCCATCTTACTTTACTAAATATGTTACTGGCAGCCTTGGAAGAACTCAAGATTTGCCGTCTAACTACTAATACACCTACTTCTAAACCTATTATTGTCACACTATTCTACATCATCACACTGATATGTATGTCCCTCGGCATTCCTCGAATATAATGGCATCCATGTTGATGGCCATAGCACTGTTTCTGTTCTTTTTACTTTATTTTTCCGTATGTGCCTATCATTATCTATAGTCGAGGAAAACGCTTTTTGTGTCTGTTGGCATTATTCTGATATTCAAAGCATCCGCTTGATCTTATAGACTGAAAACCAAGCAGTTGCCTTGTAGGTATCCGATATGCCACTACAATGACTTTAGGCCACAACTTTTGGTGACAATAGTTTGCAGACAACAGTCTAATTATCTGTAGTCTTTCTATTCCTGAAAACGGGGGCATCTGAGAATGACATGATCAGTCGAACATTCCTCTCCATCTTCACAGATCGGTGTGTTACTAAATCCCAATTCACACAGATGTTTGAGATAGGGGCCGTGTCCTGTTAATAGGAGCACCATATCGCGGGTAAGGGCAATGTCGTCCAGATTGAGCCTGTTCCTGGTACTTGGGAATATGCTGGAAACACTTTCATCGCTCCTTGTTCCCATTCAGGCTGCCATTCATCTAACATCCAGGCTGGTAAATGTCTTCTGTCAGTAGTATGTGTTCCGGTGATCTCGTACACACGATCATATTGCTCACACCCCAACCAATACAGCGGCGTCCTATAACCCATCACGATATCCAGTTGAAAATATCTTCGTGATATGATTGCACGACATGGAACGGTAATTTATAATCAGCAGTGCCAGCATCAGTAATCATATGCATAACTATGGTCGCTTTCTGAGTAACGGATTTTACATGTTCTAGAAAGTTTCTTTTCTTGTCTAGAAGAATTCCTAAATATCTACAGTGTTGGGTTTTACAGGTATTCCGTCAAGTCCCAGGAAGGATTTTTGGCAAGAGAAAGTGTACCCTCCAGAAGTATCTACGTGGTTTTATGAACAGCTGTAGTCAGTTTGTTGCTCTTGCGCCAATGCCACATCTGAGCAAGCACATTAAGTCACGCCCTGGAGCCTGCAGACACAACTACTAGGATGCCATCTGCGGATGCGACGACACCTTCAGTAGCATCTGCCCCGTCTAACAGGGGTAATAGGGGTTCAAAACTAAGATTCCAGAACAGTGGACTACTTATGGAGATTTGAGAGTAGCTCTTGGTAATCTTTTTTATTATCTTGATCTGCACCGCCAGCCGCAGGATGCTACATCCACTACAATAATATACAAAGCTCTTATACAAGTATTTGAGGAGCCTGAGATTTTGAAGGGGTGCAAACATCACAGAGCACCAAAGACTGCCGAATGAGCCTGTGATGGCAATCATGAATTCGACTGCATACTTCGTTGCCGAATTTTCAACAATCTGAAAACCTCTGTTGACCCCCCCCCCCCCGCCCCCCTCCCATGCTGTACAGAATTTTCTTTTCTGACTCCATATTATTGCCATTGGTTTAGACCCAAGAGCTCCCTGTGTGCTATCAACCGATCACAGGGCATACGTTCCTGAATTTTGAACAAAATGTTTAATAAGCAAATAGGTCTATAGTTCCTCGCTGATGACAGGTCTTCATCCTTTCGCTTTTTAATCGCTACTGCTATTGCTGTTTTCCATATCACCAGGATTGTATCTATTCGCAGCGCCTTGTTTAGTAAATGTGCTACTATCAGTGGACCTACGATCCGCACGACCTCTGGGTACACGCCATCCGGACCAGATGCTCTTCCTGTTCTGAGCTTGGAAATTTCGACAGCTATTTCTTCTTGCGCAAAAGATATCACGAACGCCTGATTGTCGTATTCATTATCTGGTTCACTTCTAAGCTACGCATATACTTCAATATCCGTGTCTGTGTTATCATCAGAAAGTGGGACGGTTAGCAGGTATTCTGCTGACAGCCTCCATCGAGCCGTCATTGAGCCACCCACCTTAGGAACTATGGACAATCAATAATTTCCCCATATATCAATTTCAGTTGCTTTTGTAAAATTTCTCCAAGTGTTCCTTTAGTTCCCTGAAGCAATGTTTTGTAGCGCCCTAGAGCACGTTGATAAGCTCTTCTTCTCAATCTTACCATTCGCTTCAGAGTGAAACATTCTGGGATCCAAGGGATTGTAGCCCGACTGCTTACGTTTTTCTTTGGAATAAATGTCCTGTGCTCTTTGCAAGAGCTCAGTTTGTAACCGTGCACCCAAATCTGCATGTATCGGAAGCGATTCCATTGGATATGCTGCAAGGCAGGCAACTAAGCCATCCCTATCCGTTGTCAGACTAGAGTGGAATGGTTACGTAACAAACCTGATGACCACGTCGAGGAAATTCGTTGGAATGTCCAAAACGAGAAGAAGGTAGGGGTCGGTGGAGGAAGACCTGAAACCAGCTGGTTGACGAGTATCCAAAGTGATTTGAAGAAGCTAAGCTTTAGCGAAGATAAAGCCCACGAGCGGGAAAGTGCCGCATGGTAAGGAAAGCTGACTGCCAGGGACCTGGCTGGATAGATATGGCGTTTTCTAGCTCAAAGCGTTGTCTAAAGATTTCACTGATTGTGAGAAACATGCATAGCATAAAGCTCTGTGCTTTTCATGATGGTGAGACGTCCTTAACTGAGCTATTAATGTACTGTTTATGAAGAAACACTCTCTTTGCCTGTTATTTTAAAAACATTAATTTCTGCATAGCCCAGCTTTGCCAGCCGGAGTGGCCGAGCGGTTCTAGGCGCTACAGTCTGGAACCGCGCGACCGCTGCAGTCGCAGGTTCGAATCCTGCCTCGGGCATGGATGTGTGTGATGTCCTTAGGTTAGTTAGGTTTAAGTAGTTCTAAGTTCTAGGGGACTGATGACCACAGCAGTTAAGTCCCATAGTGCTCAGAACCATTTGAACCAATTTTAGTCCAGCTTTGTTGAAGCGTCCCTCTTCTGCACGATACTTGAGTGGCTGACGTAGTTTACACTAGGACATTCCTCTAAAGGTTCTAAGAATGTTCCATGCTACGACTCCAGACTGTAGGGATGTTGGTAAACCATTTCTCCTTTTTACGGACGTCTCCTGCCCCGCCCTTTGATCCTCATTTCGTTTACAGTGTCCATGACACTGTTCCATAAAATGCAATAGCCCGTAGCGTATTCTGGCGCCTGCCCGAGCTCAAATTTCTGAATCTTTTTGCAAGAACTTCTAACAAATTTTTTGCGGCAGATAATGTCAGGATGGTAATATATCTGTTCACACAATAGAAAATTACTTCTGTGGTATGATACACAGCCGTAAATGTCCCAAATTACAGAGGAAGAGAGAGATAGAAATACACACAGTGCATATGTGTTGGTTTTCTCTGCGTCTGACGGTTTTCCCACAAAGACGCCACATTTTACTACTTAATGTTTTCTGCAGGGTAGTAACTGAACCACTCAATGTGCTACACCTACCAGTATAGACGAACAGTTTTATGTCCACTCGTCCACACTTCAACATCGGACCTCCTGTCCAGCGAAAAATTAGCATCAGTGGCTTGCTCTTGTCACGCGTGTGTGGGGATACTGCCCAACCAAAGACGTACGACTTGTAGTAGCTGTAATTATTATTCTGCAAATGATGTAAATACTGATGTAATGTTATTTGGTAGACTTTTATCACTCACTTACAGAAGTATCTACCCAAAATCCTGCATACAAGGTGTTACAAAAAGGTACCGCCAAACTTTAAGGAAACATTCCTCACACACAAATAAAGAAAAGATGTTATGTGGACATGTGTCCGGAAACGCTTAATTTCCACGTTAGAGCTCATTTTAGTTTCTTCCACCTACGCTCAATGGAGCACTTTATCATGATTTCATACGGGATACTCTACCAGTGCTGCTAGAACATGTGCCTTTGGAAGTACGACACAACATGTGGTTCATGCACGATGGAGCTCCTGCACATTTCAGTCGAAGTGTTCGTACGCTTCTCAACAACAGATACAACAGATTCGGTGACCGATGGACTGGTAGAGGCGGACCAATTCCATGGACTCCACGCTCTCCTGACCTCAACCCTCTTTCATTTCTGGGGGCATTTGAAAGCTCTTGTCTACGCAACCCCGGTACCAAATGTAGAGACTCTTCGTGCTCGTATTGTGGGCGGCTGTGATGCAATACGCCATTCTCCAGGGCTGCACCAGCGCATCAGGGATTCCATGCAACGGAGGGTGGATGCATGCATCCTTGCTAACGGAGGACATTTTGAACATTTACTGTAACAAAGTGTTTGAAGTCACGCTGGTACGTTCTGTTGCTGTGTGTTTCCATTCCATACGTAATGTGATTTGAAGAGAAGTAATAAAATGAGCTCTAACAAGGAAAGTAAGCGTTTGCGGACACATGTCCACACCACATATTTTCTTTCTCTGTGTGTGAGGAATGTTTCCTGAAAGTTTGGCCGTACCTTTTTGTAACACCCTGTATACAACAAATAAGTAAATAAAGGGCTTGAACGTAATTGGATGCTAAAATCATAGATCAAGGCACTGATTAGAACATGTACAACATATCATCGAAGATGCCGGACGTAAGTAATGCTAGAGACGGAGAGATTGGTAGAGGAGAGGAAATCGTTCGCTACGACATCGATCCAATGAGATGATTGATGATAGATACAAATGGTTCAAATGGCTCTGAGCACTATGGGACTTAACATCTGAGGTTATCAGTCCCATAGAGCTTAGAACTGCGTAACCTAACTATCCTAAGAACATCACACACATCCATGCCTGAGGCAGGATTCGAACCTGTGACCGTAGCAGTCACGCGTTTCCAGACTGAAGGGTCTAGAACCGCTAGGACACACCGGACGGCGATGATAGATACAGAGAAAGCGCTGTGGTTCCCCGTTAGACTGGAGCCGCTCCCCCCCCCCCCCCACCCCCCACCCCCCACCCCCAACCACCCCCTGTACTGCTCTGGTAAACACGAACTAAATGCTTGCCGATAGTATGAGTAGCCGAGCCGGCCGTTGAGGCCGAGAGGTTCTTGGAGCTTCAATCTGGAACCGCACTGCTGCTGCGGTCGCAGGTTCGAATCCTGCCTCGGGCATGGATGTGTGTGACCTCCTTAGGTTAGCTAGGTTTAAGTAGTTCTAAGTCTAGGGGACTGATGACGTCAGATGTTAAGTCCTATAGTGCTCAGAGCCGTAGTCGAGTAGGTGAAGCAGAGACGAAATATTTGATACTGGACATTTGCAGACTCCGAATCTCCAATTGGCCTAAAGAAAGTAACGTAGGCTAGAGCGCATGGGCCGCGCGAGTTTTCAATATCCTCTCACTCTACTACGCCACCGGCTGAGTCAACTATTTCGTTTACATTGTTAATTTTAAGTCATGCGTGAGAATTATGAAAGTAATAACTTTCATAAACGTTATGCAAAACTAATTACATTTACAGTTCGATATAAATGTAACCTTTTCAACCACAGTAGTTTCTTAGTTAAAAGTTACAATATTTTCAAATGGAATTTACACAAACGTCAATTTCACACTCTGTAGGTGCTATAACAAGAGGATTTTGGTATTAGAGAATGATTTAGCCGAAATCTCGCAAGGCGCTACTTGATAGACCATAAACGTTCATATGAGTTCGGTCCTCTCAGTTTCACCGGTGCCTGTGGTACGATGCAAGTACTTATGCTTTACACCCTATACGTTCTTCGCTGCTTCCATCGAGTGTGGCGCTGGTGGTACTTGCTACCGTTCTCGACTATTCTACTCGTATATTAATGTGCAAAATTCCTTAGTAGCATGGAATCTAGTGCTCACCCAATTGCCTAACGTTAGAATTCTCAACAACGTTTAAAACTTGACGTTTTACCTCTTTCATGTAGAACAATACTTGAGATGATGACACGTTACTGTGGGAGACTACAGACATTTATGGAGATTCGATCAGCGCAGGAGATATAAAGGACCTACGTATTTAATTTTATCCATTTCACTATAATTGTGTCTTTCAGAGGTGATGCTGACTTTTGTCGCTGCGCCCAGTCGGTTTCTTGATGTGAGTATCCAGTCATTAGGATAAAACGATACGGAGATACAGGATCGCTTGTCTAGCAGCGCTCGAGTTCCGTTAAGCAGGATTCGCAGAAAGGTAGCCATTTGTAAAACCCTTTTCACAAGGGCTTGAAACGAGTATCTAATGCAGTTATTTTTTAGTTCTACGTACTACAAATTTTAATGACTGTGTTTTTGTTAATTGTAGACACTTTTCGTGGAGTTTCCAGTAATTACTTCATTGTTTAGTGGTTTTCAGTCTGAAACCTGGTTTGCAGTAGCTCTCCACGCTAGTTTATACTTCATATCCACGTAGCTACTACAACCTACATCCATATGAACTTCCTCACCGTATTCAAGCCTTCGTCTCTCCCCTTCTATACCTATTACTCTCCACATTTTCCCCTGGTACCAAACAGAAGGTTAATTTATGTTCCACGATATTTTGTACACGTAATCCATTCTTTTAGTGGAGTTCTACCGTAAATTTCAATTTTCCCCAATTTGTTTCAGTCACTTGTTATTACTTACCCGATCTAGCAATATAATTTTAAGCATTCCGCCCTAGTATAGAATTTCAGATGCTTCTATCTTCCTGTGTGGATTGTTTATCATTCGCCTTTCTCTTCCAAACACGGCTACACTGCTTACAAATACGTACAGAACAGACTTACTAAAACCTAATTTATATTCGGTTCCGATAAATTGTTGTTTTTCAGATTCGGTTTCTTCTCTTTTGCGTGTCTTCTCCTTATTTCCTCTCTAATTCCACAGTCATCAATTATTCTGACGCCCAAATTACGAAAATTATCTGCTACTTTAAGTGTCTCATTTATTTTCTAGTTCCCCCGACATCGCTTGATTTAATTATACTACATTCGCTGAAGGGACATGAAAGTGTAGTGCAACAGAAGAAATAGTATCTTGAAGACGAAAAATTGACCTATGTTCCTCATTAATGTTTTCTCTGCTGACTTAGATTGGAGCATGTTTCAAAGAAGACCCGGAACAACACTCATGTACAGTACAAATAGATGATATCAAGTTAAATACTGCCCACACGTAAGTCGCCAGAAAATTGTATTTCTCTTTATATTCGGTAATGTTTGCAATATTAGATAGATGACTCCTCTAGGATTTTAAATGATGTATTTCATGTTCTTGAACATTGCGTCGTGGACAAGTATAATATCTGTTGCAGCTCTATTCCATTTACAACACGGCGTATTGGCAACATGTCAGAAGAATATGCAAGTGTGCCTTCTCTTAAAGAGCAAAAGAAATAAAATGAAGTCAGTTTCAAATTCTTATGTTTCGACTCGAAGGTGAGAAGTGAAGAAAAACGGCTGTAGCGAGATACATACTCAAAGATGACATTGTCAAGGATGAAACTATCACTACATGGTGGTATCATTGCGGACGAATCCAAACGGAAAGATAACCATCAGAGGCAGTGAACAATACATGCTGTATGTCTTTCTTCCACGATTCCTACCCAGAAGAGAGCAGAAGGACCCATTACTGCTGATGATATTCCACATAAAGAGTGGATTGTTTTACCTCCATACCCCAACGGCTGTTAATATACTTCAGAGTACATACGTAGCTCACCCGAGAACGTAGACCTACGCATTGGTCACGTCACCGACGGTGGCAAGTTGCTGTCAATTGGCGACGTCGAAGATGCTGTACAGATTTGTTGAGCTTATATTAATCAAATACTATGTTGAGCGAGAGACGCATCATATTTGGAAACTTCACTATAACAGTTTATTTAGTGATGAAGTAGCAGTATCTTCAAACGAAAATTTTACGGCAGTGTATATTTGTGTTTTCCAGCCGGAGCGACTGGTGGGTATGCTGCCCTGGGGGCGTGGAGTGTGCAGATGGGACGCGAGGCGGTACTGGAAGGCGTGTGTGGCGAAGAAAGCAATTTCGGTACGCCTCTCGGCTGCAGATGCAGCACTAACACTCCATGTAAATTACTTTCCTCTGGCCGGAGCTTATTCGGAGCTTCAGGCAGAATTTACGAGGCCTCGCAAGGGGCTTGACGTTCTGCAGTCATGGATTACGACTCAGTATTAGGAACGGATTTATTTCTGTCTCACTCTCCATCTCTTTCTGAATGTTTCTCTCTGTCCCTCTCTCTCTCTCTCTCTCTCTCTCTCTAACTCTCTCTCCATCCGTCTGTCTCTCTCTCTCTCTGTCTCTCTGTCTCTTTCTACTTCTCTGTTTAGTGCACACACACACACACACACACACACACACACACACACACACGCAGTTACGAGGACACACATATGCAAAACAAAAGGACATTCAAACACGAATAAGTGTAGCAGCATTGCATTCTTAGTTGCAACTGTTCATTTAAAATACAGATCTTATGAATATTTTTATATGTAGACCTAACCGTATTTCTTCGCAAAGTGCGACACCTGTATGCCTTCCCATAGAAGTACAGGGTGGTTATAATTAAAGTTTAGCTACTCATGGAGGTCCGGTTTGGGCTGCGAAACTTGGAAGATATGTTAAAGCTTTAATGTGAAACCGATTGGCTCTGGAGAAACAGTTACTTCCATTTCTGGCTACAAGGTGCTTATCTGCCTCTGTACACTGTTTATACAAGGATGATATTCCCGCTGTCATTTGGCAAGACGTAACGTAAGTGAACAGTAAGGATGTCGAGAAGAAAAACGGTGTGTAGTTAGTGAGATTGTTTCATGTGAACAGCAGCAATTACTGAGAGGTTATTGCCGAGTCACAGCTATTAGGAGAGACCCAATGTCACTACATGGCTTAAAGAATATGATGATGGCATTCGAAAACACGTGTGAGCTTGTTGTGGCGCCTGTGAGAGGAAGGCTTCCTACACTATTGGAAGTTATTGAAGACGTTGCTGTTTCAGTAACTAAACATGCAGCATATGTGCCGGGTAATGCTAGTGCTCATGCAGTGTCACGAGAATTGGCCATCCCAAGGTCAACAGTACAGAATGTGTTATCATGCAGTGATACATCTACATAGAGACTACGCAGGTCATCCTACGGTGCCTGGCAGAGGGTATCCGGTACCACTACTAGTTATTTCCTTTCCTGTTCCACTCCGAAACAGAGCGAGGGAAAAACGACCGTCTATATTCCTCTGTTGTTTGTTGTGGTCTTCAGTCCTGAGACTGGTTTGATGCAGCTCTCCATGCTACTCTATCCTGTGCAAGCTCTTTCATCTCCCAGTATCTACTGCAACATACATCCTTCTGAATCTGCTTAGTGTATTCATCTCTTGGTCTCCCTCTACGATTTTTACCCTCCACGCTGCCCTCCAATACTAAATTCGTGATCCCTTGATGCCTCAGAACATGTCCTACCAACAGATCCCTTCTTCTGGTCAAGTTGTCCCACTAACTTCTCTTCTCCCCAATCCTATTCAATACTTCCTCATTAGTTATGTAATCTACCCATCTAATCTTCAGCATTCTTCTGTAGCACCACATTTCGAAAGCTTCTATTCTCTTCTTGTCCAAACTATTTATCGTCCATGTTTCACTTCCATACATGGCTACACTCCATAAGAATACTTTCAGAAATGACTTCCTGACACTTAAATCAATACTGGATGTTAACAAATTTCTCTTCTTCAGAAACGCTTTCCTTGCCATTGCCAGCCTACATTTTATATCCTCTCTACTTCGACCATCATCAGTTATTTTGCTCCCCAAATAGCAAAACTCCTTTACTACTTTAAGTGCCTCATTTCCTAATCCAATTCCCTCAGCATCACCCGACTTAATTAGACTACATTCCATTATCCTTGTTTTGCTTTTGTTGATGTTCATCTTATATCCTCCTTTCAAGACACTGTCCATTCCATTCAACTGCTCTTCCAAGTCCTTGCTGTCTCTGACAGAATTACAATGTCATCGGCGAACCTCAAAGTTTTTATTTCTTCTCCATGAATTTTAACACCTACTCCGAATTTTTCTTTTGTTTCCTTTACAGCTTGCTCAATATACAGATTGAACAACATCGGGGAGAGGCTACAACCCTGTCTTACTCCCTTCCCAACCACTGCTGCCCTTTCATGTCCCTCGACTCTTATAACTGCCATCTGGTTTCTGTACAAATTGTAAATAGCCTTTCGCTCCTTGTATTTTACCCCTGCCACCTTTAGAATTTGAAAGAGAGTATTCCAGTCAACATTGTCAAAAGCTTTCTCTAAGTCTACAAATGCTAGAAACGTAGGTTTCCCTTTCCTTAATCTTTCTTCTAAGATAAGTCGTAAGGTCAGTATTGCCTCACGCGTTCCAGTGTTTCTACGGAATCCAAACTGATCTTCCCCGAGGTTGGCTTCTACTAGTTTTTCCATTCGTCTGTAAAGAATTCGTGTTAGTATTTTGCAGCTGTGACTTATTAAGCTGATAGTTCGGTAATTTTCACATCTGTCAACACCTGCTTTCTTTGGGATTGGAATTATTATATTCTTCTTGAAGTATGAGGGTATTTCGCCTGTTTCATACATCTTGCTCACCAGATGGTAGAGTTTTGTCAGGACTGGCTCTCCCACGGCCGTCAGTAGTTCCAATGGAATATTGTCTACTCCAGGGGCCTTGTTTCGACTCAGGTCTTTCAGTGCTCTGTCAAACTCTTCACGCAGTATCATATCTCCCATTTCATCTTCATCTACATCCTCTTCCATTTCCATAATATTGTCCTCAAGTACATCGCTCTTGTATAGACCCTCTATATACTCCTTCCACCTTTCTGCTTTCCCTTCTTTGCTTAGAACTGGGTTTCCATCTGAGATCTTGACATTCATACAAGTCGTTCCCTTATCTCCAAAGGTCTCTTTAATTTTCCTGTAGGCGGTATCTATCTTACCCCTAGTGAGATAGGCCTCTACATCCTTACATTTGTCCTCTAGCCATCCCTGCTTAGCCATTTTGCACTTCCTGTCGATCTCATTTTTGAGACGTTTGTATTCCTTTTTGCCTGTTTCACTTACTGCATTTTTATATTTTCTGTTTTCATCAATTAAATTCAATATTTCTTCTGTTACCCAAGGATTTCTACTAGCCCTCGTCTTTTTACCTACTTGACCCTCTGCTGCCTTCACTACTTCATCCCTCAAAGCTACCCATTCTTCTTCTACTGTATTTATTTCCCCCATTCCTGTCAATTGCTCCCTTACGCTCTCTCTGAATCTCTGTACAACCTCTGGTTCTTTTAGTTCATCCAGGTCCCATCTCCTTAAATTCCCACCTTTTTGCAGTTTCTTCAGTTTTAATCTACAGGTCATAACCAATAGATTGTGGTCAGAGTCCACATCTGCCCCTGGAAATGTCTTACAATTTAAAACCTGGTTCCTAAATCTCTGTCTTACCATTATATAATCTGTCTGAAACCTTTTAGTATCTCCAGGGTTCTTCCATGTATACAACCTTCTTTCATGATTCTTAAACCAAGTGTTAGTTATGATTATGTTGTGCTCTGTGCAAAATTCGACCAGGTGGCTTCCTCTTTCATTTCTGTCCCCCAATCCATATTCACCTACTATGTTTCCTTCTCTCCCTTTTCCTGCACTCGAATTCCAGTCACCCATGACTATTAAATTTTCGTCTCCCTTCAGAATCTGAATAATTTCTTTTATTTCATCATACATTTCTTCAATTTCTTCGTCATCCGCAGGGCTAGTTGGCATATAAACTTGTACTACTGTAGTAGGCGTGGGCTTCGTATCTATCTTGGCCACAATAATGCGTTCACTATGCTGTTTGTAGTAGCTTACCCGCATTCCTATTTTCCTATTCATTATTAAACCTACTCCTGCATTACCCCTATTTGATTTTGTGTTTATAACCCTGTAGTCACCTGACCAGAAGTCTTGTTCCTCCTGCCACCGAACTTCACTAATTCCCACTATATCTAACTTCAACCTATCCATTTCCCTTTTTAAATTTTCTAACCTACCTGCCCGATTAAGGGATCTGACATTCCACGCTCCGATCCGTAGAACGCCAGTTTTCTTTCTCATGATAACGACATCCTCTCGAGTAGTCCCCGCCCGGAGATCCGAATGGGGGACTATTTTACCTCCGGAATATTTTACCCAAGAGGACGCCATCATCATATAATCATACAGTAAAGCTGCATGCCCTCGGAAAAATTACGGCTGTAGTTTCCCCTTGCTTTCAGCCGTTCGCAGTACCAGCACAGCAAGGTCGTTTTGGTTATTGTTACAAGGCCAGATCAGTCAATCATCCAGACTGTTGCCCTTGCAACTACTGAAAAGGCTGCTGCCCCTCTTCAGGAACCACACGTTTGTCTGGCCTCTCAACAGATACCCCTCCGTTGTGGTTGCACCTACGGTACGGCTATCTGTATCGCTGAGGCACGCAAGCCTCCCCACCAACGGCAAGGTCCATGGTTCATGGGGGGGGGGGGGGGGGGGATATTCCTCTGTATGGGCCCTAATTTCTAGTATCTTATCTTAGTGGTCCCTACACACAACATGTGTTGACGGCAGTAGAATCGTTCGGCAGTCAGCTTCAAAAGGCGGTTCTCTAAATTTTCCCAATAGTTTTTCTCCAAAAGAACGTCGCCTTCCCTCCAGAGATTCCCATTTGAGATCCCCAAGCTCCTCCGCAACACAAACGTGTTATTCTAACGCACTTTGAACAAATTTAAAGCCTGCCTCTGAACTGCTTCGATGTCTTCCTTCAGCCTACCAGGTACGGATCCCAAACACTCGAGCAGTACTCAAGAATAGGTCGTACCAGTATCGTATGAGGTCTCCTTTACAGGTGAACCGCTCTTTCCAAAAATTCTCCCAATGAATCGAAGTCGACCATTCGTCTTCGATACTACAGGTCTCACATGCGTATTCCGTTTCATATCACTTTGCAAACAACTGCAGGTTGCTGCCCATAGTGTCGCCAAATCATTTACGTATATAGAGAACCAGAGCGGTCCTATCGCACTTCTCTGGAGTATTTCTGGCGATACCCTTGTCTCTGATGAACACTAGCCGTCGAGGACAACATACTGGGTTCTATTACTTAAGAAGTCTTCGAGACATTCACATATCTATGAACTTATTCCACATGCTAGCACTTTCGTTAACCGCCTGCAATGGGGCACCGTGTTAAATACCTTCCGGAAATGTAGAAATATGGCATGTCACCGATGATTTTCACGCATAGCTCTCAGTATATCACGCAAGAAAATGGCAAGATAAGTTTTGCGTGAGCGATACTTTCTAAAACTATGCTGATTCGGGGACATAGGCTTCTCAGTCTCAAGAACGTTTATTATATACGAACTGAGAATACGTTCAAGCATTCTGCAGCAAAGCGAAGTTAGGAATATTCGACTGTAATTTTTTTCGTTTCCGTTCTTCCATCCTTCTTATAGAATGGAATCAACTGTGCTTTTTTTCCTGTCGCTTGGCACTTTGTGCTTGACGACAGATTCACGATAAGTGCTCTATCTAGCAGAAACACTCTCCTAGCCTTTTTGACTGATTTATTGACATTCGTAACCATAGTTTGTATAATGACATCATAATCGCTAATCCCCGTTTCTATACTGGCACTGTCGATATTGACTCGCCTATTTGCAGCTAAAAGGTCTAAGATATTTCCACTGCGTGTGAATTGAAAAAAAGAAGTTACTAAAGACAGATTTAAAAAAATGTGTTCAAAAGCATGACAGCATGACTGTCTGTCAATACCCTTCGCAATGAATCCATAGGCATCCCAGGCTGTATTCGGTAGGTTAAAGTCGCCTCCAACGACTATTGCATGATCTGGGTATTTAAACGACCCCTCCCCCAAAAAAGATGTCTCAAAGTTGGCAATGGAACTGCAAGTTACCGTCACACGGTAATAGCGACCATTTCGTATCCGGTGGACCCAATGGTGCGCACCTGCTGAGGCATGCTTCCAATAGCTCCTTAGCACGAGCTGCCTCGAAACATAGGACGGCCGGTGGCAGCCACACAGCCCACTCGCACTCGGAGCCACTTCGCTATGATGCTATGCCGACGCCACCTCGTTCGTGCTTAGCTCAGGGAACCTCCTCCTTGTTGCTATTTTGTTAGCAGGACTATTTCTTGCTGCATTATTTGTGCTGAACCTTAGTAAGTTTAGAGAAATATGAGTTAAGTAAATCTTATGAGTGTTGCGCTAACTTGTTAGTTAATCATTTCTGCTCCTGTCCGTCTTTCCTTACGATGCCAGTTGTCACATGACTGTGTAGTCCATCTCTCCTTGCCGTTGTGTATGAAGTCCTACACAACATCAAAAGTTTCGAGGTCTATTTTATCCTGGTACCTGTACAAGATTCGAGGTCTATTTTATCCTGGTACCTGTGCAGCAGCTGAAACCTAATGATCCGCAGAGACATTCTGAATTTGGTCTTCGGTTTCCAGCACATTTCCAGGTTGACGGCATGTGGCAGGACAATATCCTATGGAGTTATGAGGCACATTTTACACTATAGAGTGCAGTGCGTACAGAACTGCCGAATTTGGGGTACTGTTAAACAGCATGTTGTGCGCAAGAAGCTATTGCACTCGCCGTTCTCTTTGAACAGGGCCTGTCAAGTGTAACGTGACGTCTGCACGTTATCGAGACCTCCTTGTGGGGAATGTGATACCTGCCTTGGAAGAGCGCGACTGTGTAAGAGGCAGTTAACAGTAAAATCAACGTTATGCCTTTCTCATTCGTTTGATCTTTTATGCCCATGTCCCGTTTCCATTTCATTAAATACAGGAAACATTTATATATGTTTTTCTTGCATTCACAGTGGCATATTTGCAACTGCTACCCACAACTTGAATTAATTTTTGTCCAAATCAATTCCGCATTACTGCATTAGAATATCTGCAAAGTGTCGCTGCCATACGATCATTTCAGTCCACATTTGACCTCTTAGTGTTAATAGCTTGTTATAACCACCAGTTATACACATTTATCTTCAAAAATTAAGTACGAGGTATATAAACTACCATAACGTGTTAACAACTACGCGGAATAAATGGAAGTGCGGGAGCATCTTGTCAGAGGCATTCTATAGCGCCAAAAGAAGTGGCCCCACAACACAAGGCAGTGGAAGGAACGGTAAAACACAGTGCGTATCAATCAGCGACCAGTTGTGGTGGGCTGTGGTGGTGCTCTTCATTACAAAATGGTCGGGAGACTACATGTGGACGAATTCATACGGGGAAGAATCATCGGGAAACTGGAAGAAAGAAGCACGTAGCTCTGAAGTTTGACATTTCTCACAGTAATTTTTCACGTGTTTGGGGGAGCGTCCAGAACTACAGACACAGGTGCCCGAAGGAAAGCAGGTGGTTGACCACGGTCAGCTATAGTTGCAGCTGTCGACTACATCGAGCAAGCGGAAAGAGGCAACCCACGGGAAACAGCGGGTCCAATTGCAATCACATTTAATAGCACTGCAAGGTACGCAATCTCTCTCTCCACTGCGAGGGAACTGAGGTTATCTGTTTGCACCGTTTATTATACTAGAGCACAGGAATGGAACAAAGAAGAGTGGTGTCTAGTGCTCTTCCCAGGTGAGAGTGGATTCACTCTAACTAGTAATTCCTCATATGGTGTGAGGTCGGAACGCCTTAACGCACCCAGAAACTTTGTCCAACATGATCGTTTTGGTGGTCCATGTGTTATGGTGTTGGAAGGCATAATGTTGAGTGAATGTACTTATTTCCAAATCTTTGAAGTCGGTACACTCAGGGGTCAATGTCATTATGACACTGGGCTCCTCTCCAATGTATGATTTTTCAGGGATGCGTTCAGTTCTGACTTCACCTTTACAGAGGACAATGCACGACTGCATCGAATAGCGATCGTGGAAAAGCTCTTGGACTTTCGACGAATGGAGTGGGCTGACCGTTCCCCAGACTTAAATCAAATCGAGCACGTGTGGAATGCGTTGGAGACAGGTACTCTATCATGTCCACGTGCACCAAAGACCATCCACCAGTTGTGAACCGCGCTTGGGCAGGAATTTTTTATTTATTTATTTATTGTTCCGTGGGACCAAATTAAGGAGAAATCTCCATGGTCATGGAATGAGTCAATACACGAAATTATAACACCATAGTAGAAACAGATTAAATGAAATACAAGATACGTATTCAGGCGACAATTTGTAAGTTTAATAATAAAGAAAATCAACAATGTACCACTGGAATATGCTTAATTTTTCAGCTCTTCCAGGAGCTCCTCGACAGAATAGAAGGAGAGAGCCATGAGGAAACTCTTCAGTTTAGACTTAAATCGTTTGGCCTACTGCTAAGATTTTTGAGTTCTTGTGGTAGCTTATTAAAAATGGATGCAGCAGAATGGTGCACTCCTTTCTGCACAAGAGTCAAGGAAGTGCATTCCACATGCAGATTTGATTTCTGCCTAGTATTAACTGAGTGAAAGCTGCTAACTCTTGGGAATAAGCTAAAATTGCTAACAACAAACGACATTAAAGAAAATATATACTGTGAGGGCATGTCAGAATTCCCAGACTATTGAATAGGAGTTGACAAGAGGTTCTCGAACTTACACCACATATAGCTCGAACAGCCCGTTTTTGAACCAAAAATACCCTTTTTGAATCAGAAGAATTACCCCAAAAAATAATACCATATGACATAAGCGTATGAAAATATGCGAAGTAGACTACTTTTTGTGTTGAACTGTCATTTATTTCAGATACTGTTCTAATGGTAAATAAAGTAGCATTTAGTTTCTGAACAAGATCCTGAACATGGGCTTTCCACAACAGCTTACTATCTATCCGAACGCCTAGGAACTTGAACTGTTCCGTCTCGCTTATAATATGCTCATTCTGTCTGATCAAAATATCAGTTCTTGTTGAATTGTGAGTTAGAAACTGTAAAAACTGAGTCTTACTGTGATTTAGCATCAAATTATGTTCCACAAGCCACGAACTTATTTCATGAACTACATTATTTGATAATGTTTCAGTATTACACGCAAAATCCTTCCCTACCAAGCTGGTGTCATCAGCAAACAGAAATATTTTTGAATCACCTGTAATACTAGAAAGCACATCATTTATATAAATAAGAAACAGCAGTGGCCCCAGCATCGACCCTTGGGGAACGCCCCACTTAACAGTGCCCCATTAGGACTGAACATCGCTACCACCCTCAATATTGCAGAGAACCGAGCGTCCTACCACAAAAATGCCTTACCAACCTTGAGGCCAGGATGGGAGGACATTGCAGAGCAAGTACACCTGCTTGCAGTGTTCATACTCTTTAATAAGACCTACGTCACGCGTTTTGCAAAGTTCAGGGGACCACCATAATTAATGAAGTATTCAGTGTGATGTTGTCTTTGAATAAAGTGTCTACACTGGCCGTCACATTGTGTGTTTCTGTGTTACCTTGTGTACTATGCACTACACTATATCGCCGAGCTATGTTATTTGGCTATGACACAATATGCAAAAGATACTTTCGTTCGTGAGCTACTCACACCAGTACAGAATGTGCAGCATCTGGTACTTGTGACGAATAACTGCTCCTCTGTGTTCTTTGTGCATGGCATAGCTCAGAGTTTGACACAGTGTGGCTCGCGAGCTTAACAGAGTTCTTGGGTCAATCCATTGTGCCTCTTGACACATTGATTCTGCATATGAGCAAGCATGTTGTAACTTTTATACGCCGTACACGGCAGATCTTTTCAGTATCTACATGTTATTCAGGCTGTTTTAAATATTCACAAACGCATCTGGTACATTTCCCAAACACATCGGTAATTGAAATCCTTAAAAGAAAAACATACTATGACGAGCCTATTGATGTACCTCTGTATTCCTTAGCGAAATGGATATTTGTAGGCAATGTTCTCGAAATTTTTTTCCAGCTAGACTCTATCAACCAGTCTCTGGAAGGAAAAACCTTGAAAGTCACCTGGTCATTCCACTAATTCATTTCTTCCCATTATATTTTTGCTTGCAGTAGACCGCAATATTAATCTTTCCAATACTTTAAGCGAGCCCGCTATAATCATTTCCGATCAATCTACGTACTGTAAGCACTGTATCAACCTCTTCTATAAGATCACTGGAGCAATTTTGCATCTTTGGAAAGTAATTTTCTTTTCGACCAATGAGAATCGTTCGGTTGGATACTTGTAGGTGGAGCCACGTTTGGAGAGAAGGCTGCCTGGTGTGGATGGATGCCGTTTATAAGATTCTTCGACGAGTAAGGAACTGGATGAGACCATTTTAACTTAAATGCCGCGATGAGGCTTACTTAAAGGGGCGAGCCTAAATTAGTATTCCTTTTTTTGAATAGGAATTGAGACCAGCGGTTGCGCGTAGTAAAATGAAAGCTAATAGATTTCTCATGCTTAGTTGAATGGGAACTGATTGTAGCACCTTGCATTATCTTTTCACTTCGTCGTGTTGAATTTCAAATATGTGTCCTTCTTCTGAAAAATAAAATAATTGTTCCTCGTTTTCAAACAGTGCACTGACATCTGCGTGACTGGTTTAATCTACTGGGTGGTGATAGTTAAACTTTCCCTATTTAACACTTTATAACACTGAAAATAATTACCATACGAGTATCAAACTTGGCAGCATTAATGTCAAGGACATGGGGAAGAGATACAATGCAGAATCATTTCAATTGAATCAGTTTTGATGTACTACTTTGGTACATCATACCATTACATACTGGTACCATTATTGCTGCAAAAGGGGCTCAATATGGCGCCCATCAACGTCTACAAGAGTCTGAAAGAGCAGGATTTCATTCTGCACAGCAGAACGTAGCATGTCCGTAGGCATGCCGGCTACCTCTCTTGATATGCTGCACTTCAGATCAGCACATGTGTGGGTGTTCCTTGGTTAACCTTGTCTATCAGATCGCCCCACAACCAGAACTCAAAGGGAGTGACATCTGGTGATCGTGTCGGACAAGCATAATAATTCGTTTGTTTCCAGAGGTGTTCCGGAAAATCAGGTGAACTTCACGAGCGATGCGCAGTTGGGTGAAATCTTGCACGAAAACTATTGAGTTATATTCGTCTCTCTCCTGTAGGGTGAGTATGAAATACTGGCGAAAGACACCGCAGTAACGCTGGCCAATCACACTGGACGTCTCTGGTCATTGAACGCCAACCTGTTCAATAATGAATGCGCCAATGATGAAAGTAGCGGTGAAGCCACGCCATAAGCTGACACGTTCACCATGCATAGGAACTTTATGCACTTTCACTGGAGGTGAAGATCCCCACACTCGGCAATTCTGTGTGTTCACCTCACCCGTCAGAGAAAAATGAGCTTTGTCAGCCCATACAATGGACCAGGGCCAGGCGTCGTCAACTTCAAATCTTGCGAGAAAGTGGAGAACGAAGTCAACACGTCGTTGTGCATCCCGTGGTGCAAGCTGCTGTATTACAAAGATCTTGTACGGATACCATTTGAGAATGGTTCAAAGAACCTACCGTACAGTGGGCCAACGGATGTTCAACTTTCGTGACACAGCACGCGCACTGCCTGATGACCGGGAATTGCGCGCAGCGTCGTCTGCCAGAGCAACGGCGACTTCAGCGACCAACTGTGGTACAACCGGTCGTCGGCAAGGCCAAGACGTGTTCAGTTTGGTTCACTGCCTTTATGAACCAGTACTCACTGTGCAATGATTAAGTATTAACTATGCACGCGTATTTCCTTTCCGTTGCGCTGAACTATGAAAGAACGTCTGTGTGTGACCGTCTCTGTTAATCTCTGTGAGTAAGGTAGTGTTTCCAAATTGTGTTTTATGAGGCAAGACAGTTATACATTTGGATAGTTTGAAGGCTGCAATGTTTGACTGCCATTACCTATAGCAACAGTCATTGCATTCTGCCCTATACACGACTCACAATCTTTACTTCCGTTTGATGAACCACAGTGATTGTTAAATGTGGATTTTATTACAGATATTACATACCATTTAAAAATGCTAAACATGTAATTATAAGGGAGTGAACATTTCTTATTATTTAGAGTGTATTACATTTTTACCAACACCTTGAATCCAAACCATTCCTTCGATTAAAATGTCGGAGAAAATTACTGAAACACTTCATGTACAAACAGAATATTATTCATGTAAACTGCCTGACCACACTATATAAAACAACGGGATGTAGAATGATTTGAAGACAAGTAAAACAATTTTTTCATTCCTGAAAGTTTCTTTTGTTGTTGGTTTTCTGGGGCTGTGCCGTTTCATTGTGAAGAATTCAGCAGCTATAGGGTAAAGTACGGAAACGGTGAGATGTTAAAGGACTTTAAGAAATGAAAAGAAGTGGCTCTCCAGCTGTTCAGTTTTAAAGAAAGTTTCCAGAAGAGGAATAATGTATCAGCCGAATTTAATACAGCTCACAGTAAAAACACTCGAAAGCCCACATCAAAACAGTAAATTCTTATTTGCTGCTACACTAAGAAACGTTTAAATAGTTAACTTTTAAAATACTGATAAGAAACAGATTATTCTTTGTTAATGAAACAAAATGTTTTTCATTATTGTAGGCTATGGTTTATAAACAATGCAAATATCACAAAATCATATTCATATGTTTGGGGATCCAACAGGTAGGGTGAGGAACCACTCCCTATATAGAGGAATGGAAATGAAACGATCGTACGTAATTATCGGCCGGGAAGCATGGCTTTGAGTTGTAAAGCCCTCTAGCGAAACGATTTCTATTTGACACATTGTCGGAGATTTGCGTGTTAATGAAAATGAGTGAAATTATTAGAACAACACAACCATCCAATCGTCGAGCGGAGAAACTCTTCTTTCCACCCGGGAACTGAACACCGGACCCCGTGATCTAAAGGCAGCGACTCTAAGTGGTGGAATAATTGAAAATCATTTTAATCTGGAGTTCATAGTTTTAGCTATACGACGAATTTGATAATTTCCTAATTGTTTCACTTCATGCTTGTTTACTTTTTATACAATGAAATGTCCTTAAAAAAGATGACTGAATTTAGGTACGAGACGTTGTAGCTATTCTATTTATAATCAGCGGAATTAGGAGACCCTTGAAAATGTGTATTTATCATGATCTTCAAAAAGTGGTTTTGTTTGTTTCTGTCCGCAGCTCGTGGTCGTGCGGTAGCGTTCTCGCTTCCCACGCCCGGGTTCCCGGGTTCGATTCCCGGCGTGGTCAGGG
This sequence comes from Schistocerca serialis cubense, assembly GCF_023864345.2. Lineage (NCBI taxonomy): Eukaryota > Metazoa > Arthropoda > Insecta > Orthoptera > Acrididae > Schistocerca > Schistocerca serialis. Next base: position 345,887,102 of record NC_064639.1, read on the forward strand.
ATTTTCTCTGCCTCGTGATGACTGGGTGTTGTGTGATGTCCTTAGGTTAGTTAGGTTTAAGTAGTTCTAAGTTCTAGGGGACTGATGACCATAGATATTAAGTCCCATAGTGCTCAGAGCCATTTGAACCATTTTGTCAGTTTCTTCGGAGTAAATGGCTTACCTTGTGCATCTGGTTGTCTTTATTGTGATATTAAGTCGTAATGGGTTGTTGACTAAGAGAATCCGAATAGACACTTTAGCCGCTTAGTTGAAAAGGTATTTCTTCATCGCGCATAGTGTCATCTTTCCACCGTTGAGTGCGAATGTTCTCTCTTCATTTACGTGACCATGAAGAGTGAAAAAAGTACCCATGGCCACGGTAGTGAATTATGTGTTACGCAAATACTCTTGACTTGTGGTCTAGGTGTTAGCCGGCACGATAGCTCAGCATGTTTTGGTCAGAAAGTTAACTGCCCTCTGCAATAAAAAATAAATAAAAACTGAGTGACTGGATACCGGCGGCCGAAGACTTCCGGCATTAAAAGCCGCCCTCATTTTGCCAACGGTAGCGTCAAAGAGGGCAGAGGAGCGGACAGAGGTTCAGAGCATTCTCTTGTCCTAGGATTCGGGAACTGTCCATAAAGGCGGAAGAATCAGCAATGGTCAACGGCATGACGATGCAAAAGGCAATGGAAACCACTGCATTACAGACACATTACGTTCTCGGGGTTGAGGAGTGGAATGTCGCAAACTTGAACGTGATATGGAAGCTAGAAAATCTGAAAAGGGAAACGAAAGGCTCAATCTAGATATGGTAGGCGTCATTGAAGAGCAATGGAAAGAAGACAAGGATTTATAGTCAGATGGGTATAGGGTGATTAGCAGCAGCAGAAAATGGTATAACGGGAGTAGGATTCGCTATGCCTGGGAAAGTAGGGCAAAAGTGTGTTACTGTGAACAATTTAGTGATAGGATTGTTCTTACCGGAATTGGCAGAAAACTGACACTGACCACGATGGATCAGGTATGCATGCCGACGTCGCTAACTGAAGATGAAGAAATAGAGAAAATATGCGACGATATTGGAAGGTGATACAGTGGGTAAGGGAAGATAAGGATCTAATAGTCACGGGGGACTGGAATACAGTTGTAGGGGAAGGAGTAGAAGAAAAGGTTACGGGAGAATATGGGCTTGGAAGAAGGAATGAGAGAGGAGAAATACTAATTGAGTTCTGCAATAAATTTCAGATCGTAATAGCGAATACTCTGTTGAAGAATCACATAGGAGGAGATATGCTTGGAAATGGCCGAGTGAAGATTTCAGTTAGATTTCATCATGGTCAGGCAGAGATTCCGAAATCAGATACCGGATTGTAAAAAGTACCCTGTAGCAGATACAGAAATCAGATCACTATAAAGTAGTGATAGAGAGTAGGTTGATATAGAACTCAAATTATAATTTAAAAGTGATGAAGAGTAGGCTGAAGTTTGACTGATTAGTGAGGAGGAATCAATTCGCAAAGAAGTGAGATAGTGAACTACTAAGGAATAAGGAGATACACCTGATGTTCTCTAAGGCTATAGATACATCATTAACGAATAGCTCAGTACGCAGTACATTTCACACGGAATGGTTATCTCTAAAAAGGGCAAGCACATATGCTGGAAAGACAAACAAAGGTACAAAGAAAGTAACTGCAAAGAAACCATGGGTAACAAAAGAAATATTTCAGCTGATCGAAGAAAGGACGACATGCAAAAATGTTCAGGGAAATTTAGGAATACATAAATACAAGTCGTTTAGGAATGAAACAAATAGGAAATGCAAAGAAGATAGGACGACATTGCTTCATGAAAAATGTGAAGAAATCTAAAAAGGAATGATTGTTGGAAGGACTGACTCACCATACAGCAAAGTCAAAACAACCTTCGGTGAAATTAAAGGCAACTGTGGTAACAATGAGAGTGCAAGGGGAATTCCTTTGCTAGATGCAGACGAGAGAGCTGTAATCGATCCCTCCTCCCATCCTCCCTAATTCCATCCATTGTTCACAATAAGCAAAGTCTTTTATGAAAAATTTGAGAGGAGCTAAGGTTACAATAAACTTTCCAGTTTGCTTAGCTTTTCGTGTAGAGTTTACTCCAGTTCTTGTTGTGTAGAGGTCTGATTCTTGACGCTGAAATTCTCGCATTTAACGTCCTCATGGTTGAATTGATCTAAATAAATTTGAAGATTATTCTTGCAGAATATTTTTGTTTTTACCTTAGTATATTTTGTCACATTTTGGTATATTAAACAGTCTTTATAATGTACGCATTAACAAAGCCGAAATTACATTGTTCTCCCAAATTACAAAAATGCGTCCGATCACATCACAGGCACGTTCACTACAATTTCATTCTGCGGTAATTACCATATTACAAAGGGTTTGCTAATTTTCATGGCAAATGAATTTCTATTAATTTAGATTATTATCTCATAAATGAATCCACAAATAAACATAGTAAAGAGCACTAAATTGTGCAATTAATAATAAAATTTTACGTATACCAAATAATACAAATTTCAAAAATTTCTAAAAAAATAATTTTAGCCATACATTCAGAACTAGTATTTATCGATAATAGCATACAAAATAAAACATCTTATTTTCATAAATTTTAGCTTCAAATATAACATATTGTGTATAAAGAGAGCAGCTGAGGTTATACTGACCTGTCCAAAATTCGAAAAATAATACTGGCAACGACAACTTCTACTGAGGAAAAGTAACAATAGAAGAGGATGTCCCGTTACAGAGCGGATAAATAGAAAGAGTACACTGAACTCCTCTATGAGAGGAAGATTTGTCTGATGTGACAGAAGATGAAACAGAAGTCGATTTAGAAGAAATAGGGGATCCAGTATTATAATCAGAGTTTGAAAGAGCTTTAAAGGACTTGAGGTCAAATAAGGCAGAAGGAATAGATAACATTCCATCAGAATTTCTGAAATCATTCGGGGAAGTAACAACAAAACGACTCTTCACGTTGGTTTGTAGAATGTACGAGTTTGGCGACATACCATCTGACTTTCAGAAAAATACCATCCACACAATTCTGAAGACTGCAAGAGCTCACAAGTGCGAGAATTATTGCACAATCAGCTTAACAGCTCACGCATCAAAGTTACTTACAAGGAATAGATACAGAAGAATGGAAAAGATAACAGAGAATGTGTTAAACGACGAGCAGTTTCGCTTTAGGATAGGTAAAGGCAAGAGAGAGGCAATTCTGACGTCGTGGTTGATAATGGAAGCAAAACTAAGGAAAAATCAAGGTACGTTCATTAGATTTGTCGAGCTGGAAAAAGCGTTCGACAATGTGAAAAGATGCAAGATGTTCGAAATTCTGAGCAAAATAGTAGTAAGCTTTGGGGTGAGACGGGTAATATAAATATTAGAAGAGACAAGATGGAATAATAAGAGTGGACTACCAAGAACGAAGTGCTCGGATTAAAAAGGGTCTAAGGCAGGGATGTAGCCTTTCGTCTGTACTGCTCAATCTGTGCATCGAGGAAGCAATAACAGAAATAAAAGAAAGGTTCAGGAGTGCAATTAAAATTCATGCTGAAAGTATATAAATGATACGCTTCACTGATGACATTACTATCCTGAGTGAAAGTGACGAAGAATTGCATGATCTGCTGAATGGAATAAATAGTCTAATGAGTACAGAATATGGACTAACAGTAAATCGAAGAAAAACGAAAGTAATAAGTACTAGTAGAAATGAGAACAGCGAGAAACTTGACATCAGGTTTAGTGGCCACGAGATAGATGAAGTTAAGGAATTCTGCTACCTGACCAGCAAAATAACCAATGGTGGAAGGAGCAAGGAGGCTATCAGAAGTAGACTAGCAATGGCAAAAAGGGCATTTCTGGCCAAGAGAAGTCTAATAGTATCAAACATAGTCCTTAATTTGAGGAGTTCTTCCATATGCCTTCTCTAAATGAGGCATATATTCTGGCTCTCAGATAGAAAACAAGGGCATATAAGTGAGAAACACATAGGCCTATATTCTGTACCGATGCGATACATTTAAACTGATGAACTTTCACTAGCCCCTCTCATTCCAACTCCACTCTGTTTACATTGTTTTGTGAGAAATCTATCGGATGTTCTAGATTTTAATATGATATGCAATTTCAATTATCATTTCATAGGCTTCCATGGCCGGCGTCATTTTGGATAAAATAATTTTGGGTATTGCGTCATGTCATTGTAGCTGCTGAAACAGCTAACTTGCCCACGTATCGACCAATTTGCTGCTGTCCTCTTTTCTTGTGCAAAAATACTGTTGGAGAAAATACTTAACTGGTTTAAATGGAACTAAAATATGATGAACGAGAACAAAATTTCTTGTAGTCTACTTAAGTGACATCAAAGAACGATTTTAATCTTTTCAACACGTGTAGCACGACTATGAAAATGTTTGTAGACTTTACTAATTTAATCTAGTACTGTGTATGTAACAGGGGAACTAGAAACGATGGAGAGGCCTCGTCCCACCATAGACCTCAGTGGTCCACAACCTTATAACAGGCCACAGCAGACCACCCACTCCACCACCGCCCCACACCGACCCCAGGGTTATTTTGCGGCTCCTCCCCCCATGGAATCCCCCCCCCCCCTCTGGGAATGACTCATACCAGACGAGTGTAACCTGAAATGTTTGGGTGGTGTACGCTTACGTGGAGACAGTGTTTGCGCAGCTGTCGCCGATGTAGTGTAACTGAGACGGAATTAAGGGGAACCAGCCCGCATTCGCCGAGGTGATGGAAAACCGCCTTACAAACTATCCACAGGCTGACCGGCACACCGGACCTCGACACTAATCCACCGGGAGGATTCGTGCCGGAGACGGTCAAGCACTCCCGCTCGGGAAGCAGCGCGTCAGACCGCGCGGCTAGCCAGATGGGCTAATCTGGCATCACTATGTCCTAAAAGTTTCTACTTCACCGAACTCGCAGAATGGCTTTCATTTTTCGGCACATGCAGTGTGATATTTAAATGTACGTAGACTTTATTAATTATGAGCTGTACCGTATATCAAGGGATAAGGTGTTTGCACCAGTAAGAACAAACTTGTGTATAATATGACAACCTAAAATGAAGATTATTTTCCTTTCGCTTTTTTCCATCGTAAATGGTATTGATCTTAACAGCCGAAATAGCTAAAACCTGTATCTTAATATCGAACTTTCCCAACGCTTCTAATACACATGCAGTTTTAGCTCCAAAGTTCACCTACTCCAACACTCTCATTACGATGTCTTTATCTGGATGAAAAATCTAAATACTTAAGAAACCAGTCTGAGAGCAACATGGCTGCTACAATCTGTCATCACAGAAATAAACTCAGCTTCTTTCACTTCGTACATTATTTGTTCCACAGCAAACGTCGCAATCACTTTCTTTTAAATTGATTTGGTTTTCGCCCGCGAACACAAGAACTTGTAGCTGATGGGGATTTAATTATGATAATGGTGCAGTCGAAGGATTTTCAACTCTGGTTGTGCATCGCTGTATGGTATATAATCGCGGTTTCTTGCACCGAAAGTCGCTTTCAGTGTCAGAAACTAACTTCAGTCTAAGTAGTTACTTTTATCTTGAACAGTTAATCTGAAGCATACCTTTATTTTTCTTGGATTTCAGGTGGATTACTACATAGATGTGTCATTGTCCAGTGCTAAATTTAGCATCACAAACTATATACTAACACTCTCACCTAGTACTTTAGTGAACGGAAAGTCTTGTAGCAATTTACTTTTTAATTTCCACTTGCGTTACTGCAGGATTAAGACAGGTGCCTTTACGATTAGTTTTATTAAAATCACTGTACATCTACATCTATCTACATGGTTACTCTGCAATTCACACTTAAGTGCCTGGCATAGGGCTCATGGAACCAGTTTCAAACTACTTCTCTAATATTCTACTCTCGAATGGCGCGTGGGAGAAAGGAAAACCTAAATCTTTCCGTTCGAGCTTTGATTTTTCTTATTTTATTATGATCATCATTTCTTCCTACGTAGTTGGGTGTCAACAAAATATTTTCGCATTTCGAAGAGAAAGTTGGTGATTGAAATTTCGTAAATAGATCCCGCCGCAAAGGAAACCGCCTTTGCTTCAGTGACTGCCACCCCAACTCGCGTATCACATCAGTGACACTCTCAGCCCTGTTGCGTGATACCACGAAACGAGCTGCCGTCTTTGCACTTTTCGATGTCCTCCGTCAATCCCACCTTGTAGGGATCCCAATCCGCGCAGCAATATTCCAGCAGAGGACGGACAATTGTTACCGAAAACGTTAAATTACCATGCAACAGTACAAAACACTGAAGTTAGAACATGTGCATCTGTTCATAAGATCGCGCCATAATAACTTTCCGAAAGAACGATATAATATAGATTTCATAGTTTTCGTGCGTATGAAGTGTAATGTCAATATACCAAACATTCAAACAAGCAAAGCATTGTATCAGGACAGATGATTAGTTTAGAAAGAAATAAAAAATCACGCTATGTAAGGCGAAAATCAGAACATTTCACTGTCCGAAAAAATGGTTTCGGGACATTTTGTTACAAATCGGGAACGTCATGGAAAAGTCGGTACGAATGAGATTCCTTGTCATATGCCCATGGACTGTCGATGATGTTGACGGTGCCAATAAACTGTTCTTTCTGCGTTGTTCTCTATGTAGGTAAGGCTTCATGATGAAGGAAACGAACGTTGAGGAGACTAGTATAGGCTCTTCAATTGCTCCTTTACCTTGTGACAGAGAACTTCATGATCCTGCATGTCAAGGCAAGTTTCTGAGATCTGTGATGAACTCTCAGCTGGATACAGAAAAGCGCACTGGATACAGAAAAGCACACTTATCAGATCTTTTTCCAAGCAATTGTTCCTCACTTCTCAAAATGACTACGGATACACAGCGACATATAACTTGCTAAAAATAAAGCAAATTTTGTGGAATTACGTTTATTACCGTGAACACAAATATGTGATGGTATATATATCTTTCACAAATGAAATTCTGAAAAAGTTCTTTTAAACTATGGAGGTTAGCAACTGCGTTGTCGTCGATTTCAATGAAGTATTCTTGAAAGACAAAATTTACACCTCTGAAGCAGGATCCCACATAAAATCTATGACTTTCATGGTTAATGCATTGCATGTTTCCTATTTTTTAAGTACTACATCCGTTTCCATTTACAACCATTATACAGCTCCAACTAATTTCATTCGTACCTATAGTTGAAGTGGTGGTGAGGGTGTCTGTTGAATACAGAACACTCTCCTAAGCACCGTGCCTGAGTCCTCCGTCGACTGCTACGTTCTAACTTACTAAACTTTTCAGTAACTTCAGGCATGCGTCTTGCCGCACAACATCCGAGAAATCCTACAAAGGCGTACGTAGTAAAGGGCACTGTCCTTTTGCCTATTCAATACAGAGAATGTGCACCACCTTCTCACATTTAGAAACAGCACTAAGCGTAACTGATGAAGTACACCGCGAAACATGGTTGATACTTCTCTATACTGTTACCACAGAGAAAAGTGTTCTGTAGCATTTCTGCGAGTGGTTACAGGTGCTGATCAATTAAAAACATTTGTCTGTAACAGTTAGTTCTACCTGAATGTACTGGATACGTGCGACGAAAAAGAACAATTATCATTTATTTTACACTCAGGCTTAAGGAGTGATAAAGTTTCGCTGGATTTTAAATGAATTCGTTGGTTGCCTTTAAACACGAAAGGCGTATTTCATGCTTCAATGACTGCATAAATTCTGTTATTTAGCACGAACTGATATTGTATTCAGTAATATGGATAAGTACTTGATGATTACTTAATTAACTTACATGAAAGGATAATCTGAAAAACAGTAGACATAATAGACCAACGTTTGAAAGAATAAATTATGAATTAATTCTTACTGGATGAGTAAAGGTTCTGGCTCTCACCCAAGGGTCCTGGATCCGTTGTAAATTACCTCTCTTAAATTCATGCCCCAGTTTTCTTTATTTCAGTTACAATAATTTCTCTTACTGTTTCAAAAAATATTTACTTTGTATAATAACAGCTGCTTCAGGTCTCACTAGTATACCTCACTAGTATATCTGATCTGTTTATACTTTAGGACGTATTAAAGACAATATTATTTTGTTCATTCACACCTTTGGAACATCTCACGTAAGTTCAGTTTATTTCCTATTATGAACATCTCTTCTAATTTTTCTGTAGTTCATTAGTTAATGTGTCAGAAATTTTATCTTGAATAATCTTACGTCGCATTTAAACTGAAATTATCTCTCTTGTTTTATTCCTAAGCCTCATGTTAAAATCTCATCTGGAAAACGAGATACTCTGTAGATCATTAGTTTAAACCTTTGATCGAACAAAATTTCACTACACCACTTATTTACCTCTGTCCCAGATAATGGCGTAACAGCCGAAAACAAGTTTTTAAAATAAGTAGTAACTATTATAGAATATTACAGCAATGTTGTGTGTGTTTACATTCATAACGTATATGCTTTCCTACCAAGAACCGACGGAACAGTCAGTTAATGCAAGTACAACAAAGTGCTTCAAATCCTTAGACAACGCGGAATAAACTACAGGGACGGATAACAACCACAAAAACCAAATATAAATTGACAAAAATAACTACTTTTCAGAATACTGTTAAAATAAATCGAACGTGAATATGAGTGTAAGGGGAATACGAAAGACTACTAACGGTTTTTGAATCACTTACAAGACTTGTTAAGTGGAATGGCCTGCATAAATTGCCAGAAAATGGTTTAAAGATAAACGAAGATAAATTCTGGGTCATAGCGAACAGCAGCTTAGTTAACATAGAGTTTGATAAGGTACTTCAATAAAAAAAATAGCTTCCCTATCCAGGAAGAGAGAAATTTTCCTGTAAAACATGTACCCTAAGTAAGAGAACGTTAGTGCAATGGCAGTTGCTCTTCCTAGAACATATATTGTGGAGCAAATATAAGAAATGAAATAGAGATATGTAAGGGGCAGAAAAGATAAAAATATTTAAAAAAGATTACACAGGATGTTTGGTGTAGTAGGAGCGAAGAAATCAGTATGTCAGCATTGAATGGAAAAAAAATGGAGGACGATATTTTACAATCCCAAACACTGTGGACCTGAAAGAAATGCGTGTCACTATGTACAAAAAAAGTGTTGAAATCTTCCGAGTGGAGTTTGAATAACGGTAGTGTGCTGCAAATATACCTTACTGCTGTCTGTGGTTACTTCCTGAATAAAAACCTCTGATGGAATCTTACAGAAAGTGAAATCTGCAGAATTGAGCTGTTCATGTAATTTTTCAGATGCAATGTACATTCTCTTGTGTTAACTAGCTGATTGCAGCATATTCTTTTCAATTAATGTATGTCCTTCTTCTTTTTCATCTTCTTCACTTCTTGAATTAGGTATTCTTTCCCATTCCAGAGAATGTATGTTATCAAATTTATAAACAGTATTTCGAGACTCTTCTATAATGGAACACCTGAAATGTAAATTTATGCCGCAACTCGTTTTAAATTTTTTTTTAATGCCGCAGAATATGTTGTGGGTTGTAAGGGGTAGATTTACAAGGTAATGGTATACAAGAGGATATATCAGAATAAAAGTAAACTTCCAATTTTAACATACCTGTAGGATTAGAAAGAATGCTGATGTTATAGATCAACATGAAATTTTTTCGTAAGATTCTGAACATGGAGGCCTGAACGAGCTTCACACATAACGTCAGTTGTAAGCATTTTCACATGTGCTGATATTCACTTAGCACTCGTATTTTGACTGAAATTTAAACAACTGAATTTAACACCTGTAAGTGTCAGGGGTAAAATACAGGGAGCGAAAGGGTATTTACAATTTGTACAGAAACCAGATGACAGTTATGAGAGTCGAGGGGCATGAAAGGGAAGCAGTCGTTGGGAAGGGAGTGAGACAGGGTTGTAGCCTCTCCCCGCTGTTATTCAATCTGTATATTGAGCAAGCAGTGAAGGAAACAAAAGAAAAATTGGGAGTAGGTATTAAAGTCCACGGAGAAGAAATAAAAACTTGGAGGTTCCCCGATGACATTGTAATTCTGTCAGAGACAGCAAGGACTTGGAAGAGCAGTTGAATGGAATGGACAGTGTCTTGAAAGGAGGATATAATATGAACATCAACAAAAGCAAAACAAGGGTAATGGAATGTAGCCGAATTAAGTCGGGTGATGCTGAGGGAATTAGATTAGGAAATGAGACACTTAAAGTAGTAAAGGAGTTTTGCTATTTGGGGAGCAAAATAACTGATGATGGTCGAAGTAGAGAGGATATAAAATGTAGACTGGCAATGGAAAGGAAAGCGTTTCTGAAGAAGAGAAATTTGTTAACACCGAGTATAGATTTAAGTGTCAGGAAGTCGTTTCTGAAAGTATTTGTATGGAGTGTAGCCATGTATGGAAGTGAAACATGGACAGTAGATAGTTTGGACAAGAAGAGAATAGAAGCTTTCGAAATGTGGTGCTACAGAAGAATGTTGAAGATTAGGTGGGTAGATCACGTAACTAATGAGGAGGTATTGAATAGAATTGGGGAGAATAGAAGTTTGTGGCACAACTTGACTAGAAGAAGGGATCGGTTGGTAGGACATGTCCTGAGGCATCAAGCGATCACAAATTTAGCATTGGAGGGCAGCGTGGAGGGTAAAAATTGCAGAGGGAAACCAAGAGATGAATACACTAAGCAGATTCAGAAGGATGTAGGTTGCAGTAGGTACTGGGAGATGACGGAGCTTGCTCAGGATAGATTAGCATGGAGAGCTGCATCAAACCAGTCTCAGGACTGAAGACCACAACAACAACAACAAGAACTTTTCACAAATGTATCACCATCATTGTTGTTGTTCCCAAGTGACGTTTCCAGTGAAGACTGCCATACCTTCCTTTTAGGAAGTAAAAAAATGAAGAAAAGAACCTTGTGTTTGATATGTGCAGTAATGTAAGTGAAGCTCCATCGGGTGAAGAAGACAACTTTTTACAGCAAGGTGTTACGTGTTTAAAGGACAAATAAATTCAGTATAAAAATTACGCTGCTACACAAAGATAAGAAATGAGAGACACATTTTCGGTGAGGCTGGGCGTGTTAAGTATGGAGAGATAAAGTTTCGTACTGTATTACCGGTAGAAATGGACTATTACTTTCACGAAATGAAAACCTACAGCTAAATTGTAAAAGCAAATTAAAATGAAACATAAATTTACCATGAGTAAACACTAAGAATATGGGCTATTCTAGAACTTTTGTCAGAGTAAAATTTTCTTCAGCATCGAGAGGTGTGTGTGAACTACAAATCATAGACAAACGCGATTGGCATATCAATACGTCTTGACACAGATGACTGATATTACGACCATCAGAATATAAAGCGATATTGAGCAAACGAATACTGACAGAACGGGACTCTAACATTAATCAACCATATATCAGGAAGCGAAGTAGATGGCGGCAGTCGTAAGAAAGTCAAATATGAGTTGCTTGAGACACTGCTTCTAAGGAAACCATTAATTCCAATCAAACATAATAAATATACTTGAATCATGTTTATGAACAGTTTTTAATGTGCAGCTAAATTATACATAGCCTCTTCAATAGGGTTTCAATACGCTACTGAAAAATTTGTGAGCTAACGAAGTTCCTGTTATACAAATTCTGCTTCGTGTTGCACTAAGATCTATTAACAGTAATGGTCAAAGAACGTCTAAGTGTGTTTGTGTTTTTTGTGCTTGTGTGTGTATTCTCAGAGCGATATTGCGATTGTGGTAGTTTTTTCCTTCACAGGGCAGAAGTTGTAACAGCAAAGCTTTGCACTGGTAGCATGAATATATTACAAACTGTTTTCATTCTGACAGTACGAACAGACGAACGGTTTGCAGTTGGCCGTGGCAGAGTGTTCCCGCGAAAAGCCATTACCTAACTGTTTAAGAAAAGATTATGCAGTTGCCGCTGCGTAAGCCTCTTACGAAACAAACTTTGCCAGAGGGGATTCCTTGTTTGTTATGCCCTCGCTCGAAAACAAAAAGAGGCTCACAAAATCTCATGAAGGGATTTCGTTGAAAGGTTCGCCGCTCATGCCAGTATAAGAGGCTTCGCGGACAATGGATACACGAATTTTAATTGTGCGCTTATTCTAATCCGGAAAATTTAATTACAGCCGAAAGTAAAATAACTCAAGAAGATCGAAATCATTATGTCAGATTGTTTTTTTTGCAAGCTGCATCATAAAACACGGAATTGGGCAAATTGAAGGAGCACAAAAATGAAAGTAAGAAATAAAGTTACGTGCGCAATAAAATATTGTTGAATGCAAATAGCTTACATCTTGCTTCGTAGTGAAAGTGATACCACTTGTATTTGTTCTACTGGAGACGCAATTTCAACTGCTCTATCGATTGTAGTTATTAAGATTGTCAAAACAAATTTGGTCATAACTAACACAACTTTGGTTTATCGGTTTCCCAGCACTTTAGTTTTTAGCAGAATAACTTCACATATTTGGTGTACCAATGTAACGAAATCTTAAACACTCTAGCAGCAGTGGTACATGGGTGGCAACGAAGCTAGATAGTGCAACGAGTTTACAAAACACTGATTAAGTTTTAAAGAATGGTCTAAATTTTAAGCCAAATGAGTTAATATATTGCATGAAAAGCTCCTCTCCACAACCCTACAGAATGACAATGACGTCTGTTTTACAGCGCAGTTACACTTGAAAACATTTGTGTTTTAACACAAGCTGTTGTAAATCAACGGAGACTAGTTCACACATCAAAAGCAAGCGGGAATAGATGACCCTTTCACGTAGTAGTTTCAGTATAAATGCAGACGAGCGACCAGGAACTTTGAGAAGACTATGTCTCTTCAAATAATGTGCACAAGAACATTGAAAAGATGATGCATCAGAAGTGTATATTTAGATGGAACTAGTAAGAGTTCGCAGGTAACAAGTAGATAATGCTGACATAGTATTTTTATTAATGCATCCTTCCTGAGAAATGGGACCAGTATGAAAACTGTTTTGCGTAATTCAATATTCTGTACAAGTACTGCGCATGCTTACGCTTAGACGAAGTGGTGTGTTGTTTGTTCGACCGGTGTTTATCTTTGAGCAGTCGGAGCTATGTCGTCATAGAAAGATGAGGCTTATGGATGTAAAGTGCATTTTTGCGTTGGAGTAAGGTTTCATGGAGTACGGTCTACATATATGAGACGCGTAAAATAATTCGGAATTATTCTTCATAATAATGCAGTCTTCGACAATTGTCTAAATCATTACGTCTTATACAATGCAAAAAATTCTCATGACCACAAATGATTTAAAACAATATGTTGAGTTTCAATAACCTAATCAAAATTTCTAAATGCACATTTTAAGCCTAAAGTTGTCACACGTTAGCATCTAAATATACGTATAACTTGGTCCTGTGACTGCGAGTGATACGAGCAACAAACAGAACTCACATTAAATGAATTTTAAAAGGGTAATAATCTGCGTATAATTGACTACTCATACAAAAAGATAGAATGACGTTGTATGGACTGAGCGCATCAGATTTCGAACAGATTGGCTCTGAAATTAAACTCGAGCAATATTGAAATCAAATGGCAGAAGCTGTCTTTCCTGTCATTAATTAGGTAGGTGTACCAAACAAACCTGATTTGAAATAAGAATAATTTTTTGTAATCCTGAAAGCATGTCCGCGACATGGAAGGTGGTTAACATTTACTGAATCTTCCTTAATGAGCACTGGTCAGTGGCACGTACATCTATCATATATGACATGTTTCCCACCATTTCATGTGGTTAACTTTGATGATTGCGCTCAACCAGCTTCGAAGAGTAGTTCATTAGTAACTGACAGTGTCTCATATATGCCTGGAAAGCTCGTTTATACGTCTTTGAAACTGTGTAAGTCTACGAAATAATTAGTGATATGGGAGTAATCATAAACAGAATGGTTAGAAGTACCAGTAGTATCTTGGTGGGCAGAGTTTAATACAGTTCTTTAATACCACGAATCACTTGTGTTACTTGCTGACAGTTGCATCATACTGTCGTCTGCCGAAATTAATTGTGGTTTACGCGATACTTAGTTGATTTATATTCGAAAAATAAAGCTACTTTAATTGACGAACATTACTTCTCCCTTTGGCGAAAAAATCAAAACGCGAGGACAGCGGGCTTTATAGATTTTATGGGAGCGTTGGATATATTGCAGATGAAATGAGAGTGGGAACCGCTTCAAAGGAATTCCAAATCCGGCATAAAGTTTACACAATCATTATTAATGTGGCGTCAGTCATCAGAAGTTTTGTAAAACCACCATATTAACTTCTGGACAAGAAAAGGAAATTTGTATAGATAGACTGCTTGATATAGGTGCCCCCTTTACAACTAAACTTTTGAAAAAATTTGTCATTAGTTTTACTGAAATCATTAACAGTAGAACACCTTTCAGTAAGACCAATAAGCTAACTGGCTGAGTATGTGTGAGACCCATTCTGATGTTGCAAAAGGAGATCTCAAGTAGTGTTCTTAGGAAGGGGTGCGACATTTAACATATTTATCGTATCAAAATACTTTCAAAAGTTTGGAAAGGTAAGAATTGAAAGTGACTTTATTGAAAAACCCAAAATATAAGGGGCGTTCAAAATGTTTCCTTTCGAAGACTATACAGTCCAGAATCACCATTTAAATCAAGCAAAATCGCCCTGAAGCAATCATCCCACCGACGCATCAGGCTGAAAATATCCATTTGGTAAAAACGTGAAGGAGTACGTAACTGCCTGCTGCACATCCTCGTGCGACAGGATTAGTTGACCCTTGAAGGCCTTTTTTAACGTACAGAAGGAGTGAAAGTCGCAAAAGGAGATATTTGCGATATGGGGATGTGCGTTGTCGCGGCCAGTACGGAAATTGGCGCACCATTACACAATGGTGTTCTTCGACCGGCATGCTGTCCCGTACGCATTCCTCATTCTCCGATGGATGTTTGCTGGTATTTATCCTTCGGCAGCCAAGAAAAGGATAAAAGCATGTTGGTCCAGTTTGGACGCAATTGGTGTTAACATTTCGTAGTTCACGTTTCTGCGTTCACCGCACACAAGTAGGAAATGCCACACTAATCCCTCGCCTACATATTTGTGCTTACATAATCGCATCTCAGTAGCGCTACTTTGCATATGAGCTACAATAACGCCCTCAAACGGAAACGTATATCGCCAGACTTACACATTCTGCAGCTCAATGACAATTGTCAAAATGGTGCAAATGGATATGAGCACTATGGGACTTAACATCTGAGGTCATCAGTCCCCTAGAACTTAGAACTACATAAACCTAACTAACCTAAGGACATCATATACATCCATACCCGAGGCAGGACTGGAGCCTGCGAGCGTAGCGGTCGCGCGGTTCCAGACTGCGCCTAGAACCGCTCGGCCACTCTGGCGAGCTGAGAATTGTTGTTTTTTTTTTTTTTTTGTCATTTCCCCAATGATTTTAGAAATTCTGATGGAATGTTATCTGTTCCTACTGTTTTATTTGTTCGTAAATCTTCCAAAGGTCTTTTAAAATCCGATTCTAGTACTGGATCCCTTCTATAACAACTCCAGTTTCGTATTTTATCACGTCATCAGATAAGACTTCTTCCTCATAGAGTTCTTCAGTGCTCTCTTTCCACCTACCAGCTCTCTCCTCTGCCTTTAACTGTGGAATTCTCATTTCTTTTAATTTCACCGAAGGTTTTTATCACTTTTTTACATGCTGAGTCAGTCTCTCCGACTGCCAATTCTGTTTCCATTTCTCCACATTTTCCGCCTTCGTTTCCCTGCACCTCCTATTTATTTCGATCCGAAATGAGTTTTATTTGTGTATTACTGGAGTTCTATGAACGTTTTTGTTCTTCCTCCTTTCATCGATTGGCGGAACTATTCCTGCTAACTGTTACCAACAGTATCTTCGTAATTAACTTCTTCATACGTACGTTTTGCTTTTCAAATTCTGTTATTGCCCTATTTAGAGATGTCCATTTCTCTTCCACTGAACTGCCTACTGAGCTATTCCTTATTGCAGTATCTATAGCCTCAGAGAACTACAAGTGTAACTTTTCATCCCTTAGTACTTCCGTATCTCACATTGAATTTTCCTGCCTGGTCTCCCGAACCTCAACCTATCCTTCATCACTACTATGACCTGAGTCTATATCTGTTCGTGGGTCCGCCTTACTTCCCAGAATCTGATATCGGAATCTCTGCCTGACCACGATGTAATCTAACTGAAACCATCCCGTACCACCCGGCCTTTCTGAGTATACCTCCTCCACTTGTGATTCTTGAACAGAGTACTCGCTATTGCTAGCTGAAATTTGCAGTCGGACTAAGTCTTTCTCCTCTTTCGTTCCTAGTACCAAGCCAATATTCCTACGTAAATCTTACTTCTACCCTTTCCCCTACAACCGCATCCCACTCCCCCACGAATGGTTAATTTTTATCTCCCCTTACTTACTGAATTACCTGTAGAATGTCGTCATATACTTTCCCTATCTATTAATGTTCGACTTGCAACGCCGGCATATTTACCTAAGCTATTTTACTGAAACGGAAACTCAGGGTGGTTTGCATTCAGAGCAACAAAACTGGGTGCAACATAACGCCGATGTACCGCTGCGCTGTAAGGAAGCCGCTGAAACAATGACCATATGGTGGATGACAGTAAGGCTGGTATCCTGCCGCTCTCTGTGGCGTCTCAAGACTCGTTTTCGCTGGTTATCCTCAGTTCGAAGCGGGACTCATCACTGAACACAATTCTACTTTCAACGAGATTCTGGTCCGAGTGTGCCTGGCACTGCTGCAAATAGGCTTTTGGCCGACCGGAGTGGCCGAGCGGTTCTAGGCGCTTCAGTCTGGAACTGCGCGACCGCTGCGGTCGCAGGTTCGAATCCTGCCTCGAGCATGGATTTGTGTGCTGTCCTTAGGTTAGTTAGGTTTAAGTAGTTATAAGTTCTAGGGGACTGATGACCTCAGAGGTTAAGTCCCATAGTGCTCAGAGCCATTTGAACCGTCTGAGCCAAATGGGCTTGTTTGTTTACAGAAGCCAATTGTAGACGTCACAAGGTACTATGCGCTCAGTCCTCTTTCTGTGAGCCGCATTATAATGGTTGTTGTGATCACTGAAGCAGCAACTGCAGGTCGGATCATTGGTAATGACGAATCCGGGGCTCTGAGTGCCTCTCTGATGATTGCTCGGTTCTCTCGTTGTCGTCTCTCTAGGCGTGTTCAGCTATGGTTCACTCACTCCTGCCAACATCGCGAGCAGTGGCATCGCTCCTGTCCACATGTCGAATGATTCGCGGATTACTCCAACTGGTTTATTTGAGGCTAGCTACACGTACTCTCTCAAAAGGCGGGCTTCTATGTATATTATCCACGCGCCTGTCGGTAAGACATAGTTACTGACCAGTTGAGTACATGAAATTAAATTGGCAAAGACTTTATGCCATCGTATCGGTTTGTCCCCTGTTTACTAACCTTGCCAGCTGCGTGGTGAAATTGTGCAGCAACGTTCCTCATTCATCCATCGGCCACCGCAGTTTGTAATTTTTACGTTTTCTGTCGACACCTGTGTGAATATCAGTCTGAGAGCAATTTGTATAACTCCTTCCTGGTGCTTCTTTCTTTGTCTTGAGTGTGTATCAGTGAGCGTATTGGTCGATTTCTTCATATACATACCTGCTTCGAATACCCTTGTTACACTGCCTGACGTCTTTGTGGTGAGTGTGGCTTCGGACAATGTCGCTCATGGGCGTGGTCGCCTCATATGACCTGCCTATTTTATAGGATAAGGAAACGGTTTCATGTCTAATAGGTTTGGGCTGCTCTGAACGTGTATGTTTTGGTCGTTCGTCACGTGATGTGCTGACAACCGTGGTTGCATTAACATCTATTAAGAGACAGAGAGAGCCACGTGTGAAGGCAACATTGAGCTTGTATTGACATAGTGATCATAACAAGGATACACAGCTTCCATTTATGTGCCTATTCTACACACAGTGAAACGTGTTTACTTTACGACCTGCCAAGCTATGCTGGAACAGATACCAGATCTTTATACTATGAAGTTGAGAGCACATTGGAAGACATATAACATTAATCTCATTGTTCTGAGTAGTATTCCAGTGTTTATGGGATCAAATAAAAATCCTGAACTGAACTGAGAGGATAATTTTATGTGTATGATGGTATTTCGTTCCTCCCATACCTTTATTTAAAAGTTGTTAAATTACTTTTGCAAGACGTAGCAATAAACAGTCATTAAAACTTGCAGTGATTCCGTATGCAGAGGTAATTAAAGAACTATTATCGTTTCAGTTCCTTCATTAGTTCTATTGGAACCACTTCTGCTCAGAGCACTTTAGTCAAATGTTAAGCTTTTCTTTGCATTAGGAAATTGCTTTTAGATCACGAAAGGTAAGTCTGCGTTCCGAGTTCCAGGGCAACAGCTGTTTTGTCATTTACTTACGCTTGTGACAACGCTGTATTACTAGGTGCGGTAATAACAGTACTACATTTAAGATGCCAAAAGAATTTCCGTTGCGTCACATAGAAGTGTCTGTCGCTCCTCAATATAATCATATCGTGCAATATTTCTATTTTGTTAGGACTTTATCCACTTTTCACAGGGGGCATCTTTAATTAGGGCAACTTCAAATGAAACTTCAATGTATACTTCTATCAGCGACGTCGCATCGAATTATACAGACACGTTACACCCGATATAGTGTTTGTTGAAGTGCTCGGTCTTGTAAACAATGAACGTGATCCACGGGTGTGGCCGGTGACACATCGACCAAACCGATGCCTACATATTAATCTGTAACAGAGAAAACGAGCAAAAAGCTTACATTACCAGTGAATGGGTTGGGTTGTTTTGGGGAAGGAGACCAGACAGCGAGGTCATCGGTCTCATCGGATTAGGGAAGGACGGGAAAGAAAGTCGGCCGTGCCCTTTGAAGGGAATCATCCTGGCATTTGCCTGCAGCGATTTAGGGAAATCACGGAAAACCTAAATCAGGATGGCCGGACGCGGGATTGAACCGTCGTCCTTCCGAATGCGAGTCCCGTGTTTAACCACTGTGCCACCTCGCTCGGCCCAGTGAATGGGACTAAGTCCCATCCGTGATGATCTGCAGTAGAAACACATGACGTTAGAGTGAGGGCTTTTTAGTCTCCTTTTGTGGAACACATTCCGGTGCCTGACGGCTCTGAAGGTGTTTTCCTTGATCGGCTACACGAAGCATGGCGACGCGTCCCACGCCTGTTACTTGTGCATGGCCGCGCAACTACTGCCAGAGAGACCCGGCGTCACGCCTGGATGTTCTGCAGCTGCCTCGTTCTCAGGCTCGGGGAGAGGGCTTTTACAAAAAGCTCGAGTCATGTGCTCCTGACGTACACCGACCCGTCTCTTCACCTTGTCTTTCACCTTTACAAGTAGTACCAGTCAACGTGGCCTCACTGAGAACAATTATGTCATAACATACGTTACGTTAAGCTACCATCTATCACCTGTGTTGATCGAAGTTACTGACTGAGAAACTAATCAAAAAAATTACTATCAGTTATATTCTACGAAAAACAGCGGTAGAAGGTGATACCCAGAAATAAATTATTCAGTCAGTCTATATATATATATTTTTTTACCACAATTCCTTGGAGGTACTCCGTATACAGTATTTATTACCATTCTTATGAATACAGTGTGGACCAGTTTAATCCATAATGGGGAATAACAAAGGGTAGAGATCAGGTACAACAAAATGCTTTAGATGAAAGTTGTAGATGACAAAGAGGGTCACGCATTCTTACTAATGCCCGTCACCTTGAACGTAATTTTCGAGGTGATTTGGATGTTAAAACGATTTTTCTAAATTCGATCCCTGACATTTGACTTAGGATTTGGAAAAAAGGCAAATATTACGTATAAAATTGCATATTATTCAATGGTGTAGCAAGGTTCAGTGGGGGTCAAGTAGGCAAATAAATTTTTGGTTCTAGTAGGGATTAACTTGGAATAGGGGAAGAATACAGCAAAATACAATGTTGTATGCAAACAGGAAGGGACATAAGGGGTCACGTATCATTACCAATAACCATGATCTTTAAGTTAATTATCTAAAGTCAGTTAAAGAATGAGTTTTGTTTCATGGAAAGTCCTATTTTTGACATCGGATCTGGAAAGAGTGAACAGAGATTTTAACTGTAAGTATTACTACCATGCTTGTCGGCATAAATAAATACAACGTATAAACATTATTTTGACATTTTTAAGACACAACAAACATAAAAATATGTATATCATTAATTTACAAGTCGTTGACAGAGTCCCCTCGTATCTCATTCCTCGGGATGACTCTTTCAGTTTGTATCTAACGTTGTATTTCCCTCTATGCCTCCTCTATTCCTAGTTAATCACTCCTAGAACTAAAAACATATTTTCTTATCTGACTGTCATTGATCTTGTCATAACCTTGAATAATGTATCATTTTCTACGTAAAATTTGTTGCGCTTTTTAAATATTAAATCACTTATTACGGTTCGCATTTAAAAAATGACAATAACCTCCAAATAACCTTGATAACCGCGTTCAAGGTCATGGTTATTAGTAGCAGTGCTTGACACTCTTTGCCACCTACAACTTTTAGCGGAATATTTTGCTGTATCTCATCTCTATTCCAAGCTATTCCCCATTGTGGATTGAAATGGTCCACTATGTGAATGTTATATGAAACAGTGTAATAATAGCCGCGTATTTTTAAATATCTGCTGCTCAATTCACGACATGATGACGACAGACTGGGAGACATTAGCACATTACCTACTCAGAATGTGCTACCGGACGATACGACGACGGAAGACTGAGTACCATTAGCATTGCCATCGGAATTACTACAGTAGGTTTTGAATAATAATGTCCATTTGCTGAGGAACAAGCGACGCTGGCAGTAATGAAGTTAGAGAAGGAGATAGTACAAGGACCTAAGAGAATTATGGCAGAAGTGATGCATGGGATGGTGCACGAAACATAACAGTCTTATTAAACGAATGTCTTTTGCGTGGTCGGGTGCTCAGTATCTGGAAAATGTTGAATGTCATTACATTGAAAGAAAGGGGAAGACGAAGACCCAAGGGAACTTAAATCTTACAGACCGATGTGTTTAGTAAATGGTCTCGCCAAAACAAAGGAAAAGCTACTGTGCCGCCGTTTGAGGGCCAAAGACAGATAATACGCATGAGGCCCAAGCTGTACAGTTTCAAGAAAGGGTAACTCACTGACGATGCGATAAATTATGCAGTGAATATTGTGGAAACCTCAGAAAAGTTCATTATAGATTACTGATATAGCTCGGGTGTTTAATGATGTGGCCGGCCCTACTTCAAAGGCTGAAACAGGACTGTTGGTGCAATAGAATGTCCCGCAAAATACCATGAAAAAATCACTAAAAAACTTCACCGAAGGCTACCTAGAAGGCTCAATTTCTGGTCCTGAGTTCTGGGATTGTGACAGAGCCATTACTGAACCAGATTCAGAGTACAACAAACAATAGAGGCAGCATCGCCTTCGCAGATGATATGCTAATTATAGTAACTGTCAACACAACTGATAAATTAGAGGAAACAAGTACGGTAATTGTTGAAAGACTAAGTAAAAGGAGCGTAGAAAACAAACAAACGATAGCAGCATACAAAACTGCTTATATGTTACCAGAAGATACATTATCAAGAACGAGAATACTCGCAAATAGAATAAATGAACAACATGTGAAAAGAAAATCATTATTTAGGTACCATGGAATTAATATTAACTAAAATTAGAACTTTCACGCACATGTAGAAATCGTCTGTCAGGGAGGCATTAAAATCTTAAATACGATAGCAACAATTGGCCAAAGAACTTTTCAGTTACCACTAAGTTCAATACGTACGTACCGCAAAGCCATTTTAAACACTGTTGGGGGCAATGGTTAGAGCGTTTGGGCGCATAGAGCCAGAAAGTAAGGACAGCAAAGGCTCTACGGCGAGCAGAGAAGTGTACTCCTGTGCCCTACAGGAGCGTATAGAACAACACCGACAAAGACACTGCTGGTGATACACCTCTGGACCTACCCGTATTGTAAAGAGGTGAGCAAATTTGGCTCAAAAAGGACAAATATGGTAAGATTATGCCAATACTGGGCACAAGAGCTACATCGAATCAAGAAAAAAAGCATGCATTGATGTAGAACGACAATAAATCTGGGACAGAGCGGACTGGGAGGAGAATTACCAGTTCCTTCCTAACATGAAAGAAACTTCCAGAATGTGATACTTCCTTCCAACCAGCGGAGCTATACACTATCTTTCGGGACATGGTCCATAACGCTACTACTCACTAAGCCAACGGTAACCCATGATAGACACTTGTAAAACTGGAGTAATCGGCACCCCAGTCGACATCGTCTGAGGGTGTTCAGTTAGACAAGAGGTTACAGATCAGTATAGGAACGTCTTTGGCAATACAACAATCTGTAACATAATATATAATGAACAACTGTGCCGTAAGCTGAACTCCCCGAGAGCTAAAACATGGCTGAGAGACAAGGAAGAAGAGGTCATACACCATGACAATGGATACACGACGGCAGACCGTCCACCTACAAATACTTTCTGGAATCTGTGAGCAGATGAGCCTCGGGGAGGGCCAGGAAGGATTTCCGGAGGCTCCTAAGTTGTGTCTCAGCACGCCAGGTGCTAACTAGCCAGACAAAAGAGAGAACTGGCTTGGTTCTAATACCAAGTACAGCATTATAGTGTAGTGTGGTGTAGTGCTGTGCTACGTAGTGTCGCATAGGTTTTTAGCCCAGAAGTATGAATTACAAAATCTGCTATCCAGCAATGCAGGACAGTATAATGGAATAGTAGCATATGGCTTCATAATTCTGGATGAACGTATATATCTGTGCACCAGATATCGAAAGGGTACTATGTAGAGTATTTTTCTTCTGTTTAAAAATTAATATTTCTTCTTTGAGCAGAGTTTCCCGCTTAAACAATGTAATCCTTGGTTATAGTTACACATTTGAAATAATATCAAAATATTGTGTCCTACCCTTATAGTAATTGATGTACAATGTTTGGTCTGTTCTCGTATCTGGATAACAGAGTAAAAAAAAAAAAAAGAAATAAATTTTACACTCCTGGAAATGGAAAAAAGAACACATTGACACCGGTGTGTCAGACCCACCATACTTGCTCCGGACACTGCGAGAGGGCTGTACAAGCAATGATCACACGCACGGCACAGCGGACACACCAGGAACCGCGGTGTTGGCCGTCGAATGGCGCTAGCTGCGCAGCATTTGTGCACCGCCGCCGTCAGTGTCAGCCAGTTTGCCGTGGCATACGGAGCTCCATCGCAGTCTTTAACACTGGTAGCATGCCGCGACAGCGTGGACGTGAACCGTATGTGCAGTTGACGGACTTTGAGCGAGGGCGTATAGTGGGCATGCGGGAGGCTGGGTGGACGTACCGCCGAATTGCTCAACACGTGGGGCGTGAGGTCTCCACAGTACATCGATGTTGTCGCCAGTGGTCGGCGGAAGGTGCACGTGCCCGTCAACCTGGAACCGGACAGCAGCGACGCACGGATGCACGCCAAGACCGTAGGATCCTACGCAGTGCCGTAAGGGACCGCACCGCCACTTCCCAGCAAATTAGGGACACTGTTGCTCCTGGGGTATCGGCGAGGACCGTTCGCAACCGTCTCCATGAAGCTGGGCTACGGTCCCGCACACCGTTAGGCCGTCTTCCGCTCACGCCCCAACATCGTGCAGAGCGCCTCCAGTGGTGTCGCGACAGGCGTGAATGGAGGGACGAATGGAGACGTGTCGTCTTCAGCGATGAGAGTCGCTTCTGCCTTGGTGCCAATGATGGTCGTATGCGTGTTTGGCGCCGAGCAGGTGAGCGCCACAATCAGGACTGCATACGACCGAGGCACACAGGGCCAACACCCGGCATCATGGTGTGGGGAGCGATCTCCTACGCTGGCCGTACACCACTGGTGATCGTCGAGGGGACACTGAATAGTGCACGGTACATCCAAACCGTCATCGAACCCATCGTTCTACCATTCCTAGACCGGAAAGGGAACTTGCTGTTCCAACAGGACAATGCACGTCCGCATGTATCCCGTGCCACCCAACGTGCTCTAGAAGGTGTAAGTCAACTACCCTGGCCAACAAGATCTCCGGATCTGTCCCCCATTGAGCATGTTTGGGACTGGATGAAGCGTCGTCTCACGCGGTCTGCACGTCCAGCACGAACGCTGGTCCAACTGAGGCGCCAGGTGGAAATGGCAAGGCAAGCCGTTCCACAGGACTACATCCAGCATCTCTACGATCGTCTCCATGGGAGAATAGCAGCCTGCCTTGCTGCGAAAGGTGGATATACACTGTACTAGTGCCGACATTGTGCATGCTCTGTTGCCTGTGTCTATGTGCCTGTGGTTCTGTCAGTGTGATCATGTGATGTATCTGACCCCAGGAATGTGTCAATAAAGTTTCCCCTTCCTGGGACAATGAATTCACGGTGTTCTTATTTCAATTTCCAGGAGTGTATAAATAATTTGTTCACACCACAGGTATAGTTAGTCCCTGGAGCATGCCATTAGTCTCAGCAAACGTTCTCTACCACACAGTTTCGGTTACTTTCCTTTCACTATCAATGCGCCTTGGTCTTTGTAGTTTCCTATATTCTCTAACTGTTAATTTTTATAAGAATTGTGCTTCATAAACTTCATATGTTTCAGTTCACGTTTTTCTATATGCTTTAAACCCCTAGCGAGGTCAACGGTAAGGTTCTAGTATCGTCCACGAAAGATTCAAGCCTCCATCCTCCGCCGTTGGCAATCAGTAGCACGCTGAAATAAAACTGATATTTAAATTAATGTGAAACAATCTGAACAGCAATACAATGTACCAATAGCCATATCAAAAATAAATCAATTAATTAAGCTATTCCACAGGCAATGAGCAACAGAAAGCGCACGATTCATTTAGCAAAACCAAGTGAAAACATGTCTGCTAACACAGGAAATACTTCAGCATATCAAGGAAAAGAAGTGTAAGGGTTAGATGAACAAGTTGCTTACAAGTAAAATTAACAGGACGTAAAAACAAATAGAATTAAATTTCCCGAGATGCAAACGTAGTCTCTCATACAACATTTTAGTGTTTCATCAACTCAAATCGCTTACAAGTAAAATTAACAAGACTTAAAACTAAATAGAATCACATTTTACGAGAGATAACTGTACGCGCTCTTACAACTCTTTGGGATTTCACGAGCTCTATTTTCTGTTGCCCCACATTGCTGCAGACGGGGACACTAAACAACCGTAGCTCTGGTAGGGAAGGTCGCATAAGGGCTTACTATAATTGTGAACGGGTCTATTCACTTACAGGTACTGAATTGATGAATAAGGTCGGATTAAACTACTACACATATCCTTTGACATTTGTTATGCCATAAAGCAAGATTGAGAATCACAATCATGTCACTAAGAAACCTATCTGACTTAAATGAGCGAGCTAGCAACGTTGGACGTTTGAGAAGAACTACTCCACATTAGACTTGACTGAAACGTTCTCGCTATCTGAAGACATGTTCATAGAGCACAGCATCGCTATACTCTCGCCATGTTTTATATATATATATATATATATATATATATATATATATATATATATATATATATATATATATATAATTTGGGTAGTTTGAAAAGTAACAAGTTGTAACTGAAGCACAGGATATTATTGAAATAAATTGATGTAACTCCGTCATAAGTTGCATTGAGAAGTATCTTTTTTTTATTTCATGATGCTGACTTGTTTCGTACACCTGTGCCTAGTTCCAAACCATCCGTATCGTATGTGTGACAATACAGG
This sequence comes from Schistocerca serialis cubense, assembly GCF_023864345.2. NCBI lineage: Eukaryota > Metazoa > Arthropoda > Insecta > Orthoptera > Acrididae > Schistocerca > Schistocerca serialis. The sequence continues at coordinate 345,913,190 of NC_064639.1, forward strand.
CAATAATCTATGTACGAAAACTACTCTGGCAGTTCGTATGTAACATTATTGCCATCAATAAACCGTGTATAAATTATAGCTTAGCCTCTCGAAAGTACATTGTCACACTGTCTATATCACATCCTGAGCCAAAGGATTCCAATGACCTTTAGTGGCATTCGACGTGTACACGCCTTGGGCATCCAGCACATGAGGTAACAAACTTCGCCTAAAATTTGGGATTGTATCTTATTCGCTTCGCACCGTGCCTGAGCTGTGACGTCCGAGATGGTAGCATTTTTTATATACGGTTGCACGTAAAGCTAAAAACGTGTCTCAAACGATGCTTCAGTGTAATAAAGGCGTAAGACATGACGCAGATTAGCGTCTGTATTCTACCATGGAGTGTCATAAGATATTCCTTAGGGAACTATACATAACAACCAAGCACACTGACGGATTGTGCCAGAATTGCGTCTTTGAAAGTAGACTCTTAGTAATCACTGCGTACGCTCTTTCTATGTGAGGCATCTATAATATCACATTGTAGTTGAAAAATTTCAGTCTGTGACAACATATCTCCTACTTTCAAATGCCCTCAAAGCCACACTTACTGGATTAACACTACAGAGAGATAAGATTAGGTGGAGAATAACTTAGCCCCGGTGAGGATGCTGTATGTATAGCGAAGCCTGCAGCTTGCAGGATACAGAAATACAGAATGGGAACTATGTTAATTTGGAGTGGCGTTATGGCTTCTGTAAATTGAGGCTAAAGCTACTGAACGCGTGGGAAGCCACCGCTCCCCGCGAACCTCCAAAACGAATTTCAGACTAACATTTGAAAGTAAGCTGATCAAGGACAAGTAGAGAGATATATGTGTGGATTAATTAACAAAATCAAGATTGGTTTTGCTAAATTTTATTGCTCACATTCCTGTAAACGACAAACTACAGACTTGATAATTCATTGCAATAAAGTTACAGCACAGGGATTTCAAATAAGAGTGGATAGTCCACATAAATTGGCGGATTGGGAATGTAATTTTGACTTCAATGTTTTTTTAGTAATCGCCACTGTAGATCATTGCACGTCTAATCCATTATTCTCATCTCCATATACTTACTGCACCCAAATTCTCGTTAGTATGTTTAGATACTATATTCGTCCTTTACAAGCTTTTCTTCTCCTGCCAAAAACCATTGTGATCCATTCCTGGATTACTAATCATATGTCCCACTAATTTGTCCAATCCTTTGGAAAGTGTCTTTTTTTTCAATTTCTGTTCCTCACCTCCTTCATTTAATATTTTATTAAACCTGTTATCTTGTGAGTACCACTATAACATCAAATTTCTAATGCTTGCCGTTTCTCCTACTGCCGTTTACCAACAATCCGTTCATTTCCATGCTGTATACATTTTCAGGGAGTTATTTGTGAAGCCCACGTAAGTTTCTCACATCAGCACAGCTTTTTTTTCAATCTGTGTAATTTTGTCTCACTGTTAAGAAAACTTCCTTCAGTAGCACCAATATACTTGTGATATTTTTATTTTTCGGACATATTAATTAACGATGGTTTCTAGAGAAGATATTTGTTGCACTTTTTCTATTCTGTGCTCCTAATTTTGATATTCAGTAAGTTTCGAAACTCATCATGACCCACGTACCAAATATGGTAAGAGTATTTCCTTAGTATGAAACAAGTTAGATAAGAAGGCCCCTGCCTCTCACTGTTTCCAGTCGTAATGTGTCATTCCTTATTTTCCACTCTCTTGCACCCAACAGATTCTTCTTAAGAGAAGTTTACTTGCCCGTCTGCCTATTTTTTCCTCACTCTTTTCAAAACATTCAGTAAACTTTCTCCCCTTGATATTGTTGCCTGGTCTCATTCGGCACACAGAGCTCATTGCATACACAAATTTCGAAAATTATTATCTGTATTAGTGCGTTGCTCTGTTTAAGACCGTGTGTCGAGGCAAACTTTTATGAAACGTATTAGAGACCATTGCGTTATCCTTTGCTTTTTTCGCTCTGATGTGACTCATATCGACACCAGATGCTGCGGAAATATTCGAAGGTGGTCAGCGTTAGTAAGTGTTCTACTTCGGCGTCGCGTTAGACTTCCAGGAAACTTTTTCAATAAACAGCAGTTGCAAGTCTCCTACCGCACCAATCGACTTTTATGGAACTTCCTCTAGACATCGCATTTTTCGTTGTAAGCATTAAATAATGGAACACCACTTTTGTTTTCTCTTTGAAAACTATGAAAACTTTTTTAATATGATCTTTGCAATATTTCAAATTTCTGTACTTTCAGGTATTTCTCTATTCTTGAAGAGCGGAATAATACAATTCTACCTTTTATGTTAAAGAAGCAATCAGGATAGCACTTCGAAACAGATTGCATCTGCCGATTTCTCGTTGATTAATCGGGTTGTTCCGCGTTTTTAATATCTAACAGCATAAATTTCCTCTTATTCTAAGGCGATGCGGTAGCAGAGTTAATAGATATACCACTTGTACAGTTTATATTTGTGATCTTACGCAAACTTAAAATGTGCCCTCCAGATAGAGAAAATTCCACAGAGGAACTGTTCTCCAGCTAAACGACATTGCGAAATGCGAATGACTCAAAGTTTCGCATGCGTATTTTCTCTGAACAAAAAAACGGCACATTCCAAAAGCGATGCGTTTATAATTTAACTTAATTTTTGCATTAATAAGCTACCTTTTATAAGCAAACATTTGTGATCTGATAAAATGAGGTATCAGTAATTATTCCCATAGCTAAAAAAAGTAATTATTCTGTGTCACACGGACGTGTTTTCGTGGTCTGCAGTCATTATTCATTGACTCTCGATAGTGAAAGTTAAATAAAATTCCTGCACTGATAATCGGAATGCGATATTGACGAAGGGAGGTTCTATCTCTTTTAAGATATTTTTACAGAAAGAGCCCAAATGAAGCTCGAATTGTTTGTTAACTGAACAATCCTGCTCCAGCCTTTTGAAAACGGACTCTGAAAATCACAAATAATACATGAAATACAGGAAATGTTATTTTAGATGAGGTATTTCTTCTGATACTACGAAATGGTACACAGTTAAATTTTAACTTATTATTCCGTAAGCAGACAATGCAGAAGTCTTACATATTACTGCTACCTAGATCAGACACAGAAAGACAAGTAAGAGCAGAAAAGACAACTGAATCCAAAACATCTGCTTGACAAAAAGAAGATAAAGTAGAAGGTGGTTAGGCTCACGCGCTCGTCTTATTAATAATATTCTTTGGTACTTAGAGAACAAAGGATTGAAGTTTTTTGTTCCTTCTGCTATAAACGCCGTGTTTGCAGAAAAGCATTACCCTACAAACTGATGAAACAACAATTTCCTGGGCCACTGTGAAAATTACTTTGCAACATGAGTAAGAGAGAAATATAGAGAGGTTTCTAACAATATCTCTTGCGTCGACTAAAAGTCACTGACAGAGTGTATCTATCCTAAATATTTGTGAATGCGTTTCTTGTTTAATTTATTAATCGAATTACTCTACTACTGAAATCTTATCACACATTCATAGAACACATCATTACAGGAAGTGAATAATAAGTAAATGCATCCAATAGTAATTATGACAGCGACGACGACAATAAAACTGAAGGCTGATAACAACTAAGCTGAACAGACATTTGGTAGCTGATTTGTTGTAGTCAACTGAAGCACACTCATGTCCATGAACAACATAAATATTTCGTGGTAAAGACTAAAAGAAGCAAACATAATCCAAAAAGGTTAATAAAGTACATGCTGTTTCCAAGCCATATGGGTGGTGTAGGTCTTGTGAAAATCAAACAACAAACGCAAAATCCCACAATAAATCACAGAGACCTTCCCTTACAGAAATCAGCATTGATCTATGCAGTGTGTCAGGCTGAAAATCCAACATCATCCTACCTCTTCACACCCATTAAGACGCACGTAACTTTCATTTGAAGAGGGAAAGTGTAGATACACCGTTCATCCTCAAAGCAAGTGCAGGTTATTAAACGCTTTTCCTACCGACGTCTACTATAGGAAAATGTACTTGTGATTGATCTCTGGACGTTTGTTCCGAAATTTGAGGCTTTCTTGATGGCACCTACGCAGATGACGGGGAAATAGGTACAATGCGTGATGTTATAAAGATACTCAGGATGGCTTTCAAGGAGGACGATTGATACAGCCATAATAAAAAGGTGAATTAATGAGAAAACAACTAGCAAGTTCTAATAGAAGGACTAAGTAATAAATTGAAGATCGTTTGTGTCTTTAAAATACATTCAGAAAGTTATTACTACAATATAGCAAGCCAATATATTACAAGTTTATATAAGTTCCTTTATTGTGGTAATACACAGTTGCTAGTTGGATGGATGAAATTTTTTCTTCTCATATTAAAACTGTACAACATTATAGAAATAGGTCATCCACAGTGAGGATCAGAATTTTGCATCAAATTCCAAAAGTGTTATGAGAAGCAGTTCACTCACTAATGTCAAGCATTAAATCTACTCTTACTAAAACATTACATTATTCCCTAATAACTGAAACTCTAGTTCTGTAACAGGAAAAGCTACGTCCAACACTAACGTGCCATGAAATACTCTAATGTTCCCTCTGAGAGGATTTCAAAGTTCGACCTTGCGTGTATCTAATGGAAAAGGGCATTGGACTATAATTTCGAATTTTGTAAAGTTGACAGTAAAACCAAACAGACCTTAACCTTGACAGTTAACAGAAGGCATAAAATTATAAGTGAATGAAAAAATTGAACAGTCGCCAGCGTAATTATGCACATGAATTTGGAAATACATATTTGAGAAAACTGGATATTAGCGATTGAAGTTACTTTTGTTGAGACTTATTTTTGTATAGCAAAGAGGATACGACCTGGCGCAGTGTACTCTGCACTGTGTGTAGTAGCAGTTACCAATAACACACCCACCATTAAATTGCACCGAGCTCGTATAATAACGGCTACAATCAATAGCACTACTTAATCAAAATACCGAAACATCACTGCACGAAGTGAAGAACCAATTTTAGAGATGCTTCTATCGTGACTGACATGAATAACACAAATTAAGATAAATAACATCTTTAATACACTGTTTAAGCTCCTCTGCATATAGCAGTTTTCCTTAGTAACAGTAATAGTTTATTTCTTTATTCTTAATAGGAGAACAATTTGATGGAGACCCATAAACTGGTATAGTTTCATTAGTTAAGGTCCACTGATTATTGAAAAGTAAATAATACCTATAAAAACTAATCATTAGTTTAAATTACTTTGCAAGGTAATAAAATGCAAGACTGGGATACTTAACTTCAAAAGGAACCATTGAAGATGGGTGCCAACACTACATTATCTTTTCAATTGCTCATAACTTCACTTCTAATAGTACTATCACAAATCGGTTCATTACAGATTTTTATGTACTTGTACTTTAATCACCTGTGAAACAAGTATTCTAGGCAATTATACTTACACAATCTTGGACTTTAATCCTAAAAAATTATATTTTATAATAAACTAAGAATACTTCAGCAAAGGCCTATCCAACTTCAGTTTTATTGGTTTAGCTATTAAATAATTAAGGTTTTCACTTTCCTGTTGATTAATCTTTAAAGTTTTGTACTTAAACTTCCTACCTTAACAATTTCACTTGGAGCAGTCCATAAACAAAACATCCAAATTGCACTGTTACTTTAATTTTTGGTACTTATTTTGCTTTAGACAAAAAATCACTATTTAACACATGAATGCCACAATTGATCATTTAAATCAGGATACTCGGTTTTAGTAGTACTTAAGTGAGGACCCTGCGTGGGTTCGTGATCAGGATTGAAGTTACGGTTTCGAATGCGACTTGACGTTTTATGTGATTATTATTGAAACAACACACAAATTACCTGGTACATGGCAATATACATTATGTAACCTGATGTATGTAGTCCGTGAAGGAGTGGCGAACATTAGTGGCGGTGGAAATGGCAGTTAACTGTACTTACGACTCTTGATGTGCGAATGCTATAAAAATTCTCTTCTTGGTGTCGGATTTTAAACATTCCGTGAATACTAAATAATAGCCAGATCCACATCAGAGGCAAATACCTTCTGATGCAACTTCCAATTGCCTTTCTTAGCAGCGTCAAGATGCACCGTGCCTAGGCTAGCCACACACTACGTGCCGTTCACACAAAAGAGCCGCTCAGTTACATCGCCAAACTTACCTTTTACATCGCACCACGCCACTTTCGTTGCGGAGTGACTTCTCTACAGCGTTTACACGTTACAAATACAAGTGGCCTAAGCGTGAGCCTTCTTTTAACAAACATACTTCTTTCATAAACATATTCATATTATAATAATTCAAAATTTCAATATATGCTTTTGCTTTTTCCATATATACATTACCAAACTCTAATTTTCTTGCCATACATCAAGGAGTTCAAACAGCACAGAATACACACTTCATAAATTTGAGATACACAGTTACTTAAATAAACCTGCTCCTAATCGATATAAGTGCTACAAACTGTACAAAAAGGATCATTTACATTAAGATACAAAATATTTCTAAAAATTTACTAGAAGCACTTTACTATTTCCAGGCATTAACTCTTCTCTTATTAAACAGTGGATTTACGCTTCAAAAATTTAAAGCGCAACAATGTAATCAAAGATATTCCTTAGACCACAATACATTATGAGGAACCGACCCAGTGTGGGATCAGGGTGCAAGCTCGCGGACGGCATATTACGCTGGGAGGTAGACCTCGGGCACCCGATCCATGGAAACAAGGCGTGAAGTTAATGATGTCTAAACTACAACATACATGAAACCTCTCTCAAATAAAGCAGAGATAAAGCAATCGTTCATTGGCGCTTGTCAAAAATACTGGATTCAGAGCTGTAGCGAAGCCGGAACGAGAAATGTAACAGCATCAAAACACAATTACTAATCTTCAAAAAATTTCATATTAAACAAGCGTGCCAAACAACTAAACAGTACAAGGTCTCTTATCAGGGTGTAACGTACCTACTACAGGTTATATCAGCCGTGAATAAATACTTGGCTAGAGAATTTAAGTTAAAACCGCCAACAAGTAACAAGTACTTAAGTACGTCCGACGGACTACTCAGGCCACTGTTAATTAAATTTTGACAAGAATTACAAATCAGTAATGCTTCTGTTATTACTACCTTCCTACATGATAAACAAAAGGTGAATTGTTAAACTAAAACAACACATACAGGTCGCAAGACTCTTTAAATGAATGAAACACGAAAAACATTAAAATATTTAACTGAAACTTTTCTGCTTGCGGTATTTGCCTTTTTAGGTAAGAGGAATGATCGATTATGGATCCAATAGTTTGCTACGAGTGAAATGGTTGGGCACATGTGACGGAAGTTCAGAAATAGAAATTACCAAAGCAGGGCTGCAAAACGGACGGTCGAGATCTGATCACGAAGCAGCCAATAATCACTAAACCGTGCAGCGCATACAAGAGCCACCGACCAGAATGAGTGTCACAGAAATGTCAAAAAAAGCTCACCACTGGAAAGGTAGCGGCAGATCCAAAACCCTATCTTCGACCAAGCATGGCAAGCAAACCGGGAAAACAACAAACAACAAACGGTTGGCTCAGTGCAGTAATTGCTTCAGAGTTCTATATCAACAGCATCAGCACACGTGCTCCACTGCTGGGACATCCGCACACCGGGAAAACTGGTCACGCTAACTCAGAAACAAGTACTGTCTGCATCGTGCGCCGTCCTCTCCAAGACCCCACACAAGCCTCTGCCCGACTGACGCCTCCACCGTTCCTCTGCCGAAGAGCGCTAGCTCCTCAGGTAGACGAAGATGGTGCTCAGGCTCGTTGAGTAGGAGGTATTGACGTCGCCACACTGCTCAATGATAATTAGATAATTGCTAGTGGTTGGACCGTCATTTAGAGGGGGAGTAGGAAGTTGAATTTGTATCGACACGATTCAAGGCAGACTGATTCGGTGCCGTAAAGGGGGCTATTTACAGCACTACCCCGACCCATCGTACCGGGGACTTTTTGGTACGTAACTTCTGCAGCCGCAGAATCACAACAAACTAGTTTTGACGCGGATAAATGTTGCGCGTCCAGCCGGTTCTGGGATGCATCGAAATAGAGAGTATTCTAGTCGTCCACCGCAATACTGTCAGCGTCCTACATGAGGTAGCCGCCGCTCTGGGGTCATCTGGACAGGAGCGTCCGCCAAGCGGGTCCAACCACCACCTGATAGGTATAGGGTAGGACTCAGACATCTATAGCCACCGGGCCACTCGCTATTTCCAATAATCGCTAGACGGCTTTTCTCTAAATAAATTTATATTAATATCTCACATAGTATATTCCAAATGTACAATGGAAATTATTTGGCACTTGATAAGTTTCATCGTGATTCCGTGGAGAACAACGCCTCATTCGTCCAGCTGCTACAGATTTAGTCCTTCCTAGGCCTTACTGAGCTGTGTTGCTGCGACTTGCTGCTGATAGGGCCCCGTCAGTTCTTTGTTATTGTTAAGCAGTCTGTTGACTTGCCTGGCTGCCGACATTCAGCACGGCTCCTTTGAGGCCTAACGCAATGTAAAGGTTCAGGTCAGATGCCGTCATTGTTGTTGTTGCGAGGCGCTCGCCGCGGCTTATTTTATCAGACTGAATACATGTTTACTATTTTCCAGAACAAATTCTGTACTCTATATGGTGTCTGGTACACTAAACGTGTCGCGAGTGTCTGTCCTGATCAGCTGTACATCTGCCACACGTTCAATTGTCTGAATTGACGTATTAGCAACCTTGTTCCATGTGCTGCATAATATCAGTAATGACAACCATAATGAGACATCATCTCGTCGACCTTATGTAATATTATTGTATTATACCGGCTGCGAGTAACCAGCGGTGATGCGCTACCGTAGTTGAGACGACAACGCTCTTTACTGTGACGACAATGCTCTTTGCTGTAAAAAAAACGCATCCAGATGTTTTTGCAATTGTTGGAGATAAGAAATGCCGATTGGACATCGTGCTTTTTTGAGACCAGATAAGATTGCATATAGAAGTAATCTGAAGTGCAGAGGTCAACTTCTAATCGCAATTATCAAGAATGAAAAATTTAGCAATGGAGTGTACAGTGCTTTCTTCGCAAATTAGCAATACTGGGCGAATCTTCTACTTTCACGGTTCGAACGACATGCAGTACTTCGCCGTCAGCTTGTGGGTTAAAGACGTTCACTAAGCGATCGGTTTGCTAGACAGAAGGTATCACACTACCACTGTTGTTCAACCTCCGCATTCTGAAAGTGTTTCCAGAAAATCTTACGGTGGATGTGAGTGCTTTTGTGGCCAAGAGAGACAGAGTCTTCATCACGAGTTGTAGCAGTTTTCTCCGACTTTGCCTGGGGTTCTCTGAGAACCGGAGAAGCGGAAACCACCGAGATGTCTTTCCTGTTGGGAGAAACAGCTGAGGTCGTCTTCTCGCAGTTGAAGTCCGTAAGTTCCGTTATTAATGCTAGTAGCGAAAACGTTAACATTCATTCAGGCATCCCACCCCTGCCCTGGCGTACCTTCACCTGCCCATGTTAGGCATAATTTTTCTGCCTGACTCATGTAGTACTATCACCGTCAGAGGGTGGTACGCGACTACAAGTACCACTGCCACACCTCCAAAGCGAATTGCAGTGACGGAGTCGCTGCCCTGTGGAAATTTACCGCCTCACCAACACAGTTAGACCGCAATAGACCGGTGACGCTGTATTGTAACATATCACCCCGGACTACAAGTAACGTTAACATTCGGAGTGTTCCCCATTCGCATGCAATCTGCCACGCGCCCCGCATCCAAACTGCCCGCCCGCCTCCCACAGCAGCCACGATGAGAGCATTATGACTTTCAGGTTTCACAGGTTGAAAATGCATGAATGTGTGCATCTAGGAAAAAGAATCTAAAGATAGGTTAAATCCAGCACCTGTCTCATCTGTGTCAAAGACAAATGTCAAGCAAGTACATTAATTAATAATTTTGGTTTTTGCGTAGCACTGAATTTTAATATTCCACTGGTGTTGCGGACATTTTGACTTAATGGTATTCTTGAGTGGATTGTCTCTGACTCCGTCGTGCACTTTCATGTAAATTTTCTCTCAGGGGTTAAGGATACTTCTGGCATGTTGTACTGTCTCATGGGGCCGACTGTAAATGTAATTTCATGTGATATATCTGGGCTGTTTCGAACTATGACCTCTATTTGTTGAACATGAACTCTGTCGGACTGGATGTCCTTTGTATCAGTAGAGCACCGCACCTCGACATGAAATAGAGGCCGAGGGCTCCCTCTTCTGGTTATAGAGTTCATGTGGTTCGCGATAAGCGTAGCAACGGCCAGACACTTGCTAAAACGCTTTGTTTTCGTGTTCCGTGGGTCGAGGCCAGACTCCCATGAACGTCTAATTGTGGGCCTGATTTGCACTACGAGCTACCGTGTGTGTCAATGGGATTATACAGCTTTCGAGTAGCTTCCTACTCACTCGCATCCGTCATCCTCACCAGGCCATACCCATACTCTCGCACAAATTGAAGCTACTGGAAAAGTATATGCACTGCGTAGGGATGCTAGCTCCTATCAGGCACGTCCCCACTCGGTGAATAGGGGAATGCCTCCCAGGTGTGGGTGATACGGAGGAAATCAAACACTCGGGGCGGACCAAAACTAGCAGCTGACATTGAACTCTAAATTCTAGTAAGACAGTCAATCTAGGGGTAGAGCCCGTAAACAAAATATCTTGTCCTCCTAGAAATGGGTTGGAGGGATAGGTCTACATCCAATTCTCTGAAGAAGGCGTGTTGCAAACATAGGCCTTGCACAGGGAGAGTCAGCAGAGGACGACCTCAGCAATCCAGAACGACTGTTTATAAGTAGGTCAGAACTGCATTTAATAACTCTAACCGAAACTAAGGTTTCTGGAGGAGATGATCTGAGACTCTTATTATGTACGGAGTAGGATACCAAAATCGCTTATGCTAAAGGAGTGTCGATATTAGTACACAGTATGTGCTTGAGATAATTAATACAGAAAAAAATAAAGAAGGAATTAAATGTGCACACTAAAGATGAGACTATGATTTGAGTATATACAATAAATAATAAAAGCTCTTAATGAAAAGAAGAAATCCTTTTTTAATAGTTTAGTAGATGGAACGGAAGTGGTAAATGAACGAGAGGACACAAACTGCTGCGTGGGAACACCTGAAGAAGGAGTTCAAGGTCCTTTTGGAAAAGGCATAGTAAACCACATTAAATGCAAAATGAATCAATCGCTTTGCTTTATTTGTCTAAGCAAGGGGAAGTGTGTAATTTGATATTTCGATCTTGTACCCTAAGGTGCTGACACTAAGACGATCTTTCTGATGGATATACAAATAGTCTCTAAGCCAAGGGATACACAAAACACCTGACCCAGAAGAACCCGAGGTACGAACACCGGAAAATCTCGTATTTATGTGCGGCTGTCACATGCATACCGGTACATAAATGCAGGTGGGAAGAGCATTCGAGAAATCATAAATCGATTATAGATTTGATCTTGGTGAGGAAAATTAGGAAGACACTACTGGCATATGTAAGACTACATAGATAACCAGAGTGAGCGAGCAGTTATAATACGGTAGTCAGGAAAATGTGCTACAAGGTAAAACTGACTCTCACGAGAGTGGAGGGTGGAGTACCAATTTACAGAACATAAAGAAGTGACATTTAAGACAGATCTTCTTACATAATGTAGCGTCAAAATGCTACGCTAAAATAGGCTCCAAGAGAAACTTAACTTGGAAAGTGTAGGAGATCCCATACAGTGTACTGTAATCTCATCTTTTCCTACTAAAATATTAGTCTGTTACATTTACTTTCTCGGGCAAATTGAAACAACTAGGCGAACAGCACCAAGACAGTAGAACAGAGAGTTTTTTCAGCTTTGCTTAAGGGGTGTTAGATTTGTTGTCACCAAATTAATTACGGCACTGACACTCCTGTTTAGAGTCGGCTTATTTCTTTCTGAGGATGGGGCTGAAAGATTGACCACCGTTCAACAAATTACGTAGCAAACTAATAATGACCTGAGACTTACGTGACCATGTCAATGAAAAATTGATTTTACTTATTACGTATATCGAACTTCGTATAGGTACTTTTCTTTAAGGATAGCCTGCATAGATGTCTGCTATATTGCACCATAGAAAAGGGCTTCACCCCAGTACCAGACCACATCAGCGAAATGATACCCAAATTACTTTTCATTTGCCGGCCACTATGGGCGAGCGGTTCTAGGCAATTTAGTCTGGAACCGCGCTACCGCTACGGTCGCAGGTTCGAATCCTGCCTCGGGCATGGATGTGTGTGATGTCCTCAGATTAGTTAGCTTTTAAGTAGTTACAAGTTCTAGGCGACTGATGACCTCAGATGTTAAGTCCCATAGCGCTCAGAGCGATTTGATTTGAACTTTTCAGTTGTCAATAAATTAATGTTGTTTGAGATTCAGATATCATTACGTTATTTTAGTCTGGATTCGATTAAATTCATTATTATTATGTCTATATTACCGCACATAATCAGAATGAACTCAAAAATGATCGTTGCCAAAGCAAAAAATAGAACACAAGACATCTGTAAAAAGAGCAAACAGAGATTAAATGGGGAATTTCAAAGGTCACATATCACTTCCATTCTCATTGATATTCAAATATTGCCAAATAAACAACGTAAATGTGATAATACCAGTTCTTACTCTTTTCTTGTCTTTGAACTACACAACTATTTTAGTATTTAAATCACAGTTTAATATCGCTTGCCGTATTACGTTTCGATGAATTTCATCAAAGAGTCCTTATACTGCGAACACCTGAAAGAAAGTGTTTTTGAAGCAGCAGGAGAAACCCTTGGAGAGAATGAAAAGAAGAAATAAGTAGAAGAGTTTCCCAGTGAGTTGAAAGATATTATTCAGGAATAGAAGAAAGCATATGAGACATGGTTAAGCGAGAAGACGGCAGAAGCAAGAGACTTGTATGTCAAGGTCAGACAACAGTTTAAAATTAGTTTTAAGATGAAGAGTAATGAACGTTTGGACAAGCCGCACAGAAAAATAAGGGGACAAAATGGTATAATACAATTACTGATACACGGAAGGTTATGAGAGGCACAATGAGTGTACATCGTAAAATAAATGCCCACTCAAGAATGGATAGGATATTATTCAGTGTTATTGAAAAAAAAATACTGGACTGTAAAGGAGGAGAAGAGATACACAATTGTTAAGGCTTTCGTGGCCACTTGTTGACAGGAGAATAGATGTTAGATGTTAGAAACTTAGGGGAAAACAATACAGAAATATTGAAGAGGACCTAAAAGAGGATCTGAAAGCAGCGCCGTCTATTTTATGAAGTTTGGAGGAAATGTACTGATAAGATACGTTTCATAAGATATTCGAGAAAGGTTTTGGAAAAAAGAGGCGAAAGAGCTTCCATCTGTGGAATGAACTTTGTCATATATCTTCTCGAAATGTAAAAAAAAAAGAAGTTGGCAAGAGGGTATACACACATTTCAGAAGGGTTAGTGTTATCCAAGCAACAGCTGGTCTTCTTTCCAGCATAGAAAAGAGTATGTTGGCTTAAAGTAAAGAACAAAATAATTGCAGGCAAGAACTATCATGTCTTGATATAATTGATTCTATCCAAAGTTATTGGTAAAACGTAGAAGTAAAAATAAGAGCATTTGTGGGCCTGCAGAAAAGGTAGAATAAAACTATGGCAAGCAAAGAGAAATTTAATATGAGAGAAAAATATATTAACCTTTCTGAAAAGTTATACAATACAAAAGTAGTGATAAAAATTGGAAACAATGTCACACGAATTATTTTCGTTGACAAAGATCGGAAACAAGGTTACGGAACATCATTTTGTTTAACATTTGTTTGGAACAGCCACTGAACGGCAAAGCTGGCCGGAGTGGCTGAGCGGTTCTAGGCGCTTCAGTCTGAAACCGCGTGACCGCTACGGTCGCAGGTTCGAATCCTGCCTCGGGCATGGATGAGTGTGATGTCCTTAGGTTAGTTAGGTTTAAGTAGTTCTGAGTTCTAGGGGACTGATGACCTCAAATGTTAAGTCCCATAGTTCAAAAAATGGTTCAGATGGCTCTGAGCACTATGGGATTTAACTTCTGAGGTCATCAGTCCCCAAGAATTTAGAACTACTTAAACCTAACTAACCTAAGGACATCACACACGTCCATGTCCGAGGCAGAATTCGAACCTGCGACCGTAGCGGTCGCGTGGCTCCAGACTGTAGCGCCTAGAAACGCTAAGTCCCATAGTGCTCAGAGCCATTTGAAACATTTGAACTGAACGGCAAGTACAGGAAACTCTCGGACGTGCATATAAAGGTTGGTGAAAATACTCTTCACTCTCTTTCACTTGCGAATGACCAGGTAATATTCTCTCAAGAAGATGAGAATATCAATAACGTGCTGAGAAAGCTTAAGAAGGAGTATAGAAAATAGGGTTAGGGTGTGAATCTGGACAAGACGGTGTGTCCGTTCAAAAGATTCCGCGACACTCATAATTTCCTGCCAATAGCGCGTTGGAGTGAAATACAGTTGGCATCACTGGACATGTTTGTATTTAATATGTAACTGTCGGAAGTTTCTGTGTTGTACGTCTGATAGTAATTGTTCAGTGCGGTTTTGAGCAGGGCCTTGTGTCGCACAGTTTTAGAATCTCAAGAAAGCAGATTTAGAGGAGGATCTCGTCCACATTAAATTTTGCATGAAACTCAGTAAAATTTTCACAGAGACCCACCAAATGATGCGAGGATCCTATGGCTACGAATGCTTAAGCCGTACTCGTTGTTACGAATGGTTCACACGGTTTAAAAATGCCCGGACGGATGGCAAACGTTCAGGACGTCCTTCGACGCACACTGACGCTCAAGCGAGGAACGTCAACAAACCTGTGCTTGCAAAAATGTATAGGACAGCATTTGGTGAACATTGATGTAAAGGAAGAAGAGGTAAAATTCTGTAAAAGCTACAAATGTTTGGGAACAATAACACAAAACTCCGATACATGTGAGAAGGACATTAGTTTCAAGATAGCAATGGGGAAGACAGCTACTGAAGTTTTACTTGGGATAACATGGAATAACATTATTTAACTAGCCACTGAAAAAAATTTTTCGTCAGAACATAGTTCTATACGGAGCTGAGGTGTAGCTTCAAACAAAGAAAGTTGCACATACCATTACGTCAGTGGAAATGGACTACGCGAGAGTCTGCGATGAACGAGGCAAGATAGCATGTAAATAACGCTCTCCAGAACATAAAGTTTGGATAATAGTGTGCTTCAGTGGTACAGACACGTACGTGGAACGCCCAACCGCAGATGGCCAAACAAGATTATCAACTGAAAGCCCCCAGGAAGAAGGAAAGGTAGAATACATACAGAGCCCAATGGAAGACCGACTCTAGGGACGGATGGAAGACATCTGTAGAGGCACTTAACAATATGGCTCCTAAGGATATTTACGCATTACCGTTATTCCTAGGGGGAATACCCGAAGAAGAAGAAGAAATGGTTCAAATGGCTCTGAGCACTATGGGACTTAACTTCTGAGGTCATCAGTTCCCTAGAACTTAGAACTACTTAAACCTAACTAACCTAAGGACATCACACTCATCCATGCCAGAGGCAGGATTCGAACCTGCAACCGTAGCGGTCGCGCGGTTCCAGACTGTAGCGTCTAGAACCGCTCGGCCACTCCGGCCGGCAAAGAAGAAGAAGAAGAAGAGGAAAGGGAAGAGAAAGAAGAGAGAAATACATTAGAGTGGAGTGAGTTTCAGCCATGGGTTTCAACTGTTTGCAGCCGAAAGCATGTTCCGATTCAGTATACGAGTGGATATTCTCTGAAAAGATCAGGAGACTTAGCAAGTTAAAGACTACACCATGCCCAGATTTAGGAATCAAATTCTAGACCGTAATGCTTATCATAGAGCGGATGTAGTTCTCAAACGATGGTCTGGTAGTGTTAAAAAGACAGTTAAAATGGAGAAAGGAATACTAGCATATGATAAATTTAAAAACTGAAAACAGAGGACAGAACGAATAAAAAAATGTATTTTAAACATAGCTGCGCAACAGCAACGATTCCACGTAATAAGACTAAAAACAGCCGACCAGTTGCAATGGATAAAGTAATCTTTACCTAGGTTTCGACAGATTTAAACCTGTCTTCTTCAGAAGGCGGCAGTATTACATTAATATGGAATGATGTATCATTGTCGTTTTTACAAATATCTGCATAGATCCATTAGTCCAAAATAAAATATAGCCCTGGAAATAGGGTTTGTCATGTAAATAAAAATTAGTACATGGATGTAGCAGAGCTCATAATTTTTATTTACATGTCAAACCCTATTTCCAGGGCTATATTTTATTTTGGACTAATGGATCTATGCAGGTATTTGTAAAAACGACAATGATACATCATTCCATATTAATGTAATACTGCCGCCTTCTGAAGAAGACAGGTTTAAATCTGTCGAAACCTAGGTAAAGATTACTTTATCCATTGCAACTGGTCGGCTGTTTTTAGTCTTATTAAAAAAAATGTAAATATACTGCAGTAGTAACCAATGACCTGAGTAAAAGCATGAAAAAAGCTCAGTAAAAGAATACTGGAATATATTACCTTAGGGCTTAGATTTGAGAAATGAGAGGTGATGGACCACAGATGATTAGTGAAAGTACACTCCTGGAAATTGAAATAAGAACACCGTGAATTCATTGTCCCAGGAAGGGGAAACTTTATTGACAGATTCCTGGGGTCAGATACATCACATGATCACACTGACAGAACCACAGGCACATAGACACAGGCAACAGAGCATGCACAATGTCGGCACTAGTACGGTGTATATCCACCTTTCGCAGCAATGCAGGCTGCTATTCTCCCATGGAGACGATCGTAGAGATGCTGGATGTAGTCCTGTGGAACGGCTTGCCATGCCATTTCCACCTGGCGCCTCAGTTGGACCAGCGTTCGTGCTGGACGTGCAGACCGCGTGAGACGACGCTTCATCCAGTCCCAAACATGCTCAATGGGGGACAGATCCGGAGATCTTGCTGGCCAGGGTAGTTGACTTACACCTTCTAGAGCACGTTGGGTGGCACGGGATACATGCGGACGTGCATTGTCCTGTTGGAACAGCAAGTTCCCTTGCCGGTCTAGGAATGGTAGAACGATGGGTTCGATGACGGTTTGGATGTACCGTGCACTATTCAGTGTCCCCTCGACGATCACCAGTGGTGTACGGCCAGTGTAGGAGATCGCTCCCCACACCATGATGCCGGGTGTTGGCCCTGTGTGCCTCGGTCGTATGCAGTCCTGATTGTGGCGCTCACCTGCACGGCGCCAAACACGCATACGACCATCATTGGCACCAAGGCAGAAGCGACTCTCATCGCTGAAGACGACACGTCTCCATTCGTCCCTCCATTCACGCCTGTCGCGACACCACTGGAGGCGGGCTGCACGATGTTGGGGCGTGAGCGGAAGACGGCCTAACGGTGTGCGGGACCGTAGCCCAGCTTCATGGAGACGGTTGCGAATGGTCCTCGCCGATACCCCAGGAGCAACAGTGTCCCTAATTTGCTGGGAAGTGGCGGTGCGGTCCCCTACGGCACTGCGTAGGATCCTACGGTCTTGGCGTGCATCCGTGCGTCGCTGCGGTCCGGTCCCAGGTCGACGGGCACGTGCACCTTCCGCCGACCACTGGCGACAACATCGATGTACTGTGGAGACCTCATGCCCCACGTGTTGAGCAATTCGGCGGTACGTCCACCCGGCCTCCCGCATGCCCACTATACGCCCTCGCTCAAAGTCCGTCAACTGCACATACGGTTCACGTCCACGCTGTCGCGGCATGCTACCAGTGTTAAAGACTGCGATGGAGCTCCGTATGCCACGGCAAACTGGCTGACACTGACGGCGGCGGTGCACAAATGCTGCGCAGCTAGCGCCATTCGACGGCCAACACCGCGGTTCCTGGTGTGTCCGCTGTGCCGTGCGTGTGATCATTGCTTGTACAGCCCTCTCGCAGTGTCCGGAGCAAGTATGGTGGGTCTGACACACCGGTGTCAATGTGTTCTTTTTTCCATTTCCAGGAGTGTAGAAAGTAGAAAACTCTTCATAATATAGGTAGAGAGACTGCTCGGGACTAATGAGGCTCACACGGACTAAATCAGAATATATGAGCAAAACAAGCAAAGATAGTGATAAAAAAACTGGCTGTTTTGGTGCGCTTTACTGAAGGTCAATGTAAAAGCATTATCCTATGCGGTTCAGTTGGAATCTGCCACCAAATACCACTATATCATGGCAGTATATTAAAAGGCCTGTATAAAGCTGAGCTTCTGTCCTAAGTGTGACAGAAGACAGAGTAGAACGTGATGTGAAAGAAGTAGATGTGCACAGTGGTGGGTGGTATACCTTCCCAGTTACTGAGATGCATACTTTATGAAAAAGGTGAATTACCACCAGAGTTCCAAGAAAGAATCACTGTCGTGTTACTAAGGATATCTGCCTAGCATCTCCATGTAATGAGGAATGTTCTGAATTCTTGGAAGATTCGGGCTGTACAGTAGTATGGAGACAGTCGATTAGTGTACACCACAAATCCCAAATGGTAATAATGACATTGAAAGATCAAGAGAGTAACGTTCGTATTAAGTATAGCATGTGACAGTGACGCAGCGTACCACACTGTTGTTCAACTTGTACTTCGAAGAAGTAATCAAGGAACTGGAACGAATTTTTGGAAGAAAAATGAAATTGTTGTAGCATCAATGTTACGCGTCGCAGACTACATTCCTTTTCTGACTGGATACAAGAGACACATAGAACACCTGTTGAAATGCGTAGTCAGCATACAAAATGATGAAAAGGGCTTCAGGAGTAACAAAGCAAAGCCGAAGAGGTTGAAAAGTGATAGAAAGGAAAATAACTTACGTAATAAAATGAAACACCTCCACCCGCAGTTTTGATGTTATTTTATCATATTGCAACCTGTTTTGGTGGTTCAGTACACCATCCTTAGATCTTAACTGATGCTCAGGGGCCATAGACGATCTCATCAGTGGCCAACTGATAAGAACGTCTACACGATCGGAGTTCATCCCCTGAGCGGCAATTAAGCTCGTGGATAGTGGACTGAATCACCAAAACTGGTTGAAATATGATACAATAACGACAAAACTGCGGCTGCAGGTGTTTCATTTTATTATGTGAACGGCGAAGTCCCGCACACCATCGATCACGAGGATGGGCATGCGAAAAAAATAGTAAGTAACTGTCTGGATGGGATAAAAACTGGCAAGAAATTAAAGAATTCTCCTATGTAGTTCACAAGTCCGATGGGGTCCGACACACAGTTTAATCTGCCGGGATCAGTGCACATTCCGCTGTAGACTTAATTTTATTCTCGAAACAGTATCCAAGACTGTGGCTAAGCCGTTTCTCCACTATATCCTTTCTCCCAGGACTCCTTGACCCTTAAGGTACGCCATTTCCAAGGGAGGAGAGAGGCACTGGCGAAAGTGAAGATGTGAGGGCCGGTCGTGAAACGAGATTGGATAGCTCAGTTGGTGAGCACTTGTCCGCAGAAGTAAATAGCCCAGGATGCAGCCCCAGTCGGCTACAAAGCTTCCAGATTTGCCAGGAACGCGGATGCAAGGACTGTATCAGAAGTAGGCTGACACAGAGAAACAAAGCGTTCTCCTATAAAGCATTGGAACTAAAGCACTGAATCAAGCAGCATAATTAATGACTTATTACTTTTGGCAGAGCTGTTACGTACGCTTAACAATATGGCTCCCAGGGATATTTACGCATTACCGTAATTATCTGTTAATCTTAAGTGTATCTTTGCAGCGTCTTGCTGAAAGTATCTGAAATTGCGCTTGGGTGGACATAATTCCGAACAGTGTCATGCATACTTCGTGATCAATGAATTCATTCTTCACGTGGTGTATAGCTTTCTATGCAACATAGGAGCTTAGCTACAGATTTACGCTTATTTACTAGAATGATCGCTAACTTCCTACATGACTTTATGTCACACCTTAATTAATTTTATCTAAGTCAGATTACTCAACAAACCGCTATTAATTCCCCTAGTGTTCCATTCTCTAAGTTCATTGAACGAACCATCTACAAATCCCGGCGTAACTTTGCAATATCAATGAAATTAAATAGTTCTATAACTTTCGTTCGATTGAACCGCCGGGATGGCCCCGCTCGATAATGCGCTGCTTCCAGAATTCCAAGAGGCGCACTGGTTCCGGGTGGAATGCGCCTGGCGTGTTAAAGGCGAGAGCCGGTGTTTCGGCCAGCCTGGATATGGTTTTAGAAGGTTCCCCACACCTGGCTAGGTGAATACCGAGCTAATTCCCATATCCTGTCTCAGTTTCCACTATTCAGAAACTTATAGTACACGTTCACGATCGCCCCTCTACCACTGGCTTCGATAGACCCTCTAATTTTCGCTACTTACTACATTAAGGTCAATTCTCTAAGTTACAATAATGAACCGTACTAGAAATACAGTACAATTTCCGTGTATCACAATGGTTGTTTGAAGTTACAATTAATTTCTTTACATATCTTTAAATTACATTTGTCAGTACGTTAGTTATATCATTCGGGCCTACTTAGCGTTCCTGGGCTAAACTCAGCTACTACCCAGCTCTAAGGTACATTTGTTTTCTTTCTTTTTGTAATTGATTTTTCCTTCACCTTATGGTTCTACGACTACTGCATCCCTCCTACACATACTGCACCGTTCTACTCACTAATGGTCGCTGCTATCTATGTCAGCATCTACAGCTTTTCTTTCCTTCATGTTCTTCTTCTTCTGCTCTTCTCACGGATTACCCACGGTTGGTGTCGCTTCTCCGTCCCCAGTCGCCATCTCTTAACACCCCGACATTCACATTCCTTGCTTCCATTGCCTCCTCCACATCATTTTCCCAGTTTCGTTGTGGGCGACCCCTTTTGTTCGGCAGGAATGTTATCCACCTTACGATACCATTTGGTATTCTGTCTTTATTCAGCCTATTCACATGGACAAATCACGTTAGCTGTTTTTGTTGGATGTCGCCACAGCTACCATTTCCAGCCTTTATCGGATTACATCGTTACTTACTATATCCATTCTAGCAAAGCTTGAGCTTCCTCTTGAGTAATCCATCTTAGTGGCAGGCAGTTTGTTCTTTTTGTTTTGCTGAAGTCTCAGGCTTCTGCTCCGTACAAAACTACACTCTGGACTATAGTCTCATATCTTATCTTCTTCGTTGTCCTTATCTTTCCTGTTCCACAGAACACAATTCAAGCAATGTTTTTTAAAAAAATTATGCCCCTAGGGCTCGTCATACCTTGAAACCAAGCTGCACAGGTGTATTGTCAACTCAAACCATAAAACATCAAGGCGATCCTTCAACCGTCCCCCAGGTACAGTTGCAAATTCAGTTCGTTGTCCTACATCTACGAGTATAATTATTGTTAGATGGATGGGAGGCCGCCAGCTACACACAGCAGGATCTCTCCTGTTTACTGCGTCCGGTCCATTCGAGAGCAGCCATTAGGGTCAAAGTTAATAATCTGACAGCGTAATATGTAACTTGAAATTAATGACAATGAGTAAAATATGAAATATCTTATCCTTACGGTGTATTGTTAAAACGTGATTGGTATAATTTGATATTCCGCTATATGTCAATCTGTATCTTCACGTAAGTGCCTGTAAACTAACTTTCTCCCTATTCTATTACCTCGCCCTACCGCACCTCTGTAAAGTACCACACGTATATTTTGTCCAGCTATATTGATTGCCCTTAACAAAAGCTAATCTGTGGCACCTCACTTGTCGCAATCTGACTGATATTAATGAAGATATAAATGTAATGAACGCCAGTGCACTTCGTACTGCGTAACTTCTAAAGCAATTGTTCCAGAGTAAGTTGCTGTCCTCAGTATTTCCGTCCTTTTACTTTGTTTGCCTATTATTAAATTATCGCCACCTACGATTATCACACTTCTCCCTCCATAATATTGGTTTCCCAAGATTTTCCCCTGATGCAATTACTGCTGTGTGCGGGTGTTAACTGTCTTCCACCTGCCGTCTCACGTTATCCAACTGGGTCGGAGTTTCAACCTTTTTAATATTTACAACCTCCCTACGGAAACAGTCCACATCAAAACCTGTCGACTTACGAGCAGCACTAATGTCATCAGACATTGATACGGAAATGAAGAAGAAGACTCAAATGGGCATGTACATATAGAGCACATGATTTTATGGAATAGAAATTCCTAGGAGAAGAAGGAGAAACAGGGACCATTTAAAATCTGATGCTGTTGAAGAATTCTAAAATTTTAAAGGACATATAATAAATGTAGAGGTGTTAAGATCAACAGGTGAGGCCTGTGAAAGATCTGTATCAAAAGAAGAGGGAGCATAATGGATCATCTGCCACGGCGTTCACGATATATTAAACTGGCGCTGGAAGTAACACTTGAGGGAAAATGTGGTAGGAGCCCTCAGATACCTGACTATAAAAATGTGTTTGTAAAGGATATTGTTTGTAGTATTTTCATACAGATGAAATCATTCATAAAGATAGGAAGCTATGGAGAAGAAAATAAGTCAGCAGCAAGATAGATATAAAAGAAAGTGATAGGTATAACAAATCTAAATACTTCAAAAATGGACACAAACAGTATCGACCATAAAAACATTTATTTTGATGGTAACCAATTTCTGTCAGTTTCTGACCATCCTCATACCATGGTGATAGGTAGTGGCGGTGAATGTAGCGGGTGTTGTACCTTCACTAAGGCCAACTGGAGTTACAGTACCGGTTCCATTCATCGCCTCCCTCTACCATCATGATATGAGTGTCTGAGGATGATCAAAAGCTAACCGAAACCCGTTACTATCAAAATAAATGTTTTTGTGGTCGATACTGTTTAGCCCATTTTAGAGTTCTTTTGGCCAGACCATTTTGCTCCACGAGAAATGTTTTGAGAAATCGGAAACCCGACATAGAAGAAACCTTCGTACTACTCATACTTTCTGCGTCCTGATCTTGTCGTTAATCTCCGTCGTTTTTGCCTCTATTAGTGCCCCAAAGATTTTATCTTAGTACATATTGAGTTCTTGACATTGTTATTGCTAGACAAATATTAATGTATTACCTGAAACAGAAATATTACATAATCTGTCGATCGCAAATTTTCTTCGTAAAAACCTCAGACTTAACTTAAATAAAATTGTTGAATCGCTAGAAATTAAATTCTGATAAATAATTTCATCTCATCTAGTATTTGGGTCTGCTTCTGAGCCTTCAGCTTCTTTGCTTGGAATGTCTTTTCCTGAGTTATACCATAGTAGTCCATTAATTTTTAACCATTAACATGTCATTTAATATGAATAGGAACTTATTTTCATAATTTTCTTTAGGGAAAATATTAGATAGTACACTTTATTATTTAAGTGGAAACATATCCTTTTTTCTTACAAATTTATTCGTTCTTATGATGTTTTGAGAAACCTTGTGATTAGTTTTCACTAAATTTGTAAGTTTCGCATGTCTCACGATTTGCATGTTTAGTGCATGTAGTACAAATAATTAGAAACAACGATACACTTCTAATAACCCACTGGTTTTCCATAGGGTTATCCCGTCGGACTGTTATTTTTTTCGTTTACATGGATATTTCAGTGTATCTCTTTCTATCACAGCTGTAAATAATTGTACTGTTGTCTTCTAAGTACAACAGCAATCGTCAAAATCGCTGAAGTGTTCTAAAGACGTTACAGTTAATAGCAGTGGGATGTCCAAGTAGGACTGGAATGGAAACTGAGATATGATTCAGTTGCGAATTACTGGTGATAGTCAATTGAATCAGAACAGTTTTTCTAAGAGCGTTCTGCAGAATGACTAGGGCTGTATCTACTGGAAATGAATAATGCTAACAGATGATTCACGAATGATCCGATCTTTCAGAAGGTCAATAATTACATCTAGATGAAGCTCATGGCTTTCTGACTTTTCAGTTAAAATAAAAATCTTACATATAATTAAAATAACAAAATAAATATACAAAACTAGTATAACATTACATCACAGTGGAATGTTACATTTGTTCATACAATACAAATAGATATTCCTAAATCAGGCGTTATACTCCATGCGCTGCATGCAAGTCTATCAGAAATGGGCACTGCAGCAGCAGTTTGGATTTAGATGCAGAAGTCTGTGACGCAACGACAAGTACTGCCAGATAATTAATGGAAAGCAAACAGTAAAAGTGAATATAGTTTTGGTTTTCAGTAATTTGTTGATTAATGTCGTTTCTAGAGCATACCATAATATGCAAATATTGTAAAGACTATGGTAATATTAGTTACAATAATAATAATTTGACAGACTAACATAGTAATTTGAAATTATTGGTAATGAGTTGTAAATGAAAGATCAGATGTTCATGGCCTATTTTCTAAGATTGTTTCATATTATTTGAATTGATTTAATATAACAATACGAAACGCAGATAATGGTGACTAGAATAAGAGATAGTTGTAAGTTTTCATTCCAGACATTACATCCAAAATTCTATTCGCCTCAGTAACAACTGTTCCCTCAACAGATATAGCTGTTCCCCTTAACAGTGAGTACTACCAACAAGAAAACTCATGGGAGAACAGATGTATCTGCTGCACAGTTGGTGTAAGCACCACCAGACTATCAATTAAGTGTTGTATAATTCTCACTATAATCAGATCCGTTTCAGAATGCCTTACCTTACATCGGTTATTCTTGCAATTTCCACTTTATGTACGTTCGCTTTGAATTTGAATTGGTTTACTACTCTAAATCAGTAGTTTATCTTTGTTGTTCTACAGACTTAGAAAAATTTATTTTCATCAGGTTGCCCTCCATGGGGTGGGTGCACGCAACGATTGTGGTTATATTGGGTTAGATAGAGCAGCAATCAGTCGTAGAATTAAGTTTCTTTAATATAACATTTATAGTCACAACGTTGTGACTATAAATGTCATATTAAAGCAACTTAATTCTACAATTGATTGCTGCTCTATCTAACCGAAAATTTATTTTGTTTATACAACGCTGGTTCAGAGACTGCGGTCACATTCATGAGAGAAATTCCACCTATCGATTGTGATTTACATGTATTGTGGTTTCTTTGCGCATATTCACTGAAGTCCGGACCAGACCTCAAAACATGACCAACGGTTAATTTTCTTCCATTGACTTGTCCACACAAAGCTATAGCTCCGTTTACAATGGCATCAGGGTCGAGAGAGCTTTAAAGTAAAACATCTCTTCTTTTTCTTCCATTTCAAACAAAAATATTAGTTTGTTAGTTGCATGTTCCATGATCACGCTTGGAAACTAGAGGTTTAGAACTGAGTTAGTTATTTCTGTTAAAGTATTCGCCTACGGCATAGAAGGAATTGTTAGGGGAAATAAATTGATTTTAACGTTGGAAACCTGAAACTTGTCAGATATATTTTGAAAGAGCCTTGTAGCTGCGTATTCCACTCCTTTCTGTTCCTAAGTATTAAAGAAATGCAACTGATTTTTCCTTCCAATATTGTATTAGGGAATGTTTCTATTACTTTCAAACGGTTATACACACGACAGAATGAATACACGTGAAACAGTTTAAGATAGTAATGTCTTTGCCGAAAAAATTGCAATTATTCTAAAGGTCTTAGATGGTCTACAATAGGAGTTGTCCCGCTTAAATTTACATGAATATATACACCTATGTACTCTGAACTTTCCACCCTGTTTCTTATTCCGTTGTTGTTAAAATATGTTCATAGTAAAATGGGTATTTATAACGCTATATTAATGACAGTCCGAAATCACATGAGAAGTGTTATTTAAGTATGGAGTTAGTCAGTTAGTGCAAAACCAGTTAGTGACATAATCAGAAACATAATTTAAATTGTAGCTTTCGCATACTTTTAGTTTCGTAAGCGAAGCAGTTCCACCCAGCTTTTCTTCCAGTTCTTTCATAATTATTAAACACTAGGCACATCATAATTTCCTTTATTCTTTTGGCGCTGAGTTCCCGTTCCCGTTCTATAAAAGAAGACGGCGCTCGGTACAAACAACAACTTTTCACCTGAATCTGACGAAATTTTATCTATTATACTCGTACAACGAAAACTAATTATTCTCTAGATAAAGAGACACAACGATCAATGTGACATTATCCAGATGAGCGATGTGGTGGCCTTACACTCATTGCAAACATGGTATGTGAAAAGCTTAGTTAATCATTACTCAAAATCTTGGGAGCATCAGGCGCTCGGTTATCTAGAAAATTTCTGTCTTAAGGCACAGAGAGAAGAACTGATTTTCCTTGTTTTCCATCCGCATCAACGTATTGTTTCTATGGTTTCAAGACAGCGGCAAGATCTAAGGAGCAACTCGACAACTCGGCTGAAGTCAGAGAAAACTTTTACCCTTCTCTGCTGACAGTTTGCCGATGAAGTCGTTTGCTATCTATCATTCCATTGTAACTAAACTTTATTTTCTTGTCCGATTTGTTCTCAAAAGCCGAAAGAATATTAGCATTCGCCGGAACCTTTTCAAGCGTAACATGACAAAATCTTTCATTTGTGTCTGCTTCTGGTTTTTTAATAGAAGTCTTTCTCAGGCAAGGCTAAGAAGCAATCCTTTTAATCGAGTTCATTAAATATCTGGTCGTCTTTAAGTAATACGCTGAATCTTCCGGCTACGCCGCAGTCATCTCGTTTGTGTCATTCTTACCATCTCAGATTAGCGCTTGCAACCTATGTTCTCAGTTTTATTTGCTGGATGTATTCCTGTCTCTGTCTTCCCTTACATTTTTTACCCTCTACAGTTCCCTCTCGTAAAATCAGAGTTATTCCCTTGTGTCTTACCATATGTCCTATCATCCTGTTACAACTTCTTCTCAGTGTTTTTCATATACTCCTTTCCTCTCCGATTCCGCAAAGAGCTTCCTCATTCCTTGGCTTCTCAGTCCACCTAATTTTCGGCATTCTTCTGTAGCATCACATCTCAAATGTTTTGATAACCTTCCGTTCCACTTTCCGCACAGCCCCTGTTTAACTACCATACAATGCTGTGCTCCAAATGGACATTTTCAGAAATTTGTTCCTCATATGATTGTTACTAGCAGATTTACCTTGGCCAGGGATCCCCTTTTCACCTATACTAGTTTACCTCTTATGTCCTCCTTTCTCTGTCCATAATAGTTTACTTAGCTGCCTAGGTATCAGAATTCCTTAATTTCATCTGCTTCCTGATAACCGGTCTTCATGTTAAGTTTCTCGCTGTTCTCGTTTCTTTTACTCCTCATTATATTCGTTTCTTTCTCTATAGCTTACTGCTATCTTTCTCAGAGTTTCGAACATCTTGCTCCAGTTTACATTGTCTAAAGGTTTTCCCTGGTCGACAAATCAATGTATGTGCCTTGATTTTTCCTCAGTCCTCCTTCCATTACCAAATGCAACGTCAGAACTATCTCCCTGGTCTGTATTCCTTTGCTAAAGCCAAACTTATCGTCATCTAACAAACCCTCATTTTTCTTTTCCATTCTTTCGTGTATTAATTTTGTGAGTAAAATTGATGAATGGGCTGTGAAGATGACGGCCATAATTCTCGCATTTGTCGGCTCTTGCAATCTTCGGAACTGTGTGTATGACATTTTTCCGAAAGTCAAGTGATTTATCACCAGTCTCATATCTTCTGCACACCAAAATGAGCAGTCATTTTAATTTTAGATTTTCAGACGGAGTGTTATCTATCCGTTCTGACTTATCTGATCATACGTTTTACGAAGCCCTTCTAACTACTGATACTTATGCTGGATTCCTCATCCCTTCCCTATCGACCCCTGTTGCTGCTTCTTTCAAATCAAACAAATCTTCCCCCTCATAGAGGCCTTCAGTGTACTCTTTCCACTCTGCCTGTTCTCTCTTCTGCATTTAACAGTGGAATTCCCATTGCAGTCTTAAACTTTTGATTTCATCGATGATTGTTTTGACTCTTTTACATGCTGAATGTTTTTCTACTTCTCCACTTTTTTCATGCAGCCAATTCGCCTTTGCTTCCCTGCACTTCCTATTTATTTCATTCCTATGTGACTTGTATCTCTGGTGTCCTGAATTTCTCTGAACAGTTCTGCATTTTCCTTCTTTCGTCTATCAGCTGATGTTTTTCTTATTTTAACTATGGTTTTCCACAGCTACCTTCCTAAGACCTATGTTTATTCTTTCCAACTTCTGTAACTGCCCTTTCTAGAACTGTCCATTCCTCTTCAGCTGAACTGCTTGCTGAGCTTTTCATTATCGCATATCTATAGCCTCAGAGAACTTCCAGGGTATCTCTTCGTTCCTTAGTGCTTCTGTACCCTATTTCTTGCTCCGTGACTAGTCTCTTAAACTTCAGCCTACTCTTCGTCATTACTAAACTGTGGTCTGGGTCTATATGTGTTCCTGGTATGTCGTACAATCTAATATCTGATTTCGGAATCTCTCCCTGACCATGACGTAACGTAAATGAAATCTTCCCATGTTTCTCGGTCTTTTCCGAGTAAACATTCTCCTCTTGTGATTTTTGAACAGAGTATTCGCTAATACTAGCTGACATTCCTTTCAGAACTCAGTTAGTCCTTATACTCTCTCATTCCTACTACAAAACCCATATTTTCCTATAGCCTTCTCTTGTACTCCTTTTCCTACAACCGCATTCTAATTCCCCAAGAGTGTTAAATTTTAATCTCCCTTTACGTACTGAATGACTCGTTCAGTATCACCGTATACTTTGTCTGTTCATCTTCGGGTTGCGAAGTCAACCTGTAGGGGTGAAATATTGTTGTCGCTTTTGGTTTCCTGTCTATTCTGAAGAGAACACCACCATTACTGAACTGTTCATAGTAGCCCTACCTTCTTGTTCATAAATGATGCTATTCCCGTAATACCATTTTCTGCTGCTCTTGACATTACCCTATACTCATCTGATGAGATATCCTTGTCTTCTTTCCATTTCACTTTACTGAACACTATATCTATATAGAGCCCCTGCATTTCGTTTTTGCAGATTTTCTAGCTTCCATACCACTTTCAAACTCCTTACATTCCACTCTTCAACTCGTAAAATGCTATCCTTTAGTTGGTTATTTAATTTTTTTCTGATGTTCACTTGCCTGTTGGCAGCCCCTCGCGGAAATCCGAATGTGAGAATGGTCCGGAAACTTTTGCCAACGGAGAGATCGTCCTGACAATTTTACAGTTTCAGGTACCACGTCAAGTGTACACACATTACGTGTCTTTAATTACGTTGTTTCCTTTGCCTTCTCCGTCCTCATGCCGTTGATAATCCCTGATTATTCCGCCTTTTAGGGGCAATTTCCCACCCCAAGAGCAAGAGTCTGCCCTGATTCTTTGTCAGCCCCTCCGACCTCTTTGTAAGGACCATTGGCTGAACGAGGATGACTTCTTATGCCGGAACCCTTAGGCCGCCATTTCTTACGATTTTTATTCAAAATTTAAGCGGTAGTGGAGTTAGAACCCTGGAACGAGGGTGCTCCTGTGAGAGAGCCAATGTCAATCCGGATTCTGAGAAGGAAGTATACAGACCATGGGGTTAACAGACCTCTTGAAACTAGAAAATTCGACAAAAGTGCATACAGTCACGCTTGTGATTGACATCACCGGTAAGTCGACAATGTTTGGTGGGCAGGAATTTTCACGTGTCTCTGAGATTCATGAAGGTAGTCACCTCGTGTATATGCAGAAAAATAAAAGTTAATGCAGATGAGAAGGAAAAACTGTCTCATAATGTTTGAATACAGCATTAGTAGTTTTCTGCTTTACACGGTCACGTCGATTAGGTATCTAGGCGTAACGTTGCGAACTGGTATGAATTCGAACGTACGCGTAAAGACGCCAGTAGCGAAGATGAATTATCGAATTCGGTTCATTCTGAGAATTTTAGGAAAGTGTTGCTCATCTGTAAAGGAGACAGCGATCCTTCTGCAGCTAACTTGGTTTTACTAAATGACCACAAAGATAAGACAAATCAGCGTTCTTACGGAGGCACATGGACATGCGTCCTTCCTTCGCTCTAACTGCGGTTGGAAGTGGGAATGAAATGACTAGGAATGGTGCAACGTTCCGTCCACCATTCACAACACCGTGGCTTCCGGAGTATGTATGTAAGTGTAGTGTAACACCATGCCGGCTGGCTATTGTTGGCGAGTATGGTGATGACCTGGAAGAGGCCTCATCCATCTGCGGTTGGAAGAGCCGCTACAGTTTTACACCTAGTGTCAAGGCGTAGGAAGCCATCGGGTATAGCTTTATGTCATTTCTGGCAGTGATTGAGGGAGTTCAAACGGCACAACGGTAAGTGACGGACGTTCTGCGCCCACATGTGTTACCTCTCAAGCGACAGTATCGTGGTGCCGTTTCTTAAGGGAAAAATACTCGTTCAAACGCGGCTCGTGTCTCTATAAATGAACGTGTAACGCATAATTTATACAGTTTGTGATAATGTTACAGCGAAAATTTTGTTCAAGATTGTTAGTGAAATAAGATATACGACGTTTTTTCTTCAGATTTTTAAGTTTTATTTCATAATAATTATTAAAAATCGGAAAAATAAAAGCTGCAAGCAGGAAACTTCATTGTAACAAAATCTGAAAGACGCAATAGTTTCGTCCTTGTGATGACGAAAGAATAAATAGTAAAAAAAAAGAAACAGAAGAATTCATCACAGTAAATACATAAAAATGTTAAAATCAATCCCAACTAACAGATTTCAAACACTTGTTAAAAACTCCGAAACATCGAATACTATTTACAAGGCAGAGAGGAACAGAGACTTGTTAAAAAAAGTCGTTGGAGCGCCAACACGAGATGCCAAACTGAAGCCCATAACGAAAATATCCCTTTCTGTTCAATAGTCAATTTCACAGCAGTTGCCACATACCTATTAGCAAAACAAATACAGTCAAAGATTACCCAGTACAATAAACTTGAAAATGATAGAACAATAAAAAATACCTTTCAGCTAGTGGCACACATAAGGGACATTAAAATCTCTTGCACAGCAACACTGCTCTCCTTTGATTTCCAAAGTATGAACGGTTTTATCCCTATTCATGAAACCAGTAAATTAACGGAAGAAAACCGAAAAACACAGAACTAGCTGCCTTATGAACACGCAGATGAAACAAAAAACAATTGCTACACTTAATAGCACAGCAAAATTGTTTTTATTTCAATCAAGAATACCACATACAGGAAGAAGGTTTATCTATGGGTTCGCCTATTTCAGGAGCACTAGCCAACATTTTCATGAATCATATAGAAAACTTAATAATAGAAAATATAGTAACAAAGAAAAGATACAACATCAGCTACTGGTACGTGTACACTGATGACATAATATGCATCGTAGATGACCCTAAAAACAAAATACATCTGAACGAAAATATAAATACTATACACCAGAACATGAATTTTACCATAGAAGAAGAACAAGAAAACACTCTCAACATACCTATAAGAAAAAACAATCACAAACACAGATTTGACATGCAGAAAACCCATAAAAGTGACACCATCTTAAATGGAAAGTCAAGCCACCTGCAGAATCAGAAACAGGTCGCAAACAGATATATGTAAAACAGACTGAGCAGGATCCCCCTAAACACTTCTCATTACCATACAGAGCTGGCTATTGTGAAACAAATAGCATTAAAATGGACATAAAGAAAGATGATAGACTAACTAAACAGAAAAAACAAAGACACATATAAGGCAGAAACTAACCAAACCACATTAACACATACAACCAGATCACCTACAATGAACTGGCGTACAGTGACCTACCAAGGAAAACTCACACATATAATGGGTAACGTATTCAAAGAGCAAGGCATAAACATTGTTTACAAAACAGACAACTCAATTCAAAATAAGACCCCAAAACTGTAATCAAAACGAACAACGAGGAATGTATCAGCTCAATTGCAGAGACTCTGAAAAAATATACATTGGGATGACTGGCAAGACATTTGCAAGATACAGAAAACACATCAGAACTTGGAAATATTGCACAAACCATTCAATATTGTTACCCATCTTAAAAAGGAATATCACAGACTACAGACTAAATACTACGGAAAAAAAATATGAACATCATAAGAATCAGTAAAGACAGACACCTCCTCCCCCTCCAAAGGAACTTCTATATATAAAAAGCATTAACACAAAATAAACAGTTGTTCAATGACCAAACAAATATTCAAATCCAGACACGATATAAAATAAGGGAAGTAATCGTATAAAAAGGGCCTTTCTATCCCTCACCCTCACTCATTCAACACCCCCCTCCCCCCCCCCCCCCCCCCCCGCCTTCCTTCCACAGCTTAATTTATTACATTTCTTGCCCCTCAACTTTTTCCTCTCACTCTCCATCATATTACCGTGCACTTATTGTTCTCTCATCTTTTCTTCTTCTCCCCCTTCCCCACCCAACTACTCACCACAAAAAAATTTAATTCCTTCACTACTCCTTCACTTCTCTTACGCAGCGTATAAACACACAGTTATGTAATTAAAAAGAATAACAGACATCCAATGAACTACAGACAGACAGAAATATGTAGATCAAAGAAAATCTAGTGGTAATGTTGGAAACACAACAAAACATGATGACAATTAGAATTATATAAATAAACAGTTAATAGTGATGTAAGAAACTGTACTGTATAAAACGTCACAAATGCACAGTTCTGCAAAGCAGCGTAAAAAAATTAGACTACAATTAACAGTGCCTTACGAAGAAAGGAACCAAAAACGTGCTAGCAGATGATATTAGCTGATGCAGGCGAAAAACCTAAAAGGAATGAACGTAAGTAAAAACAAACATTATTAACGAACTGTTTTTCGATCTAAAAACAAATCTGATTGCAAGTACCTTTAATTACACACCGCTGATGATGCTTTACTTCAATAAAAGCAAACTTATCTGGAGAGAAAAACACGCATTTTCTTTAAGTTGTAACCATGGAACAAGAAATCCGTCAGAAACTGTAAAGCAACTACAGGCAATATGGCCACACAAATGACGAATTTGTTAGAATGCTTACTTCAGTTTCTACTATTCCCTCCTTTTCTTGTCCGAAATGGGTGGACCTGATGAGGGAACTATAACGCTTCCTAAACTATTCGTGCAATGAAATAATACATTAGCTACGAATCAGCTTGATATCACACTCCAGGGGAATACTGAGTCTACTTTAATACACACGATGGCTCGGTGGGGAGCTGACAGATCAGTATGTATCCACCCCACTTCTCGCCTCAGCTGTCCAATAAGGAAAACAAACATCGCCACAGCTGTCACAGGAGACTCATACTGCTAGCGCGTTTCATTCCACTGCACGTCACAGGATAAGAGTCTTCAGCCACTGCAAGTCTCAGGTCGCGAAAACTTCCGAGAGAGAACAGTAGGCGCCTTGATACTGAAATCCACAAAGTCTAGGACTACTTGGCCAGATATAATGGGTAACAGCGATCCTATCAAACGTCCCTGAGGCACTGATACCGTTGTCTCCGGTGAATATTCGCCGTCCAGAAAAATGAACTTGGTTTTATTACTTAAGAAGCCGACGAGCCATTCACGTACTGACAGCCTAATCCATAAACTCGAACCTTCATTGAGAGTCTGCAGTGGGCCACTATGTCAAAAACTTTCCAGAACTCCAGGAAAATTAAATCTGTCTGTGGGCTTACATCCATACTTCGCAGGGTATTATCTGGCAAAAGCACAAGCTGAATTTCGCACGAGTGAACAGAAGCTTTTCAGCGCCAAAGAAATTTGTTGTTTCCGAACTCAGAACACGTGCTTTTATTTGAATGATTCTATAACTGTCACGGAGGAATCGAGTGTCCAGTAAAAACATCCGATACTCAACCTGAGTTCACCTACGGCTGTTACTCGCATCCAGATCAGTTCACAGATTCGAATAAGTTTCGAATTCAGTAGAGAAAATATTTCCGTCACCTTCAGTGAACAGTCCCTCTCCTATAGTGTGTAATCTGTCTTTTCAATATACGTTCCATGCCTCGCTATATATTTTTGAGGTTTCTACTTCGGGCTCCAGCCTGCTCTTAGTTCCGAGAATAATTTGAGTGTGGCAACTTCCTTGGACAGCAGTCAATTCAGGTACATTGTTACGATTTCGTAGACAATTTACTGCAAAAATTTTGACAGTCTTTAATTTATAAAACAATCTGTTTTCGCTTGGCTTATCGACTGGCGCCGGCCGGGGTGGCGGGTGGTTCTAGGCGCTACAGTCTGGAACCACGCGATCGCTACGGCCGCAGGTTCGAATCCTGCCTCGGGCATGGATGTGTGTGATGTCCTTAGATTAGTTAGGTTTAAGTAGTTCTAAGTTCTAAGGGCCTGAAGACCCCAGCAGTTAAGTCTCATAGTGCTCAGAGCCATATGAACCATTTTCGACTGGCGCGCGTACACCACCTGGCCTTAAAAAAAAGCCCGATGTACACCCCGCAAGTACTCTGCAACCCGAGTAGCTGCCTCCTTTCTGCAGTGCATACCTAACCTTTTCAGTGGGAGTCCTACTATTCTGCACCCTAAAACGCAAGACTAGAAATCTGCGCCAAGACCGTCAAGAGGCGACGGTGCATTTGGTTGACACACTCTACTTAGCTCCAAACCAACGGATCCCGATCATCTCTGGGAGCAATGCTGTAAATTGTCAGCTCTGCTTGCACTCCACGTCTGAGGCCAGCAGCCTTCACCACCTCCGCCTCGAAATGAGGATGGCATCAGAACCTAAGTCACAGGTATATTGGCAACATGCAATCGACTGTATCCTCCTCACTCGATAGCTGCGTGCTGGGCCTCCTCCACCTCTCGCGTGGCGTCGCCAGGCACACTTACCGAGCAAGCATTTGACTTCTTTACAATCCTAGACCTTATTTGCCTAAGATGCTCCATAAAGCGCCTTGAGCCGTGGCGGCTTTAATTTTGGCTGGCATGGCGGTCCACTGGCGCCACTAACTACTCGGGCTGTCGGTATCGATCAATACGTCGGGAGGTAGGGTATTTGGTCGAGGTGTGTGTTGTGGTTTTTGGCGGGTCCTGGTACTGTCGGTTAGCTGGAGGGGACGTGGATGGCTGGAGACTCCTGCTGTCCAGTACGGTCCTCGAGGAGCCGCAAATAGTTAAATCCGTCGGAGGCAAGCGTTCCCGGCTGGATTAAAACTGATGGGAAGAGCAGTGGACGTTGTGTGCAAGCTGGTCGGTAACATCCAGGACAACTCTGCAAGCTTAAATTTTACGACACCTCGGAGACCACTTGTACGAATTAGTGGAATCCTGGAAGTCATGGCTTCTTCACACAGAGTGGAGTTAAGTGTTATTTCTTTATTGGTACTTTTTATCGTAAAGTCATGCCTGTGTGAACGTGTCATATTAACACGCCTCCGAGTGTTTGTGTATGTGGTCATTGGTCAGAGTAATTGATGATAATTTATTGTTCCAGCCCATATTCCATGCAAGAATATTAGAATCTGCAAGTGTATTAGAATTCTCTGTTACAAATTGAGTTGCTGAAATTGAAATTGAAACGTAGTCCGCATCGAAGGCAAGGCACCCTTTTACAGGTGAGTATGCCCTATTAATTGGATCTGCAGGTACCGATATTTCACTGTGTTAATTTTCGAGTAATTTTAAAGAGTGTTAAACTTGTAATTTGTATGTGTAGTCGCTTCCAGAATAAGTTAATATTGCCTCATCCTAGACATTGTTATCTGTAGTGTTATATGTGCAGATTACTGTTCACTTCTGATGTGTGTTGGGAGGGTAGTTTTGACAGCGGACGACGTATTCCTGTTTCCTGGGCTTGGAACAGAGGCGTGTTTTCTTTCCTCTGGAGTGACACTTTCGTCACTATAGGACGTCTAGGTTGGCTCGCAATCTGGTGCCACTATTAGCCACCTCGTATTGGTACAAGTTAATCTGATGGCTTGACACATGCTGCGGTGGATTGTCGACAAATAATCCGGAACTCTTCATCTATTGAATACTGTGAATTCAGCAAGCGCATAAGCTTTGAAGAATGCCACGTAAGCCTGAAGTTCGTCGCACTGCTCCTGCTCTTAACTGCTTGTTTAAACCTTGCTAGCTCTGGACCATGTTTAGTTTTAATGTCTTTTACTTATGAGCATGAACTGTTGAGTTTTTCCTTTTTACCCTCAGTCATTACCTAACTCGACTCATTGTAAAACTTTCCTGCTTGTTAGCTGTCAGCTGTAATAGCCGCGTGCTGTATTTGCTGGCTTATCTTGTATGTTGTGGGATTGTATAGTTATTTATGGTTCTTTGCCAGTGTTTGTGTTGGTGTGTACCAGTTGGGAGTCACATTTAAATTGCATGTCTTCCCAGCTTATCTTCTATTTTGGGGAACTGTAGATTCATTTAAGGGTCATTGTCAATGTCTCCGCTGGTGTGTACCAGCCGGGAGTCCAATTTTATACTGTATGGCTTCTCCGCTCAGCTTGTATTTTCAGGGAATGTGTATTTTATTGCTTACGGGACTGTATTAAGGCTTATATGGGGTGTTCAAAAAGTATCTCCGCAGTGCCGTGTGATTGTTAGCCGCGCGTGCCGTATGATTGTTCGCCTGCCTACTTCCCTTAAAGTGGACTCTCCCACCATTCAACTGTTTCGTTTATCTCAGCCAGCATCAGTATTATCGTTGGTGTGTGTCGTTGCGTGTTGACGTGAACGTTTAAGTTTAGTTCCTTTGTTCGTTTGTGTCGTCTTTGTCACTGTTAGAATGCTAACCATTGAAGAACGTGTGTTTTTAATCGAACAAATGTTCAAAGCTGGCGGTAAATACACAGTTTCAGTTCGTCAAACATTTAATTGAGTTTTCCCGTAGACAACACTCCCATATAGCGATACCGTGCGAGATTTGATTAACAAATTTCGAAGTACTGGTTCAGTGACAGATGCACCGAGAAGTGGTCGTCCTAGCGTTTTCACTGAGGATTAACTACTCGACATTTCCGATAAAGTGTCCGTAAGTCCGAACATGTCAGTAAGAAATCTCGCCCAGGAAATCGATGTTAATGTCGGCATAGCCCACACAGCTGTAAGGAAAAAATTATTCACTGCGGCATACGGCAAGCGCGGCTAACAATCATACGGGACTGCGGAGAGACTTTTTGAACACCCAGTACATTGTTAAAGACTTCTCACAGGCACAATCAGTGGCGTGACTTGTTATCCTTTCTGTATTTTGCGAGGGCGTTGTCTATTTGTTTAAGGTCTTATTAACGCTTGGGAATATTTAGTACATTTAGTGTCAGTCATTTGTAATTCATTTTACAGGGAAAACTCAGTTTTCTGAACCTGTTTGAGGTCACACCTAGTTGGTGTGACTTCCTACTTGTATTTAGGGACTGTATATTCCTGGTTTTAACCTATGTTCTTAATGGTATAAATTGTTAAAGTTTGTTATTAATGACCCGATGCTGTTCAAGCACTTTAAAGTATTTTGAACATTGCTATTCTTTTGATCAGGCTTTTAATTTGTAAAATAATCACTGTTGTTACGCAATAAAGTCTATTCCATGAAACAACAAATGACGAAATGTGTGAGTCAACGCATGTTTTTCTCATTTAAATTAACACCACCTACTCACAGTGTGAATTGGCGAGGGTGGAAGGCCAGCCTTCACATCGGCTCTTTTACTACAAGGATGTTACAATCTGCCACTCGTCTCGCGTCAGATGCAGTGGAAGGAGCCTCAACACCAAAGCCCATGGAAATAATAAGTAATACCTGAGGTGTATCATGCGACGCGCCAGAATTCTTTGCCGCCCGCTACACCCTTAGATAGCAGCCTTAAGACAGCTGAACAAGGCAAAAAGCATATTCAGCTCTCCGTGACCTGTATCAGCTCCTCTTGCGTCCGTATAGGGCATACATACATCCTATCTATCCTAGAAGTACTAACTGAAGAATTTAAGCTATAGAACGACACTGAGAATGCTGAAACTGTAACCTTCCACTCTCCTGGTGTTTCACCACAGAAGGTTGACAGCTTACTTCACCCAGTAGTTGGCCTTTAAAAACGAAATTACAACTGCGTGAATTTACATTTCACACTTACTAAAAGACGAGTCTACACACGTCAAATACAAAGGAACGCAAGGAATTAAAGAATTAAACTATCAAATCAGATAAAGCGGAATATGTAACTTGCTACTCTCTTGGTGTCTCACCAGAGAAGACTAGAGCCTGACGAACTAAAACACGATTCATTGCTAAACATATTGCGATGTCATACATCAGCATTCCATGTTTCCCGTTCACGGCAACACTCCAAACATAGCCGTTTGTACTAGCAATCTGCAAAATGCTCAATGAATCGTTGAGGAAAATATCATTGGCTGGATGCGAGGTGCATTTATCATGCCAACACTACACGTTTCACACATTTCCATCCTCAGATATGCTTGAACATCATTTTGCACAGAGATACAATAATTACATGTTGTAGTACTAATAATCATAAGCAGCTGATGGCGTTGTGATGTTAACGGCAGCATATGTATGGCACGGTAACTCCCTACTATGGTTTCGGCTGGTCACCGAACAATGTTGCGGAACGGCGCAGAATGCAGCAGAGAGTCTGTTACTGGAAACTTCCTAGAGGATTACAACTGTGTAATGCGACTCGAAACCGGGAACTGTAGCTTGTGGAAGTAAGTACTTTAGCGACTGAGCTACACAATAACAACCCACGATCCATTTTCGTAGCTTTATTTCTCTCAGTGCCACATCCCATAACTTCCAAATTTCATAGACACTCTCACGCGTAAGTTTCGGAACAAGTAGTGTGCTTCACAGTGATCACTTGATATCTGACGCTGTTCGCGCCTCTTACATATCCCACCTGGGCTGTTAACATCACTGGATTCATACAAGACTAATGCCGTCTGGTGGCCGTACTGTCTGCCACTTAAATTTGTAAATCTAATCGTTTGCATACCCGCTGATGCTGTGTATATGTATGATCTTAAACTGACATTTGACCATGTGTTATAAGTGTTATAAGGGCACTTGTTTGTCATGCCATGTGTTACTCAACTAAGCGATCGTAATCATGACTGAGTTGGTTCCCTTTCATGCCAGTGGATCTGCTCTGCATCTCATTATTAAATGAAACTAAAGTTATCGTGTAGGGAGTAGTAACTCTTCGTGAGAAGAAAAGAATTTTAGAAAATTGGAATTCGTTAGTAATACGTTCAATTAAAGTGGAAAACAAAATGTGTATTACTCTCAGACAAAAAAGGAAAAACGACGTACCACGAAGGAATTATCCGAATGGGACTGAAATCGGTTGAAGTGATGTAAAAGTACAAACAAAGAATAATTGCAATTTCAGAAAAAGATGGATGATTTACTCAAGAAAAAGAGTTTCACAAATGGAGGAAGTCTGTAACACTGTGGTCTATTTATGGCTCTTATGCAAACAGATATTTGCCTTGGCATTGATCGGCAGGTTGTTGGATGTCCACCTGAAGGGTATTGAGCAATGATCAAACTGTTCAACTGAGGCCTTAGATCGTCAAAATGGTTGGAGGGCCCAGCCCCCAATGCTCCTAGCATTCTCTATTGGGCTGAGCTGGCATCCATGCTGGCCAACGCAGGGTTTGACAAGTACGAAGTCAAGTAATAGATACCCACGCCATGTACCGGCGGGAATTTTCTTGCTGAAATGTAAGCGTAGGATGGTTTGCCATGAAGAGTAACAAAATATCGTCGACGTACTGCTTTGTTGTATAGGTTCCGTGGTTCACAACCATAAGGAAACTGTTGTGAAATGGAATGGCAACTCATACTCTCTATTCTGGTTACTGGGCATTACGGCGGGCGGCAGTCAGTTTGATATGCTACCGCCATCCAGGGCGTCGTTGGTCATCAGGGCTCAGTTCGACTCAAGACTGCTGACAATTATACTTCAGTCAGTGAGATCCCAGGCCAAATGTGCCCGACACCACTGCTTTGCTAGTGTACAGGGATCTATTGCTAGTCGGCGCAAGGGGCGTCCCCCTTTCTGTGAGCCACGTATTCATAATTCTTGTGCTCACTGAAGCACCAGTTGTACGTTGGATTGATGATAATGACGAATCTAGGCTCTTAAAGCCCCTCCGGCAACTTCTTGGTGCTCTCGGTCTGTCATCTGTCTAGGTCACCTTTTTGAGGCTGTGTTCGACCATGGTTCACACATTGCTACCGACATCGTTGGATAGTGGCATCACTCCTGTTCGAATGTCGAGCGACTCGGCGATTACTCCAACCGGTTCCTTTGAGAACAACTACATGTCCTCTCTGAAATGCTGACATCTAGGTATACTCTTCATGCGTCTGTCTACCTCATATAGTTTACTCTTCACGATGACCTGGTTTGACGTGTCCCCTATTTAAGTTATTATCCTTGTCAACTGCGCAGTGAAATTGCGCTACAGCGTTCACATATTCCTCCATCTGCCGCCACAGCCAACTATTTTCCATTTTCCGACGATAACTCTATATATAAATTTGTTTCTGATTTTCATAACTCCTTGCATTTTGTGTGTGTGTGTGTGTGTGTGTTAGAATGTATATAAATCAAGCGCGTATAGAGGAATGCGGGCACTACAACTGCGAGCGAATCGGACGCCCGTCGTTGTGCATTGTCAGGCGGCCTTGCTCTGCTTCAAACCAGTTTAAATTTTCCCAGGCAGTCGTGCGACACAGTGATGAATTGCGGGAAGGCAGTAAGCCTTGTGCAAGCACGAAGATGCTTGAGGGAAGAAAAGGCGCCTCAGTATCACAAGATGAATGATGATGGCTCTGAGCACTATGGGACTTAACATCTGATGTCATCAGTCCCCTAGTACTTAGAACTACTTAAACCTATCTAACCTAAGGACACCACATACATACATGCCCGAGGCAGGATTCGAACCTGCGACCGTAGCGATCGCGCGGTTCCAGACTGTAGCGCCTAGAACGGCTCGGCCACCTTGGCCGGCTATAAATTTTTACCCAAAACACATAATAACTGTGCTGGAATTGTGAAACTGAGTTAGGGACTGTAATTTATTCATCTATGGTACCAATGGAAACTAGAACCAAGAGGATAGGTTCATACACTCTAATTTTATGGAATTTTCTTTAGTTTCATTACCACAGATTTCTGACGTAATTAAAAGCACTTTGGAAAATTATTGTTTCATCATGCTTTGGTTTTGTGAGTGTTTTGGAGGGACTGAGAGAGTGAGTAGAGGACATATGTAAAGTGAGGATGTGATAGTTTATTAAAACTATGTAAATATATGCGAGGGAAAGTTGTTATCAAATTTGTACCAAAATGAGGAAATTCGAGCATTTGGTTGATTCTCGTGTCTTTGACGAAAAACGACTACAGTATTGATAAATTTGTGATAGTTTGAGCTACTTTAGGAGATCTTCGCGTGTGAACATTTCACGTTGTCCATAAACTCTACGTGACGTGTTTTGCGCAGATAAGGAGACATTATGGCCATCACTTCTTCACAAGAAGCCTAATGAACGATTGAATGTTTCAACGCGCAAATAGTAGTACGTCAGTGACTGTTAAAGGACGTTCAAAATATCGGGTCGGACTAAATATCTTCTGACTGCATTCAGGTGTGAACTTGTAACACAGATAGACTGTAAGATTGCATAATTGATGTCAGAGTATTAAATACGAACTATAGCCATTTTCCGTGTGTTAAAGACAATTATACCACTTAAAGGAAATTTTAGACACTATTTCAAAGTAGTCGTGGAAGAATCCCGAATGCTTAATAGTTTAACTTTCAGTTACTGCCGAGGAACTGGAGTTATAAGGACTTTGCGTGATAGGTATTTAACCGAATTTTCGTCAACACTGCTTTTGTCGGCTAAACCAGTATCTACCATCGCAGGGTTAAGTAGCGGACAACCTGAAAGTTATCCAGGTAGGTGTATCGATTGTTTAAAGGATAGTGAGATATCAACTCGCCCCGCCGTAGACTGACTGTACTTACTTTATTGGGTGACATAGTGAGCAAAGGACATGATGTTGCTGCGCGATAACGTGACGGATGGCCGTTTGC
Organism: Schistocerca serialis cubense; assembly: GCF_023864345.2. Lineage (NCBI taxonomy): Eukaryota > Metazoa > Arthropoda > Insecta > Orthoptera > Acrididae > Schistocerca > Schistocerca serialis. Next base: position 345,955,599 of record NC_064639.1, read on the forward strand.
GACGGTCTCTCTCATATTTATCTTTCCGGTGGACACTTAGACTTACTTTTCAACCGGCGGAAACAGTGGTTACCGAAGCCTTCATTGTTTGCTTTGACAGTAATTTAAATTACCACCTTTACTTGAGGATAACGACTCGTTCATTAAGTTACCGAAGTAGTTAATGAGAAGTCGGATCTCTGATAGCATCTCTTAAAACCGCGCGTCAGATTCTGCAGTACTCAAGAGATCACTGGCGATGCGGCATAACTTCGTTCACGAAGTTTCATTCGCAGAGGTGGAACTAACTTCGTCTTGTTTCGCAGATATGGCTACGGGTACCGGAGTTCAGTGCCTGAGATAATGGTGCAGTAGCAACAAGCAGAAATCCTGCAATTTCCTCAGCATTTTGTGTTGCATAATTTTATTGCTCTTTGTTGTTGTAGCATCGCTGCGGCCGCCGAACGCTGTGATGTAATTTGGTATCAGAACTGCGAGTCTCGCTCTCGTTTTCTTCAATAATCATGGAAAGTTGAATCGCAGAAAAGAGGAACCGAAATCAACATCGATTCCCCCAGGTCTCGATTACGTCGTGTGCACTGAGTTTCCAACAGATTACGGTCTGACAAACAACAATAGTTATACGGGCAGCAGAGTTTTGAGAAAGAGTTTCCCATAAAGTAAACAGAGACTTCTGGCACAAGTATTCCTATTCCGTTGAATTATACAACATATTTAGGGCCAGATGTAAAAATATTGCCGAGAATTTTATTGTAGGAAAGGAAGATTATCTAGTCCGTCAGTAAACGAGAGCAGCGAAAGGACAAAAAGCGGTGAACTGTCAACAGGAAATATCGTATACGTTTCCTTTGCATTTTCATTTTCGTTCTTCATTCAAGAAACGCATCTTATATTTAAAGATCAATACGAGTCATGTTACGGTACACAAAAGTTTGGCCACGTGTGAATTTCTTTCTTGATGACAGAGGTATGCATTATGTGCATCTTCATTACTTTTCCATTATTTAACTACTTGAGGATATGTTAAACTGTTGTGTTGTCTTCAGTCCGATGACTAGTCTGACACTGCTGTCCACGCTACCCCAGTGGAAGCCGATTTATCTCTGCATAGCAACCCCACCCTTCATCAATTTGTACCTCTGCTACATTCAAGCATTGATTAACACCTACAATTTTGTCTCGCACATTTCCGTCTATTACCTTATTGACAATTCCTTGATACCTAAGTATGCGTCCTACCAAGCGACTGCTTCCTTTAATCTGTCCCATAAATTTCTTTTTTCCCTAATATGAATTGGTTCCTCCTCACGTATTATTCGATCCATCTATCTACTCGCTGGCAACGGCCTTGGCGCAGTGGATACATCGGTTCCCGTGAGATCACCGAAGTTAAGCGCTGTCGGGGTGGCCGGCACTTCGATGGGTGACCATCCGGGCCGCCATGAGCTGTTGCAATTTTTCGGGGTGCACTCAGCCTCGTGATGCCAACTGAGGAACTACTCGACTGAATAGTAGCGGCTCCGGTCAAAGAAAGCCATCATAACGACCGGGAGAGCAGTGTGCTGACCACACGCCCCTCCTATCCGAATTCGCATCCTCAGGATGGCTCGGCGGTCGGATGGTCCCGATGGGCCACTTGTTGCCTGAAGGCGGAGTGCTTATCTACTCGCCAATATTCTTCTGTAGCAGTTGCTATTATTTTCTAGTCTGGACTGCTTATTGTCGACCTTTCACTTCTGTTAAAGGTTACACCACATAAAATTATCTTCAGAAAAGATTTCATTATATTTAAATTTATGTCAGGTGGTAACAAATTACTCTTGTTAATAAAGGCTTGTCTTGCTATTTACTGTCTACATTTTATATCCACTCTCTATGTAGGCCATCATCAATAATTTGGTTGCCCAAATACTAAAACTCATCTACTAGTTTTAGCGCCTCATTTCCTAATTTAATTTAAATAAATTAATTTTTGAACGCTCAGGAATAATGCGGAAACACAAACAGCTCATCTAAAGTATCTTATTTTAAAAATCATCCACCTGTATCCGAGCCTGACAGCAACTGAAGCTCTGACTCCAACACCGATATCGACCCAGAGCAATCGCTGACAGACACTACGGCTTGCGCTAGGAGACTCTCGCTAGCCGTCTAGTGGTGACGTCAAAGACAACGCATAGCTAATACAGCCTATATGGTCGGCATCCGTTATGCTAGAATACTTCGCAATATCAAGCAGCTTCTGACACCGTCTGAACTGATCGAGAAAGCTAACCATCGCGAATGAATTTGAAGACGTACTGGACTCGATGACTTGCTAATGGGTGCAACGAGTATTCGAGAAAACTCACCATTGGCTGTGGATTTGAAGACGAACTGGATTAGAGGATTTTGCTATGGGGTACAACGACTGTTCGAGAAAACTTACGAATACCTGTGGACCTGAAGATGTACTGAATTGGAGGATATTGCTATAGGGTGCAACGACTTCGCTTGGGATCCTTTGATATTTTCGTTAATTTTTCTTCTTAAGTATTGCGCTCTAGTTCGCTCTGACAGGCACCTGCAGTTTACGATTTGACTATTTTTACTGTGATTGTGTGGAATAAATCATTATGTTCATCAGTTGCAGCATTCCACGAGCTGTCTTCCAACAGAATAACGCTCGTCCACTTGCCACTATTGCAACCCAACATGCTGCACACAGTGCAGACCTGTTGCCTTGGCTTGCTAGATCACCGTACCTGTCTCCAGTCGACATCATCGGACGGCAACTCCAGCGCCATCCTCGAGCAGCATTAACTGTCCCATTATTGACCGACCAAGTGGAACACAAAATGGAATCAAAATGACATACGGCACCTGTACAACACAGTGCCTACACATTTGCACGCTTGCATTCAACATTCTGGCGGTTACACCAAATGTTAATTTACCAACATTTCACATATGCAATGCGTTATCTCATGCTTACATTAACTTGTGATCTTGCAGTGTCAATTAGTTAAATATGTTACCTAGACAAAAATATTCCAGAAATTTCATTACTCTACATAGGCTATTTTCTGCTGTTGCCACTCTTTTCCCTCACTGTAGATATAACAGCAGGAATATGTCTATTTTTGTAATATCTTTAGATTCAGATTTTTGTGCTTTCGACTGTTCTAAAATTGGTTGTAAATCAAAAATTTTGTTTCCTTATACGTCTCTGATTATGTATACGTCCCAAAATAATAACAAACAGAATCACTACCGGACACAATACAATTTTTTGTTCTGGAGTCACCAGGGCTCGGCAAGGCGATTAGTGTTAAAATATGTGACCAAACCGATCTAGGTTTAAGGTATGATCATAGTAAGATAAACTTCGCCTCGGTAGCTGAGCCGGCCGGAGTGGCCGTGCGGTTCTAGGCGCTGCAGTCTGGAACCGAGCGAACGCTACAGTCGCAGGTTCGAATCCTGCCTCGGGCATGGATGTGTGTGATGTCCTTAGGTTAGTTAGGTTTAAGTAGTTCTAAGTCTAGGGGACTGATGACCTCAGATGTTAAGTCCCACTGTGCTTTGAGCCATTTGAACCATTTGCGTTGCTGTCGCCACGGGACAGAAAGAGAAAAAGTAAGAAAAAGTGCGAGAACCAGATGATGCGTGTCCAGATATTGAGAAACGCTGATAAATTTGTTGATGGTGTTCTTTCTCGTATTTATTTTTGCACCTGTATTGGACTAAGAAGATGACAGACAATTTAGAAACAGACTTTTGTGCTGGCTGAAGCTCAAATTCCACAACTGAGCGAGTAGTACCACACGAATCACTGTGCTGCCTTCCTCTTACACTGCGCCCACGAAGCGTACGCTTGGTGGAGGCAGAGCAGAGGGCTGGCTCCAGACGCCTAATTTGCAAGGCGGCGCTGCTCCGCAACCGCGCCCCGCCCTCGCCGTGAATCACGACTCTCCTGCCGCCGCCATTACTCAATTAGCGTCTTTAATCCCAAACAGGCCCGGCCGCGCGCCAGCGGCAGCTGCTTAAACTGCTCTAATTGGCGCGCGTCAGCGTCAACGAGTAAGCTGCTGTCAGACGGTCGCAAGCAGGCGTCAGCTACGCCATATTTCCAAATAAGATCAGAGCGTGGCCAACATTAGGCAACGTGCAGTCGTCCATGACATGGCTATCGCTACAACCTGTGCGTAATGCATTTCGCTTATTATTGTACAAGTAATATTAATTCAAGCGCAGCAAGTCATTTTTGCAACGCGCTGTACACACAGGAGAAGTTTTTGAAGTGTGATGGTATAGAAATGAGCGGAGAGGTGCGTCAACTTTTCTTATCACTTTTACTTACCTGCATAAGTAAATATGATACGGCTTCTTGAAGGGCCTCAGTTATTCATGTACCAACTTTAGATTTTGAACGTGATGACTAAAATATAGTTGCCGATAACTGAATTGAATGTAATTTTGTTAATTTCTATTTATTGGTTGCAAAGCAAGGCTCAAGAGAATTTCTATTGTTGCCGTGGAGCGGCCAAGATGAAACTTATTGAACTCATGGAATCTGTATAGTTTAAAAACATGAACTTTAACGTAAATTAATTATCTGTTGCAATTTAAAAAGGTTCTTATAACGAAATCTCTCGCATTTACAGTTACTGTTAACACTTTGAAAAATAAATCAATACCTCGGCGCGTAATGGCCGAGCAGAGGCTGCATCGGAAGATGAGCTTTTCGCAGCGCAAATTACTGAAAAAATGCTTATTAAAAATAGTTAGCCACTGCGAGTATTTGAGGTGACAACTATTACAAAGAAATTCAATTTGTGATAACAATAACAAGTTTATTGTATCAGAAATACGAATAACTTACATAAAATATGTGTAGCCGCTCAATGGCTGCCTTCCGTATATCGAAACAAAACAGTGTGTGTACCATAAAGTACGTCATTCCTCCTCGGCCGTACAATCGCGTCTCTTTCGATCCTTTTTTGTTTTCATAGACATTAAATAAAGATACTGCTCTTAAATTATCGCTGCATATCAGTTGTTTCAAGAACATTAACTATATCTTTTACACTAATTATATTCACAAAATACTTAAAGTACCGATTACAACCGATAAAAATGTCAATATTTATGTGACGTACCGTCACAAGTGGAAATGTCAAACGTTCTGAGAGAAGTTTTTTCATAAAGTATGTTTGCTTGTGGGTATCCTGCTACATGTCCCTAGGCTTGTTTTCGAAATGTCAAGTCACGGAGAATATGTTTCAAATATCCGTTACTGGATGGCGCATGGTATTTTTGCGAAGCAGTGGTTTCTTCCGGAATTCAAAGTGCCGTGTATCAAGATCTGATCCGTTTAATCTGGGATTATTTGAAGATATAAGACACAGGGTTTTGGTATGTGAGCACAGATTTTGGAGCTGTGAGACAAATTTTGCAATTACAGAGAAACGAAGAAATATAAGGCCTTTAAGACTTTTATCCATTGTGGATGTGGAACACTGCGACTGTGGTGTGAAAAGGTTTTCAGAAATTACTGCAACCAGTCGCCTTTTATGTAGATGTATTTTATTTAACCATGACCGGTTTCGAGCTGCCTAGCAACTCATCATCAGATGGTATATACATTTAGTGCTTATTTGTACCCATTGTGTGGGTGGTTGAGTATCTGTGGAGATAAATCTTTCTGCAGGTATATACACTCCTGGAAATGGAAAAAAGAACACATTGACACCGGTGTGTCAGACCCACCATACTTGCTCCGGACACTGCGAGAGGGCTGTACAAACAATGATCACACGCACGGCACAGCGGACACACCAGGAACCGCGGTGTTGGCCGTCGAATGGCGCTAGCTGCGCAGCATTTGTGCACCGCCGCCGTCAGTGTCAGCCAGTTTGCCGTCGCATACGGAGCTCCATCGCAGTCTTTAACACTGGTAGCATGCCGCGACAGCGTGGACGTGAACCGTATGTGCAGTAGACGGACTTTGAGCGAGGGCGTATAGTGGGCATGCGGGAGGCCGGGTGGACGTACCGCCGAATTGCTCAACACGTGGGGCGTGAGGTCTCCACAGTACATCGATGTTGTCGCCAGTGGTCGGCGGAAGGTACACGTGCCCGTCGACCTGGGACCGGACCGAAGCGACGCACGGATGCACGCCAAGACCGTAGGATCCTACGCAGTGCCGTAGGGGACCGCACCGCCACTTCCCAGCAAATTAGGGACACTGTTGCTCCTGGGGTATCGGCGAGGACCATTCGCAACCGTCTCCATGAAGCTGGGCTACGGTCCCGCACACCGTTAGGCCGTCTTCCGCTCACGCCCCAACATCGTGCAGCCCGCCTCCAGTGGTGTCGCGACAGGCGTGAATGGAGGGACGAATGGAGACGTGTCGTCTTCAGCGATGAGAGTCGCTTCTGCCTTGGTGCCAATGATGGTCGTATGCGTGTTTGGCGCCGTGCAGGTGAGCGCCACAATCAGGACTGCATACGACCGAGGCACACAGGGCCAGCACCCGGCATCATGGTGTGGGGAGCGATCTCCTACACTGGCCGTACACCACTGGTGATCGTCGAGGGGACACTGGATAGTGCACGGTACATCCAAACCGTCATCGAACCCATCGTTCTACCATTCCTAGACCGGCAAAGGAACTTGCTGTTCCAACAGGACAATGCACGTCCGCATGTATCCCGTGCCACCCAACGTGCTCTAGAAGGTGTAAGTCAACTACCCTGGCCAGTAAGATCTCCGGATCTGTCCCGCATTGAGCATGTTTGGGACTGGATGAAGCGTCGTCTCACGCGGTCTGCACGTCCAGCACGAACGCTGGTCCAACTGAGGCGCCAGGTGGAAATGCCATGGCAAGCCGTTCCACAGGACTACATCCAGCATCTCTACGATCGTCTCCATGGGAGAATAGCAGCCTGCATTGCTGCGAAAGGTGGATATACACTGTACTAGTGCCGACATTGTGCATGCTCTGTTGCCTGTGTCTATGTGCCTGTGGTTCTGTCAGTGTGATCATGTGATGTATCTGACCCCAGGAATGTGTCAATAAAGTTTCCCCTTCCTGGGACAATGAACTCACGGTGTTCTTATTTCAATTTCCAGGAGTGTATATATCTTTTAGGACGTATTTTTGAAACCATTGTGTCTTGTTTTTCACAATTTCACAAGTTTAAACTTTCACTAGATGTATATTACTTTTATGAGGCACTGTTGGAAACATATATCTTGTTTTTCGTAAACATCGCTGAACACACTTAGCCACAGATACGAATACAGGATTTACACATTGTAAACAAGATATATGTTTCCAACAGTGCCTCATAAAAGTAATATACATCTAGTGAAAGTTTAAACTTGTGAAATTGTGAAAAACAAGACACAATGGTTTCAAAAATACGTCCTAAAAGATATATATATACCTGCAGAAAGATTTATCTCCACAGATACTCAACCACCCACACAATGGGTACAAATAAGCACTAAATGTATATACCATCTGATGATGAGTTGCTAGGCAGCTCGAAACCGGTCATGGTTAAATAAAATACATCTACATAAAAGGCGACTGGTTGCAGTAATTTCTGAAAACCTTATATAAGGCCTTTGTCCCGCAAGATTTACACAAGACTGTTGAGTCATTTACAGTTACGAAACCATTACATGTAAATACATGCACCTGTGTTCTTGGAATTTAGAGAGCTGCTGAAACACTGTTGTCATCGCGGGCGTGTAAGATCTTTAAACGCAGTACGATCCAAGACAGTCATATTGATCCGTCTGAAATAGATATTAATGATTCTTACTCTGAAAAAAGAACGGAGAACTGTCAGTCTGTTCAAAAGTGGAAAGGCTATGGCTCTTGTATGCCATGCCGTACGTCTGAAAGACCAGCCCTGTTTATCAGTTACAAAACAGAAATTCTTGTTGCTATAATACTATTTCCTGCTCAACACCACTTGGAGTCCGACAGTAAACTTTGTGAGATTTAATCCGAAGCATGATGTTGTGTAAGAAATAGAACCCAATGCTGAGAACTTAGTTTCAGTTTAATTTTTTTATTCTCTTGTAAAAAATTTAAAAAGGATTAGTCTATAATGACCATCTTCAGATCAATTTTATAAAACGTGTCCTTATGAACTGCAGCCATTATAGACCGAAAACGGAAATCTGACGACAACAAATTTTTTACCATAGACGTAAAGTAAAGGAAATTCGATATACAAATTGAACAGGGGAAAGGCTACATCCCTGTCTTTCACCCTTTTTAATCCGAGCTTTTCGTTCTTGGTCGCCCAGTTTTATTGTTCCCTCTTGGTTATTCTACATTTTGGATATTACCCGTCTCTCCCTACCTATTTCTCACAGCATTTCGAACATATTTCACGACTTTACATTGTCTAAAGCTTTTTCCAGGTCGACAGTTCCTATGAATCTATCTGATTCTTCATAGTCTTGCTTCCAATATCAACCGCAACGTCATAATTGCGTTACGGATGCCTTTACCTTTTCTAAAGTCAAACTGATCGGCATTTAGGTCATCCTCAATTTTCTTTTCCATTCTTCTCTATATTTTGATTGTCAGCAACTTGGATGTGTGAGCTGTAAGCTGATTGTGCGATAATTCTCGCTCTTGTCAGCTAACGCAGTCTTCGGAATTATGTGATGACATTTTTCCGAAAAACACGTATTATGTCACCAGACTCTTACAGTTTACACACCAAAGTGAAGAGTCGTTTTGTTGCGACTTCCCCCAATGATTTTAGAAATTCTGATGGAATGTTACCTACCCCTTCTGCCTTATTTGATCTTAAGTCATCCAGAGCTCTCTTAGATTCTAATACCGGATCCCCTATCTCTTCCAAATCGACCCCTGTTTCTTCTTCTACCACGTCAGACAAATCTTCCCCCTCATAGAGGCCTTCTATGTACTCTTTCCATCTATCCGCCCTCTCCTCTGCGTTTAACAGTGAGATTCCCGTTGCACACTTTATGCTACCACGCTTACTTTTAATGTCTCCGAAAGTTGTTTTGACTTTCCTATATGGTGAGGCAGTTCTTCCCACAATCATTTCTTTTTCGATTTCTCCGCATTTTTCAGGCAGCTTCCCTGCACTTCAATTTATTTCATTCCTCAGCGACCATGATGAAAGAAGCTGTATTCAGAGTGCAAGAGATGCCATTCTGGCTCTGGAAACGTGGAAGATCGCAATTATCACCCCTGAAAGCAAGCTGTGAAACCTGGCTACTCTGGCAGGACTACTGGAGGAGCTGACGTAGGAAACCTGGGGCGAATGAAGTCATGGCTGCCCAATGGCGACGCTCTGCTCCTCTAGTCTGCTATGAGACCTAGGGTGGGAGTGCTACCCTCAGAGAAAGATTAATTAACCGGCACATATAACCCCCCAGAAACATTATTTTCAGATTTATGTTATACTCAGCAGCATCCAGGTAGATGTGGTATACCTCATGACACAGTTTATACCAGCTGCTGACTACGAGATAGGATGAGTTGCAGCACAATATCGTGAGCCATTCGCCATCCTCAGACTTCTCCACCAGTAATCGTAAGCTCCTGTCCTAGCTGACGTCTGTATGCACTCAACTTGGTGCCTTCTGATGGACTGCCCCCTGGCTGACTGCCTCCAGCTGTCATCCACCTCCATGGTGGGGGTATGAGTTTATGCGTCAGGCAGCTCCTGCTCAGTTGCACAGTCGCTGTCACGCAAACTGTATGGAGCTGCAATGTTGTTGATTATAACCTGTGGTGGCGCATGCCATCTTTGATTTCGACAGGTTGCACAGTTCGAAATCCATCTATATCGGTGTCATGTTGCCGTGCTCGTGTAGTAGCAACCCACGAAGGACTGCCACCGGTATCCCTGACTGACATCAAGCTTCCCTGGCCACACGGACGTAGGAGCTACGACTGTCCATAAGTGTTCCCAGTGAGGTGGGCAAAACACTGACGCCTAACGCTCTGCACCTGCAGCCACCTACATAACCAATTGTTGCGCAATAATTTTGACTGGGTGATGAGCTGATCCTGTATCGATCAGGAGAACGACGTCACAAAGAGGGAAGCGGTCGTAAGGCAGAAGTCCGGGCACCATGATGAAAGAAGCTGCATTCACTACGTCTCCATCCTTCTAATTTTTTTGAGTAAAGGAATATTATACCCAGGGATGTTCCGCAGACGGTTTTCCATACGATTCTAGCCACCATCACTCCTGGTGCCTACATTCAGAAGATGGCCTAGTAAGCCGAAAACCGGTTAACAATAAAAGTAATATTGTAGCACAAAAGCAAACTGGTGCTTTTCATTTATTATTAGGAGACGGCACTCTATGTTGATTCCCCCTCGGTCAGTTTAGCTATCACCACAATTTTCACTGCCTGACCTCTAGAGTAGTTGCGTTGTGGAGCACGAGAATACAGGGGCATTACAAGTCAGTCACCATTCTATTACTACGAGCTGCTTCTACATCTACATCTACATTTGTACTCCGCAAGCCACCCAACGGTGTGTGGCGGAGGGCACTTTACGTGCCACTGTAAGTACCTCCCTTTCCTGTTCCAGTCGCGTATGGTTCGCGGGAGGAATGACTGCCGGAAAGCCTCCGTGCGCCCTCGAATCTCTCTAATTTTACATTCGTGATCTCCTCGGGAGGTATAAGTAGAGGGAAGCAATGTGTTCGATATCTCATCCAGAAACGCACCCTCTCGAAACCTGGACAGCAAGCTACACCGCGATGCAGAGCGCCTCTCGTGCAGAATCTGCCACTTGAGTTTGCTAAACATTTCCGTAACGCTATCACGCTTACCAAATAACCCTGTGACGAAACGCGCCGCTCTTCTTTGGATCTTCTCTATCTCCTCTGTCAACCCGACCTGGTACGGATCCCACACTGATGAGCAATACTCAAGTATAGGTCGAATGAGTGTTTTGTAAGCCACCTCCTTTGTTGATTGATTAAATTTTCTAAGGCCTCTCCCAATGAATCTCGTCCTGGCACCAACCTTACCAACAATTAATTTTATATGATCATTCCACTTCAAATCGGTCCGCACGCATACTCCCAGATATTTTACAGAAGTAACTGCTACCAGTGTTTGTTCCGCTATCATACAATCATACAATTAAGGATCCTTCCTTCTATGTATTCGCAATACATTACATTTGTCTATGTTAAGGGTCAGTTGCCACTCCCTGCACCAAGTGCCTATCCACTGCAGATCTTCCTGCATTTCGCTGCAATTTTCTAATGCTGCAACTTCTCTGTATTCTACAGCATCATCCGCGAAAATCCGCATGGAACTTTCAACACTATCTACTAGGTCATTTATATATATTGTGGAAAGCAATGGTCCCAGAACACTCCCCTGTGGCACGCCAGAGGTTACTTTAACGTCTGTAGAAAGCTCGCCATTGAGAACAACATGCTGTGTTCTGTTTGCTAAAAACTCTTCAATCCAGCCACACAGCTGGTCTGATATTCCGTAGGCTCTTACTTTGTTTATCAGGCGACAGTGCGAAACTGTATCGAACGCCTTCCGGAAGTCAAGGAAAATGGCATCGACCTGGGAGCCTGTATCTAATATTTTCTGGGTCTCCTGAACAAATAGAGTTGGGTCTCACAAGATCGCTGTTTCCGGAATCCATGTTGATTCCTACAGAGCAGATTCTGGGTTTACAGAAATGACACGATACCCGAGCAAACATCATGTTCTAAAATTCTACAACAGATCGATGTCAGAGATATAGGTCTATAGTTTTGCGCATCTGCTCGACGACCCTTCTTGAAGACTGGGACTACCTGTGCTCTTTTCCAATCATTTGGAACCTTCCGTTCCTCTAGAGACTTGCGGTACACGGCTGTTAGAAGGGGGGCAAGTTCTTTCGCGTACTCTGTGTAGAATCGAACTGGTATCCCGTCAGGTACAGTGGACTTTCCTCTGTTGAGTGATTTCAGTTACTTTTCTATTCCTTGGACACTTATTTCGATGTCAGTCGTTTTTTCGTTTGTGCGAGGATTTAGAGAAGGAACTGTCTTCCTGTGTGAAACAGCTTTGGAAAAAGGTGTTTAGTATTTCAGCTTTACGCGTGTCATCCTCTGTTTCAATGCCATAATCATCCCAGAGTGTCTGGATATGCTGTTTCGAGCCACTTACTGATTTAACATAAGACCAGAACTTCCTAGGATTTTCTGTCAAGTCGGTAAATAAAATATTACTTTCGAATTCACTGAACGCTTCACGCATAGCCCTCCTTACGCTAACTTTGACATCGTTTAGCTTCTGTTTGTCTGAGAGGTTTTGGCTGCGTTTAAAATTGCAGTGAAGCTCTCTTTGCTTTCGCAGTAGTTTCCTAACTTTGTTGTTGAACCACGGTGGTTTTTTTTCCGTCCCTCACAGTTTTACTCTGCACATACGTGTCTAAAACGCATTTTACGATTGCCTTGAACTTTTTCCATAAACACTCAACATTGTCAGTGTTCGAACAGAAATTTTCGTTTTGATCGGTTAGGTAGTCTGAAATCTGCCTTCTATTACTCTTACTAAACAGATAAACCTTCATCCCTTGTTTATATTCCTATTTACTTCTATATTCAGGGATGCTGCAACGGCCTTATGATCACTGATTCACTGTTGCGCGCTTACAGAGTCTAAAAGTTCAGGTCTGTTTGTCATCAGTAGGTCCAAGATGTTATCTCCACGAGTCGGTTCTCTGTTTAATTGTTCGAGGTAATTTTCGGATAGTGCACTCAGTATAATGTCACTCGACGCTCTGTCCCTACCATCCGTCCTAAACATCTGAGTATCCCACAGTGCTTGTCTATGGATATCATGGAACTCTTAGATCTTACAGATCTGTAACGAGTTACGTTAAGAAGAGTCACGAATCACATTAACACATGCTTACGTTGTCATTTGACATTGTTAGTTGGGACTGGAAAGAAGAATCCCATTTAGTTGGAATGCTCGGTTTGAAAATTATTGCCCAGCAGGAACAGACACAATAACGATAGGAAATTACCTGTTTCGGCCATCAGTGGGCATCTTCGGATCTGCGAGTAAATAAGTTTTAAAGCTAAAACATGTGATATGCGGATTCTGTAAGGAATTAACATAAACTGAAATAAAACGATGTCGTACAATGAGTCGAGTGGTGTGATTCATAAACACTGGTAACTTTCACAAAGAATTTACCTAATTATGATCCTGTATATAAACGTTAGTCTCCTGGTGGGCTAATAACTAACTATTCGTGCACTGTTGATATATTTAAAAAAAATTAAAATGGCATACGTAAGTCCCTCAGCCAAAGATTGTGTACATTCGTATTTCAGATGTATGTGATTGCTCTTTGAGACATAGGTGTGATGCATCTGTGACGAGCACGTGCATTATGTAAAATTATGTGTCAGTATACAAATGGGTGTTCAACATTTAAATTTTGAATTAAAAAAAAAATTTTATTTCATTCTGAGTGAGAAGCATGTTTTACACGAGCATTACTCTTAAATCTCTGAACATCTGCTGGGATTAATACAATAAGATCATACGTTATTCGTAGTGGAGGGTATCTAAGCCAGACGTCATGTAGAGAGCCTAATTACTCTGTGTACATAGGCGCTACAGCGTCCTGCTAGCTTTGCTCATACCCATATCTGCACTGACAGCACTGCATTCGCTCGGAGCACACGAGCGTGTAACTCGCAGCCGGCAGCTGGCAGCAGGCAAACTCAACCTGTCGTGTACTCCTCGTGTTTACACGCAGCTCCTGTAGGGAGTTGGAGTGAAACATGTCATAAAATGTCGTAAGAATGTTGAAACGAGCATTCCTCGCACACTCATTGTGTTCATTTAACAATTTATCAGGATCTTTTCGTTTAGCAACATAAATGTGAAATTCTTTAACGATAGCCAGGTGTCCTCCTTTACAAATTCTGTGCAGGGTTTTCTAATTTGTGAATATAAATATCGTTTATCTCAACTAAGGTGGAATCTCCAGTGCTGACTTGTTCCTCTTGTATGTATTTTTCTTGAAACGAGTGTCCAGGTACTTACCAGATTGCCCTACATATTCTTTTCTTCAGGCTTGACGTAATAGACTCGAGTCGTTTGGATGCTTTGTTCTAGTTGTTACGTTATACCGTAGTTCTCCATTTAGTGTAGTGGTATTCCTAAAGACTAAAGCATGTTATTTTTCTGTTTAGAATGCTGAATTTTGTCTGACGCAGGGCGACTGTACGTCATTGTATCTAATTTTTCTTTATTCACACTGATTTTATTTTGTTCAGTTTCAGTGGTGGGTCCACCTTCAATCTTATTACATATTTTTATTACAGTTGGTAAGTATTGGCAATGGCTATCGGATGCGTAAAAACAGTTTCTTTTTTGATGTTGGCAGCATGTAAAGGAAATTTTAGAGGAGGAGGAGGATCTTAGTGTTTAACGTCCCGTCGACAACGAGGTCATTAGAGACGGATTACAAGCTCGGGTGAGGGAAGGATGGGGAAGGAAATCGGTCGTGCCCTTTCAAAGGAACCATCCTGGGATTTGCCTGAAGCGATTTAGGAAAATCACGGAAAACCTAGATCAGGATGGCCGGAGACGGGATTGAACCGTCGTCCTCCCGAATGCGAGTCCAGTGTGCTAACCACTGCGCCACACCGATCGGTCGAAATTTTAGAGTTGCATGTATTATGGTGCAGAAAATCGCTTGCTTAAGTGGGTTTAAAATACTTGTCCACCTTGCTGAGGTATGGTAAACGAATGTTGCCTGTTAACTTTTGAAATAGTTAAATCTAAGTAATTTATCTTCAGTTCCACCAGTATTTTAGGTTCCATTATATCTAGCATATCTATTATTTTTCTAATAGTAGTTGCATGTCATTTATATAGCATAGTAAAGTTTTCACTGTATCTCCTGTAGATCATGATGCTGTAATTACACTAAGGAATTTCTTTCTCGTTCGCTCACAAAATTTTTTGCAATTGTACGTGCTAAAATGTTTTGCTTTGTGAGACCATCGTTTTGGTAAAATTTCATATTAAACAAAAAGCAGGTGTTTGAAAATACAACCACATGAGTTCTCTCGATAATATGGATTCATTGACAGATTTGCCAGTAAATTTTCGTATATAGGAGCAATAGTTCTGTTGATCGGTAGTTTCATTTATAGTTTTAGAATATCCATGTATGCCAAAATAGGGTCTTCTGTTCTATTTGCATCCTTAATGGAACGAGCAAAGCTTCAACTGATTTTATTCTCTATGGAATTGCGAATGTGAAACTATCCTTTCGTTCCTTTGTTACTCTGCCAATTAATCAAACAGTTATGTCCCTTTCTATTATTTACAATTCGACATACACACAGAAGAGCCATAGAAAATGATACGCCTGCCTAATATTGTGTGCGGTCCCCTCGAGCACGCAGAAGTGCCGCAACATGGCGTGGCATGGACTCGACTAATGTCGGAGGTAGTACTGGAGGGGACTGACACCATGAATCCTGCAGGGCTGTCCATAAATCCGTAAGAATACGAGAGGCGGGAGATCTCTTCTGAACAGCACGTTGTAAGACATCCCAGATGTACTCAATATTGTGCGGTCTGGCGAGTTTGGCGACCAGCAGAAGTGTTTAAACGCAGAGGAGTGTTCCTAGAGCCACTTTGTAGCAATTCTGGAGTGTGGTTACGAATGGCCGTTAGTGACAGCTGAAAGCATTCTTATGTATGACAGAGGAGCAGCATCAACATGAATCCAGCGTAGGGAGCTATGGGCAGCAACTGCAGGAACAACTTTTCGGCAGTAGCGTCGGTCCATCGTGAGTGTGCCGTTCGATGTTGCTTTTTTCTGGAGTAGCTGGATGCTAGAAGTGGCTGGCCAGCAAAAGCACCACCTACTCTGCGAGCACACATCCATAGGACTAGTAGCCATCAGCAAACTGACAAATTAGAGTGCCTCGTATACATGGAGCGTGGGACAACTGGTGTTGCCTAGCAGTCCGGTAGTTGATTGGGCAGAATTGGAGCCTCAGAGTCTGGTAGTGTGAACCATGTGGACGAGTGGTGGTTGGCATTTATGCACTCCTGTACAATAGACCTCTAACTGGGTCCAGTACCAGGCATTCCTTAGCAACAATGTTCGCCATACAACAGACATACCGACAATAGTCCTCATACAAAGGGCCATCTATGCATTGACCAGAAGTATCGGAAGGGCCTACCATCAGCCTGCGGTCACAACTGAGTGGCGCGCATTCTACAGTGAAGTGTTTTCACCACTGCCCCAGGTCTTGAAGAACCTTAAACATAGAACGCTGGCAACAGCACCGTAACCCCATGGCCACGTCTCTTGGGAGTTACATTACAGAGCCATTGAATTCCGCCAAGAAAGTTGGAAGCTAAGATGGCTTTTTTCACGCTACACACCGGGGACGAATAGGTTCTGGTCCAGGCCCTCCGAAATTCAAGACCAGGGAAAGTGGTGCTTGTGAGACCAGCGGACCCATTGTTTGACCCCTTGAGCTATGCAGAACATTCTAGCCAAGTATGCAGCACAAAATGTCTTAGCAAATAACGACGCCGCCGAAGATGAGAAAGTAAGAATACGACGCCAGGCAGAAAACATCCGACGGAGGGAACGATTGCGCGACGACTTCGATACCACTCAGCCGCCAGACTGGATGTATTAACGACAGAATCGTCGAAGAGTTTGCCATGCAAACCAGTGGTGTTGATAAACTGATTTGTTAACAGTTGCTTGTTGCTAGGATACTTTAGGTCTGACTGGAAGATTGCTCACGTAGTACCACTACTAAAGCAGGGTAAGGACCATCGACAACCACAAAATCACTGGCCTTGCAGCATCTCGCCAACACTGTCCAAAGTACTGGATCCGATAGTACTCCAAAGACCTCACCTAGCAGACACTAAAGGGGTTGTGATACACACAGACCAGTTTGCCTTACAGCCACACCTGCTGGGCAAACTCCAGTTTCTCTGGGTTCAAGAATGTATAGCATATACCATGAACCATGTGAACTATACAGTGGCGACCTTTCCTGGCGTCGAAATTGCGTAATCGAATGAGGAAAATAAGGTTCTCACCAAACCGCATGATTTCCCCGCCATCCCGCACTACTGCACGAACATTTTTGACAGCTGTCTTTAAGACAGGCACTTGTTTGTCCGAATGGATGATCAGCGATTCAACAATTGTCATTCAACAACTGTCAGAGAGCATCGTTGAAGGCCCTGTTGTGCCCTTGATTCTATTCGTCCTTACGTGAATGACCTGCCATTACTTCCACAAGTCGTCCTTGCGCAATTCACGGACGATACAGCGATCGTTACAAGTAGCCACAGAGTCGATGCAGCGATACGACGCCTGAAACGTCAGCTTTTACTTATTCAGTAATGGGCAGCAGCAAAATCACATTGCCGTGAATATGGAGAATGCGTGTATTCCACCTGTGGTCTAGGGGTGCCGGCCCTGTAGCTCAGGGTGTTCGGTCAGAGGGTTAGCTGCCCACTGTAATAAAAAACTGAGTTAATGGATCACCGATAAACATGAACAAACGTCGTGGGACGTCCGCCCCGAACAAACAGAACGAACAAAATGAAATAAAGAAAAAGGGGTAGAGTCGTTGATTGGAAATCAAAACGTTCTCGGTTCCGAGTTCTAAACCCGGATTAATAATAATCAACATGGCGGCCGAATACTTCCGGCATAAGAAATTAACCTCATTCATCCAACTGTCGCTCTGTGGATGAGCGGACAGAGGTTCAAGGCACTCTCTTGCCTTGGGATGGGAAACTGCCCTTAAAGGCGGAAGAATCAGCAATGAGCAACGGAATGTATATGCAGAAGGCAATGGAAACCTCTGCATTATAGACACATAACGTGTATCCGGAGGACATGTGGCCTGTGACTTGGAAAAGTGTCACAATGATCTCCCCATTGGCAAAAGATTCCGGATCCCCCATTCGGATCCCCGGGAGGGGACTGCTAAGGAGGAGGTGACCATGAGGCAAAAGTTGAATAATCAACGAAATCATAACGTTCTACGAGTTGGGAAGTGGAATGTCAGAAGATTGAAAGTGGTAGGGAAGCTAAAAAAATCTAAAAATGGAAATACAAATGCTCAATCTAGGTACAGAAGGGGTAAGTGAACAGGAAAGAAGACAAGGACTTCTGATCAGATAGGTATGGAGTAATATCAAAAGCAGCAGAAAATGGTGTAACGGAAGTAGGATAAGTTATGATTGGAAAGGTAGATCAAAGAGTGTGTCACAGTGAACAGTTCAGTAACATAGGTGTTCTTATCACAACCGATAGCAAACCAACACCGACAACGATAGTTCAGATGTACATGCCGACATCGCAAGCTGAAGATGAAGATAAGAAAGTATAGAAGGATATTGAAAGGGTAATACAGAACATAAACGGAGCTGAAAATGTAATATTCATGGAGGACTGGAATGTAGTTTTAGGGGAAGGAGTGAAAGAAAAGGTTAAGGCGGATATGGGCTTGGGACAAGAAATGAGAGAGGGGAAAGAATAACTGAGTTCTGTAACAAATTTCAGCCAGTAATGGCGAATACTCTGTTCATGAATCACAAGAGGAGGAGGTATACTTGGAAATGACCGGGAGATACGGGAGGATTTCAGCTATATTACATCACGGTTAGACAGAGGTTCCGAAATCATATACTGGATTGCAATGCGTACCCAGGAGCAGATAGAGACTCAGATCACAGTTTAGTAGTGATGAAAAGTAGGCCGAAGTTCAAGAGATTTGTAAGGAAGAATCAATACGCAAAGAAATGGGATACAAAAGCACTTAGGGATGAAGAGACACGTTTGAAGTTCTCTAAGGCTATAGATACAGCAATAAGGAGGAGCTCAGTAGACAGTACAGATGAGGAAGAATGAACATCTCCAAAAAGGACAATTACAGAAGTTGGAAAGGAAAACATATGTACAAAGAAGGTAACTACAGAGAAACCATGGGTAACGGAAGAAATACCTTGGCTGATCGATGAGAGAAGGAAGTACAAAGAAGCTCAGAGAAATTCAGGAATACAGAAATGTAAGTCGCTAGGGATGAAATAAATAGGAAGTCCGGGGAGGGTACGACGATGGCTCCAAGAAAAAAAAATGTGAAGAAAACCAGAAAGAAATGACTGTCGGAGGTAGAGGCTCAGAATATAAGAAAGTCTTTCCATCTTCGGTGACATTAAAAGCAGGGGTGGTAGCATAAAGATTTCAAATGCAGAGGAGAGGGCGGATAGGTGAAAAGAGCACATTGATGGCCTCTATGAGAGGGAAGATTCGTCTCATGTGGTAGACACAGAAACAGGAGTCGATTTGAAAGAGATAGTGGATCCAGTATTAGAATCAGAATTTAAGAGAGCTTTGGAGGACTTAAGATCAAATAAGGCAGAAGGGGTAGATAATATTCCATCAGAATTTGTAGAATCATTGGGGGAAGTCGCAACAAAACGACTCTTCAAGTTGGTGTGTAGACTGTATGAGTATGGCGGCATACCACCTGACTTTCGGAAATATATCATCCACCCAGTTCCGAAGACTGCAAGTGCTGACAAGTGCGAGAATCTCGCACAATTAGCTTAATAGCTTATGCATCCAAGTTGCTTACGAGGATAATATACAGAAGAATGGGAAAGAAAATTGAGGATGTACTAAATGACCCACCCCAGTTTGGCTTTAGAAAAGGTGAAGGCACCCGTGAGGCAATTCTGATGTTGCGGTTAATAATGGATGCAAGACTAAAGAAAAATCGAGACACTTCCACTGGATTTGTCGACCTGGAAAAAGCGTTCAACAATGTAAAATGGTGCAAGATATTCAAAGTTCTGAGAAAATTGGGGGTAAACTGTAGGGAGAGACGGGTAACATGCAATATGTACATGAGCCGGAGGGAATGATAAGAGTGGACGACCAAGAGCGAAGCGTCGGATTAAAAAGGGTTAAGACAGGTAAGTAGCTTCCCCCCCCCCCCCCCCGCCCAGTCCCACCCCCTCCCGACTGTTCAATCTGTATATCGAAGAAGCAATGACGGAAATAAAAGAAAGGTTCAGGAGTGGAATTAAATTCAAGGCTAAAGGATATCAATTTTCAGTGATACGATTCGCCGATGACATTGCTATCCTGAGTGAAAGTGAAGAAGAGTTACATGAAATGCTGAAGGGAATGATCAATGTAACGAGTACAGAATATGGATTGATAGTAAATCAAAGAAAGACGATAGAAAAGAGAATTAAAAAAAATGAGAAAAGCGAGAAACTTAACATCAGGACTGATGGTTCCGCGCAGAATCGGAGAAGAAAGTAATATGTGGAATTCAATGACAAAGAAAAGGGACAAGATGATAGGACATCTTTTAAGACAACAGTGAATGACTTCCATGGTACTAGAGGAAACTGTAGAGGGCAAAAACTGTAGACGAAGACAGTGATCTGAATACATCCAGTGAATAATTGAGAATGTAGGTTGCAACTGCTACTCTGAGATGAAGAGGTTGGCACATCATTCAAATCAGTCAGAAGACTGATGACCCCCCCCCCCCCCCCAAAATGTGGAGAAGACGCAGGCCATTACGTTTACTCGCCATCGCCCCGAACTCCGAGATCCTTTCACACTGCACACATCGCAGTCCCTTGAACAAACCAACTGAAATACCTGGGAGTTATTTTGGGCCGGAAACTCTTCTTCAAAGGCAATATTCGAGGTACTCACATCCGCGCCACGCACCTATTTCACCGGTATTGAGTTTAGGCTTCATCCAGGGGGGGGGGGGCGGCAACTTCTTGTGAACGTGCAGAAAATGGCTCCTGGGCCAAGTGTGTGCCTGGCGTAATGGCGTCTGTGAATACCATGCTGGCTGTACATGATTAAGTACAATGCACTCTGTTTGCTCTTGAACGTCAATGTCAAATCTTGTGCCGTAGTGCCTGGCGAGAAAATCGGTTGTGCTGTTGCCTGTGGTCTAGCCGTGATTGACCTTAAAGCTTTCCTAGCCGTTGTAGAGTTCAGTGATTTCCTTTTTTCTGTTACCTTAACCATAGTGCTACTGCAGGGTCAGGTTATGCTGGCCTGAAGTACATTCAATTTATATAAGGTTCTAATTTAAACAGGGCCTGTATGGAGGCATACAGACAGTCGGCTTTCCCTCGCTCAGTTTACGAGTGAAATAGGTAGGTAAACAACAAGTGGTTACACATGATGTTCTCCGCCACAAACCATACGATGCGTGGTGATATACGTGTTTTTATTTTATCGTTAAGTTTAACTGGTTAACATTTTATATTTTTAATCTGTTTGTGAACCAACCTATCTTTCCCCGTAATTTGTTATCCTGTGGACTATTGTGTGTTCTTTAACCTGATTTTTTCTTCCTGCTAGTAGCTTTGGTTTGCAGAATTATCGTTTGCTTTTGGATGCGTTCTGTCACCTCCCATTTAGTTGCAGCAGCGTCGTTTTATTATTGACCTTTTCTAGCTCCTATATGTAACTAATAGACATAACGATTTACATCGTGCTCTCCTTTTATTGTTAATTCAACATCTATTTAAAATAAAAACATATATGTTAAGTTGAAGCTTCACATAACATGTACTGTTCGCATTTGCTGGAGTATAATTTCTTTATTTGGTTGTTTAGGGTCATGTGATGTGATTCTGTGAGTCGTGTTAAAAATAAATGATACTGAACATGTCAAATATTTATACCCAATACCCCCCGCTACTTACCACTCCCAAAGTTTCCTGCGCCACAAACATTTAGATATAAAAGGAAACATGCTGACTTTTTGAGTAATGTGAAACATACATAGAATATGTCAATGAAACATATATGTCCATAGTTCTCACACTAGATCCAGTGAGTGGTCAGGTGGATTACGGCGAAACGTGAAAGCGCTTCTTTTAAAAGAGCAACTTCCTACTGTCGTACACACAGGTCGTTGTCGTCTGTGGCGGCTGCAACTCGGTTCCGAGTGTGCATAACTTCTTCCTGCATGGAATGAGCATTTCAACACAACGTATGGATGTGTTACCAATGACAGAATTGACCAATCCTGGCGTGAAACATGTGTCACGCAAATCACAATTAATAGTTGAGGGCAGGGTTGTAATTGACAGAGCTACCTTGCTTGTCACTTAGCCTCTTCTTCTCTGTGGGGCTGTCCTTCAAACAGGTTGATTGTGATCAATATAGTGTCCCTCAACAGTAAATGGTCTACATACAGGCAAAAAACGCATAACTTCCTAAAATTATAGTTGTGCAGAATGCAATAAACTTAACTGTCTCTTGAAAATATAGTTATTGGTTTCCCTGCATGTGGAAAATGTCGTTTTCTTCCCAATGAGCTTTTGATATTCAAATCAGGGAGTAAAATGGGAGATATCCATGAAGACATGGTAAATTATTCAAGGTAGTTGTATGAACCATTGCTATTCACATTAAATGTATGTGTAAAACGTATTTACAGTTCGAATGAATTATTTTCGTGCACCGGGTAGGTGGAACATAAATTAATACCCATCTTGCCATATAACTTATTTAGTATGCTGTACAGTCAGATCTTGAACATTTTTAGCTGTCAAATTACTGCTCATAATGAGATGCCTGTTAATTCGATCGTTTGAAAAATCACTAGTATTGTTTAGCAGTTCCCCAAGATATTAGTTTGTGTGAAGGCTTTAGCTCTGGAGGTGCACCTTCCCTACTGCTTTGTGGACGACCACAAGGTAGACCCTTGTCCACCACCCCTCATCTGCTACCGATGTCACCTTCCTTAACACTCCGCCTGTTCCGAAAGAGGCGAAATATGTGTGCACTCTTAACGTTATGGTGCAATTTTTCGAGAATGCCATTACTTTTTCTAGCTGTATTAAACGGTTCACGCTTGTTCGTTTTTAGTATGCCACTTGCTGCTTTCAACTCTGTCGTTCCTTACACTATTCTGATACTTTTTTAGTCAGAAATGGAATCACTTTGTAGCGTTTCTCGATTAAAAAAGAATAAAAAATAAAATATATTATTATTGGTTTTATATATATATATATGAATTAGTTAATTAAAAAGAAATGTTAATGAAATTTATCTTTTCTAGTAAACATAAACTTTAAGAAAGCACTTAACAGTTGGTAAGTAACTGCTGGAAACAACATTACTGAAGTGATAAAATATAGCGCAAAACAATTTTACTCTCTGTTCTGATTCATCTGAACTCAGCCTTCCAGCATCGTCATTACATCAGACCAGGGAGTGCGTTCGTAAGTGACATTATTTGGAGACCAATGACCAATGTGAATATTACACGGTTCACGTTACAACATTGTCCGGATTTTGAGAGGAAAAGATCGGTAAAAATGATCTAAGGACTGTGTAAATTGTAATTTGGTGGTTTAAAGGACGAATGAGCCCTAATAGTGTTCGTCCGTGACCACCAAAAATTGCACCAGCAACTTCTCTTCGATGCAGCCTGAAACTGGACTGAATAATTCATAATAAAATCACATGTAACATGAATAGAAAAGGAAAGGGATTTTCAAACGAATTAACATAATTATTCACAAAGGAGTACAAGTGACACTTGTACAGTTTATCTCGGTAGCGGGGGAGAGAGAGAGAGAGAGAGAGAGAGAGAACGAACAAATCGCATTCCGCCTTTTGCATCATTAGACAAACGAGTGTATCTACTACGTTTTGTTTCACAGAGTTTTTTTTACATATTTTAACTCAAATATACTTCTTTACAAAGTAATTCATGAATAATTAAAATACATCATCTCATTAGTCAATCATTTCTTTAAATTTATATATAAATTTATTTATATGGGTAAAAGTATTTATAATATTTTCAGGCGTTAATTAAAATTGGGGCTCCTTCTTTTTACATTTATAAAGTAACATTTCAACCTGTATCGTAGACGTCTAAGCGTATGTTCACCATTCCCCTTTTAACGCTAACGTGTTAAAAAGTTATTTCTTACTCAATATGAAATTTCCATTCTTATTTTTAGATTTAAATATTGTAGGCTTGTTACCATAGTGTCACACAGTTATATAATACGTATCTGCTGATCACAGATGAATCACATCTATGTCATAAAATACGGCAATTGCAAACTTTGTAACATAATTTCATACGTTTTACTGACTAAAGTACTTATGTATGTTCTTCTGAATTTTATTGAAATACTTTATCACATGAATAGTTTGTTCGAAGTCCACCAGGTGTTACACTAATTGTGTATTAATTGACATTGGAATTTCCTCAGTGATATGACATCATGTGTAGTTTGGTACGATATTACTTTATTTTACTGTGTTTCAGAATTTGTCGTAATATTCATAACTTCTCCTCTGGCATCTATATTTATTTGTCTTGTAGAACTCATGGAGGTCGGTGACGCTCTAAACTGATAGTTTCTTATTTTAATTGATGTAACTCTGCAGAGAACATATCAGTTTATTATTAAATATTTAGTCTTCCTATTCCACTTCAACTATATACAAGAGCCACATCAGAAATATGCTCATTGTTTCTTTTGAGAACGAAATAATATTAAGAAAAAAAATAGATATTACGCCCCTGTGCTAGTTGAGAAGCGTACTACTTACTTCAGCGGGACATAGTAGTCTAATGCTCAATACTTGTAAGGCGTGACGTAGAAAAGTAACGTCTCATCGTAACTATACACAAGGGTATGAAAAGTAAACGTCACATAAAAGCGCAGATGGTAGATGGGTCGTTTGAAACGTGAGAGGCCATATGAATTCCCAGAGGTAATAAAACAGGCAGTCCTGGAAGGAAGAGTTTGATAAAGTTAGAGAGATAATCTGAAAACAGTCTGCAGTAAATCAAGATCACGTTTTTATTGCCAGGTACTTATTTTGCAGGCAAGGAATCTGTTTTTTGTTTAATAAATGAAGGAAAAAATTTCATTATTTTTCCGAAGAACAAATGTAACGCTCTGTAATTTTTTTAACAATTACTGTTTTAAGTAAAAATAATACTTTGTGTTTAAATCGGGACTCTAAACAGAATCACAGATTGTGTCTTCTGTCATGTACTGCCTGTTTAGAGATGAAAAGACGTTTAAGATGTGCGGAAAGTGGGAGTTATTACTCAGTTTGCCTTCAGAATACAACATTGTTGTAAAACAAATCACTGCAGATTTTTAATATGTAGAAGTATTATTATTTCTGATGTATGATTTTTCGACAGTTTATTAATTTTACAAGGAAGATTTTGTACGCTATAATTTTCTTTGGTCCTATTATCTTCCATAAATGCACACAATCGTATTCTTACACATGCTTTGTACGCATACAAATGCTCATTACAGCATTATATCTTGAAAAGGATTGGCACTACATGCGACGCTCTTACGTTCTTCAGTATTCCTGAGTTTTGATCGTAAATGGAACAAGTTTCTGTTGAAGATTATAAGGTATTTTGGGCACCCACCTTCGTCTTCAAGTAAGATTTTTGTTTAACTTATTATATTGCTATCTCATATTTAGAATGAGATAGCAAGCATCTTTCCACTAAGACAATACACGTACGCGTTACTATGAAAACTGGAAATTTGCAGGTAGACTGAAGCATCATGACCGCCAGCACAATATCTGTGCGTTCCGAAAAGTAAAGCCTCCGAATTTTTATCTAAAAACTCTTAAAGCTTTTGAAATAAAACACGTTATTAACATTTTACATCCTAATTCCTCAGGTCTATATATCGCCAGACCTCTGAGATTAGGGGGCTGCGTATTATAGCGTGTAACATGGAGGTGCGTAACGTAAGTATGTCTGTGCCTGAGAAACAGCGTGTTGTAATCGAGTTGGGAATTCGAAGAGTTCGTTCGCGCGTGCATCCTCTCCTTTAGCAAGACAATGCCAGATCGCAGACGAGCGCTGCGACATTTCTAACAATCCGACGCCTTGGGTTCATTGTTATCGATCATCTCCCATACAATCCCGACCTGGCCCGATTCGATTTTCATCTGTTTCCAAAAGTTAAAGAACACCTTGGACTGCTTCATTTTAGCAGCGCATGCAGTGGTGAATTCGTGGTTCTGTCAACAAAGTCAAATGTTTTACAGTCACGGTATTCACAAACTGATCTCTAGCAACTTGAAAAATAGAAAGATCTTGATCGCACAGTTCTTCTATATTTCAAAGTTGTGTCAAATGGGAATGGTCGCCTGCCTGTGCCACAGATGCATTTCCCCATCAGCATAACGATACCAGATGGCATTTATTCTTGTGATGAGCAGTGGTCATAATGTTTTGAATCATCGGTGTACACTATTACCGCTGAAATATCCATCATATTTTGTAGTGACTCTCCGATCTTGTCTCGGATAACATCGCTAACACTTTGCAGTGCCTCCATCTAGCTCCTGCTCATTGACCTTGGATCGAAATTGAACTGCTGGTGGAAGCCGCCAGTAGGGCAATATTTTTATGTTGAATCTAACATTTCTGGTAGTATTAATTATTTGTACGAGGTACCTGACAAAATTAATGTAGTGGTTCTCAGGAAAAACAATATACCTAACGTATTTTACGTCTGAAAGCAATATATAAAGGACGTGAAGACGCATGTTACATTTTCTACGTTTCCAGCAATATGATTAGTTGTGGGACCACATAGTGGACAATACTGTTAGGTCTTAAGATTTGGCTCATAAATAGAAACCATTATCATAAGAATGGACCATACAGATCGATCCGTTTCAACAGCCAATTACAAGTGACGTATTTGATTCATCTCGGTTTAAGTCATCAGTTATGCAGTTTTCCTTACATCACACATTTACACACTGGCACTCTATTCGCATGTTGAAGTACTGTACCAGGAAACGGAACAGGTGTCAATGAACATTGATATGACAGCTCGAGTTTTTCCTGGACATCACTGGACGTCACTAGACATCACTGGACATCACACAAAGAAAGGTAAAATAGAACCCTCGTTCGGCGAATACTTAAACATTCCTCGTCAGTATGGCACCCGTACCAGACACGATTGTTAGAGGAAGAGGGAAGAAACAAAGAAAAGCAGCACGTTTCGTTACATGTGCACTTAGTAATCCGAAAGCGTCACGCAGATGGTCAGCCAAATCCAGAGATAGACGCTGCAAGAGAGGCGTTCTGAATCACTAGTGGTTTACTGCCTATGTTCCGAGAGCATACGTAGCTAGAGGAATCAAAATTTTTGTTGCTTACTCCTATCTCGGGAAAAGAGCATGAAAATAAAAGGGGTGAGGCCCGCTCGGAGGGTTACGGACAATCCTTCTTCACGAACCATTCGCGAATAGAACAGAAAAAGCAGAAAGTTTTAGTGATACACAACGTACGCTCCACCTCACATCGCAAGCGGAGCATACATTTCACTGCCGGCAGAAAAAGAAACACTCAAAAGGACTAGGACATTTCATTGACAAGTGGTGTGTCACGTAGTTCATCGTTGTAGGACTATAAGATAATAAATGAGACCAGATGATGAAATAGACATATCACAGTAAACGATGCCCAAGCAATCGCTTCTGTACACAGTGTACGGCAACGCAGGCGTGGATTCTAGCAAGCAAACTATCATAAAGCGGGCGAATCATATCCTGCGACAGGTGGTCGGGGTCTTTGTTGCAATTCGGCAGTGGTTTTCGGCAGCCTCGGACGAGTAAGTTCCCACATTATCTCGTCCCATACGTGTTCAGTTGGCGAAAGATCTGGTGATCATGGGTAGAATGAGCTGTTTTACACCACAAGGAGCACGTTTTGTCGCAGCGTCCGTAAGTGGACGTGCACTGTCCCGCTAAAACAGGACTTGACTGTCTTGTCGCAGCAATGGGAGTAGCACGGGGATAACAGCCTATGATGTAGTGGGTACTCGTTACTTTACCCTGTAGAAACATAAAATATGAGTGCGTGTTCCAACAGATTTCCCCCCCCCCCCCCTCCCCCCCGCACCATACCCCATGACCTGTGTGTCGTGGACGAATGCACACTGGAAAGGTAGCTCGCTAGGTCTGCTCCATACAGGCGTGCGTCGCTCGCATACACACAGAACCCGTTCTTACCACTGAAGACAACAGAGCGCCGCCCCACTCTGAAGTCGACTCTTCCACGTCACCAGAGCAGCCATGCTTTGCGGTGTCGCGATTTCAGAGGCACACGTGACAGTTTCTGGCGGTTCCTGATGGCACAGCAGGTGCAACATGTGCCCACATTTCGTCCCTACACAGTGATTGTGGGCCATTATTGCTCGCACAATGTGTCGATCTTAGTGTGCGATTCTGCAACGGGGACGTCCAGTACTTGGTTTGCTGGTGTGGGGATGTTCGTCAGACTACTGTTACCGAGAGAGGTGGCGCACTGGTTAGCAAATTACATTCGGTTCAAACCCGCGTCCGACCATCCAGATTTAGGTGTTGTCAAATTTGCCTTAATCGCTTCAGGCAAATGCCGGGATGGTTCCTTCGAAAGGGCACGGCCGACTCCCTTCCGCATCCTTTCCTAATCCTACAGGACCGATGACCTCGCTTTCTGGTCCCGTCCCCCAAATCAACCAACCAGTCAACCAACCTACGGTTGATAACAGTGGCCCACTGCAGACAGACTAAGCCCAACTTTTGCAGCAATCTGTCGATACGACCATCCAGCTTCCTACAGTACCGGTACATCCATGCTACCTTATTCAAATAGCTGAAACAGTTCAACAGGAGAAGGAGCTTCGCAGGGAATGTGGGAGCCGGTAGGGGGATTGGTTAAACCCTAAAATGAATGTTGTGGATACTGTTCACCTCTAAAATGGTTCAAACGGCTCTGTGCACTATGGGACTTGCTGCTGTGGTCATCAGTCCCCTAGAACTTAGAACTACTTAAACATAACTAACCTAAGGACATCACACACATCCATGGTCGAGGCAGGATTCGAACCTGCAACCGTAGCGGTCGCGCGGTTCCAGACTGTAGCGCCTAGAACCGCTCGGCCACTCTGGCCGGCTCACCTCTAAACTCAGCACAGTTACTATCTACAGATTCAAAACAGACGGCGCACAAACAGACCACCTGAGTGCCATCTGACCACTGACGGCCGCGACTCATGAATGACTCTGTACATCTGGGGCCACTGAACACTGTCCTTGAGGGTGACGGATATTTTTCCCAGCAGTCTACATGCTGCTGCAGGAATTCCTAAGTCGTCGTCCTCATCTCCTCAGGCATTCAGTATCTCTTTCATCTGTCAGTTTCCAAGGCAAAGCTGGTTTCGCAGACCTTTTGATCCCTATCACGCTTTTTAGATCTTTTGTAATTTTTCTTGAATTTAGATGAAAATGACCTTACTCTCTTTATTCTGTAATACAGTGCATATTTTCATTGTCTACTAAATAAACTGCCCCTATGACAATTTATGATCCTTTCAATCGGAAGGCCGTGTATCCTAACGCAGAACACTGAGGCATTTCGACGTAAATCATCTTTGCATTTCTTTCACAGAAGCGACGCAGAGCTTTGTCTTCTGTTCACTATAGCCGTCACCAAAATTGCCGACGAAGTCGCCGGTTCAGTCTTAACACAGCATGAAGGGAGTCTTCAGATACGAGACAGTGGGTCAGCTACCTCACGATGTGTAGCTCACAGCCTTTTGCCTTTCACACTCACTTGTGGTACACATTCCTGAGCCAATGGGTCTACCGTTTCTGTCCACAGCTCATTGTCAACGGTGAGTGCATTCGACGTACGTTGTTTCATTTCTGAAGCTTATGACAAGCAATTACTATCCAAGATTATTCAGACAAGTTTGTTGGATGGATGCTTTCGTATCCACATTTACATCACCTATGGACGTCCGGAATGAAGTTGCGCATCATCCACCCTATTGCGCACATTGCGTAACACGACGTCCTGTGGCTGCACGAAAAGCATTATTCAACATGGTGGCGTTGCTCCCAGGGTTCCTCCGAGCCATAATCCGTAGGTAGCGGTGA
Organism: Schistocerca serialis cubense; assembly: GCF_023864345.2. Classification (NCBI taxonomy): domain Eukaryota; kingdom Metazoa; phylum Arthropoda; class Insecta; order Orthoptera; family Acrididae; genus Schistocerca; species Schistocerca serialis. The sequence continues at coordinate 345,985,651 of NC_064639.1, forward strand.
TCCACTGCCGTAGTAGCCCTTGGGCAGCTTGAGCGAGGCATATCATCGACAGTTCCTGTCTCTCTGTATCTCATCCACGTCCGAAAAACATCGCTTTGCTTCACTCGGAGACGCTTCGACACTTTTCTTGCTGAGAGCACTTTCTGGCACAAAGTAACAATGCGGACGCGATCGAACCGCGTTATTGACCGCCTAGGCACGGTTGAACTACAGACAACTTGAGCCGTGTACCTTCTTCTTGGTGGAATGACTGGAACTGATGGGCTGTCGGACCCCTCCGTCTAATAGGTGCAGTTCATGCATGATTGCTTACATCTTTGGGAGGGTTTAGTGACATATTTGAACAGTCAAAGGGACTGTGTCTTGGAAGCAATATCCACAGTCAACGTGGAATTCTGGTAGTTCTGGGAACCAGGGCGATGCAAAACTTTTTTGGTGTGTGTATATTGCTGTGTCCCAGCACTTATCACATCATCTTCCGTTTACTGACACTAAATTTATGTTAGCCGACAAGCAACTGATAACGGCTGCTTTGCCAGACAAATATGTGTAACTGGGAATTGAATAAGCTCGTCATGAATCCCTCGCACTGTTTGCGTAAAACTTTAGACAGAATTTTTAATTTTCCTGTGGCCCACTAAGGTAATATATTCTAGGAAGTTGGAAGGCCATCAACCTACTGCTGCAGGCATAGTTTATCTAAAATTTCTGTCATCGAAGTCAATAACGTTTTATGAACCAAAAGCATCTTCTGAATTCAGTAATCTGTGGCAATTGATTGACATCAGATTAAATATTTTTTCAAAACATTCACCTAAATTACTCCCCAGAAATATTTTGCTTTTCTTTACTATCATCTTGTATAATATTTTATACGTAACTACTTACAAACAGACTCCGGTATTGTTGTTAACACATTGTTCATTGCCCATATTATGTAGCGAATGTATGAAGTCGTCCTTCAATCTTGTGGGAGGTTTTCTGTTTTTCAGCTTTTATCAAAGATTAATTTTAACTTATTTCATATTTTAGAAGTACTGCTTCTCCATTAGCTTTATAAGGTTTTAATAAACTCCTCAATTTCTTTGATAGGAGTGGGGAGGGGGATCTTCCAGATTTGTGTGAGTGTTTAAACACTGAACCATAAGGACTGGTTCTCGAAAATTAAGAAGCCGTTCAAAATATTTTCCAACTGTATCAAAATTTTCTGTGTCACGTAAGCCAAATCTTTTAGATTTGTTCCAAGCCCCTAGAGATTTGAAGTAGAAGTACTTAACTCTTTAAATCCCATTTCCTCCTTCAAATATGTACTGGAAAATGGCCTCTTCAGCAGACCTTCTACAGCATGCACTTTCGTATTAAATTTTCTTCTTTACTCGTTTTTTTACCACCATCTAGCCCACAGCCTTTTGACTTTCAAGGGTAGAAGTCATTAGTATCCAGAACATATTAATTTTACATACTAGAATTGAACTGTTTAAGTATTAGAGGAATGTATTAAACAGTGTTTTCGGAAAATCCTGATCTTGGAAAACATACAACCGTTTTAAATTGCTTTCTAAATTCGAGATCTGTCATTGTACTACGATTTTTACCTTCCCCCCAGGCCATTTGCTTTTTTTACCAAAATGGCGATTTTTTTGATGCCAAAGAATGTTTCCTATGAACTGCTCCGTTTCTGTAGTCTGATTGTGCCATAAGTTACTATTGACCACAAGTCGCCTGGGTACCTCCTCATTAGTATCTCGATCTACACATCTTCAGGTCACTTTGCAAAGCTATTGTCTTCTTGTCCGAATACTTTGTTGTTCTAGTTTCACTTCATACTAAACTTTACGCCAGACAAATACCTTCATACAAAGACGGCCCAATATTTAGATTTTTATTCGATATTAAGTAACGTACCCTTTGAGTAATATACAGAGGTGACAAATGTCCTGCGATAGTGATATACACGGGATGGTGATACTTTTCCTTTCCTGTGTATATTATTCTTGTCAACAACTTTTACTGTGAGCCATTAAGCTGACTGTGCGATAATTCCCGCAGCCACCTGCCCTTTTGACTTCGGTGTAGCGTGGCTCAAATCTTTCAGAGAGTCTGACGATATGTCCTCAGATTTGCTTTCCACACACCAGCCCTAATAACTGCTTGGCTGGCTACCATAAATTATGCTCTTAAGCTCGTGGTTGTCAACCAGTTCGAGGAAAAAATTTGTCTCCGTCATTGAGCTAAAGTTTGCCGATGTATGGAGAGTGTCGCAAAGAAATATACTGAGCGTGAAGACAGATAAATAGAAGAAATTATTGATCTTCACGCTACTGATTCCAATGACACCGATAGATTTCAACCCTTAAATTCCGATGACGAGTAAATGGAAGGTCTGTAAGTAATACAATGTGCTTCTTTTTTTTTTTACATTTTCAGTATCGCTTATAGGATATTATACTCTAAGTTCTCGTCGCTTTTCTGTTCTGTGATATTTTCTTCTTGCGTGTGTCTTCGGATTTATATTTCCCTTTCGCTGATCCTTCGTTTATATGATTTTTTTATTTTATTTTCAGCACTATTGTGTATTTTTATTTTTCTAATTATTGGTTGTTTATACGTAACCTAATACACGATTGTTTGTAGACTTGCTAGCTGCAGCTTAGATGTTCTGCAAAATGTATGTCTGTGTAAAGGCTTCAGGTATATGACTAACCTTCCCCTACCGCGCGTTGGACGTATGCAGGGGAACTCCCAACACAACAGTTGTCTGGTCCCCTACCGCCCCGTCTGTGTAGCTAGGGGCCAACTTTACTTTGTATGCACTCTACAACCGATGGCTGCGCCTCGTCCAAGAACGTACCGTCAATCCAGTCTCCGATTAGTCCCAGTCCTTATAAAAGGGCAATATCAGCATGAAGACGAGTCACATAAAATTTAATGACGACCCTTTGTCTTCTCAAAGAATCCAGTTTTCTCTCCTTTAGTTTCCAATCCTCGTATGCTGCTACACCTCTACCGACACACATTTCACACCCTCTTCTAATGAACTGTCAACTGTCTCCCTCTCCCAGTGAAATCTGTCTCCGTAGTTATCCATACTGTTAGCTCTAACCCTGCCTTTCCTATCCTAACCCACAGAATGGATTCTCTCCCCTTTACCACCACCTTTCCCTGTTCCATTCGTCTTCAAACTATGGCGCAGCCCACAGTGAAATCTCTTATTTTCTTTTTGTGTATTACGAGTTTCGTCTGCTCTGCCCCATAGCTGCAAACCACTGAAATCTGTTGTGCATTCCCTACAACAGTAGAGAATTTCTAATTTTCATTCGCCACAGTATCATGTCCCAGTGTTCCTCTTCAAGATCTTCAGTTTGCTGCAATTGTATGCGTATTTAATGCATCAGGCTGACGACTAGGATACCTGAACTGTCAAGAAAGCTCCACCCCTCCCCATAAAGAGCGATGGCGATGAAATGAGAAGACAAACTGAACACACGGTTGTTCATTTAAGAATACTGGCAACTCTTGAGTGTTCTCACTTTCAGTATTTGTACAACTGCACTGCATTTAATGTCTACTCTCTCAATAGTTAAAGTTTGTCATAACTAACTAATGGCATTTTTCCGAGGTTGCTGTTAGTACATGTTTATATCACAGAGACCTTACATCATGCACAGGTTTTTCGGCGTAATGTTCGGTCTGAGGGTTGTGTAGTCGTGGGGCTCAATTTAACAGTTATTTTATTAAGCATCCAAACTTAAATTAACAAAGAAATAACTCACCTACAATAAAGCAGAAGCTATATTTAAGTAGTTTTCAAATAGCTTATTAAGCATACAAACTTAAATTAATATAGCAATAACCCACCTACAATAAAGCAGAAGTTATATTTAGGTAGGTTTCAAATAGCACGACTGGGGTGCCACTCGCGGGTTGATAATGGTAAGCCACGCGCTTAGCAATATAGGGACATGTGTCCTTTTCGTGCCTGCTAGATGACGGTAAGTCACTACTCTTATAGTGTTTCAAGAAACCAAGAACTGGCAGTACACATTCAGTTGTTGTGTATTGCACCAACACATTGCATGACATTTTTGTGCTTTAACACCGTGAGCCACAGCAAAGTGACGTCTTGAGGAGGAAACAGCACGAGTCGTCCGGATGTGAAATTGCATTCTGGAACCGATTCGGAAACCGATTGCTTTGAAAGCGAATGACTGCGTTTTAGACGTGTATCATCAGCCAGATCCACGTGACATTCATCATCATCACAGGTAATCGTCAATATAATGCAATTATGTGGCATGCCATATTACAGCATGTGGCTATGTGACTTACCATGACAGAGTGAAACATGTAGTACTCTTAAATAAAATTTGTATTTAATGGAACTATGAACTATAGGAAACAGTCTAAGATATTTAACTGAAGCCCATTAACTGTACACGATTGTTGTGATGGGCATTGGGCATCACTTGATCCCAGCATTAGGTGTTATTATGGCTTGCCATTATATAGCTGTCAAGCTGACGCACTGGTCAGTGTGGTTTCGTGTATTCAACCTATTAGTTAGTTTTCTATTTTATTCCTCTGTATGCAGGAAGACTTAACTCCTAACGAAGAGAAACACCACGACGAATGGACATCCTATTAACTTTTCATAAGCTACAGTGTTCAAATTGTTGCCCTAAAAAGCTAATTCATCTTTAATGAAATACACTTTTCACGGAGTCCTTCGTGAAATTAATGTTAAGAAGTGTGGTGGTCATCATACATTACGATCTTAATAACAAAATAATGTAGGCCTATTCCAGTTCAGCATAAGAAATTCAGACATCCTGCCCCTGCTTCCCCGTATACCTGTGGCGCATCATTGGTATTATTTATCCCTGACATAGCATAAAGTCACAGACCAACTTGATGAAAAATAATTAATTTTTGTGGCAGTATTTTAGATTACGCCGAGAGTAACCTGAGTTGTGATCAGTGAAGCCAAATGTTGGCACAGAAACTTTGGTGATGTACCAGTTAGTTTTAACTACAGTGCAGCACTGAGTCCCAGTGAAGGCGGTAATAACGGCATGGCAGCGAAACTTGGTAGGTATCCTAATGCGTTAACGCGCAACCGATTTACGCTGCAAAATTATATTTCAAATTTTTGCCAACACGTTAAAACTTGATGCTGTGGATATTCTTAGTGTTATTGTTGTTGTTGTGGTCTTCAGTCCCGAGACTGGTTTGATGCACCTCTCCGTGCTACTCTATCCTGTGCAAGCTTCTTCATCTCCCAGTACGTACTGCAACCTGCATCCTTCTGAATCTGCTTAGTTTATTCATCTCTTGGTCTCGCTCTACAATTTTTACCCTCCACACTGCATTCCAATGCTAAATTTGTGATCCCTTGATGCCACAGAACATATCCTACCAACCGATCCCTTCTTCTAGTCAAGTTGTGCCACAAACTCCTCTACTTCCCAATTCCATTCAATACCTCCTCATTAGTTATATGACCTACCCTTCTAATCTTCAGAATTCTTCTGTACCACCACATTTTAAAAGCTTCTGTTCTCTTCTTGTCCAAACTATTTATCGTCTGTGTTTCACTTCCATACGTGGCTACACTCCATACAAATACTTTCAGAAACGACTTCCTGACACTTAAATCTATACTCGATGTTAACAAATTTCTCTTCTTGAGAAACTCTTTCCTAGCCATTGCCAATCTGCATTTTATATCTTCTCTACTTCGACCTTCATAAGTTAGTTTGTTCCCCGAATAGCAAAACTCCTTTACTGCTTTAAGTGTCTCATTTCCTAATCTAATTCCCTCAGCATCACCCGACTTAATTCGACTACATTCAATTATCCTCGTGTTGTTTTTGTTGATGTTCATCTTATATCCTCCTTTCAAGACACAGTCCATTCCGTTCAACTGCTCTTCCAAGTCCTTTGCTGTCTCTGACAGAATTACAATGTCATCGGCGAACCTCAAAGTTTTTATTTCTTCTCCATGGATTTTAGTATCTACTCTGAATTTTTCTTTTGTTTTCTTTACTGCTTGCTCAATATACAGATTGAATAACATCGGGGAGAGGCTACAACCCTGTCTCACTCTCTTCCCAATCACTGCTTCCCTTTCATGCCCCTCAACTCTTATAACTGCCATTTGGTTTCTGTACAAATTGTAAATAGCCTTTCGCTCCCTGTATTTGACCCCTACAACCTTTAGAATTTGAAAGAGAGTATTCCAGTCATCATTGTCAAAACCTTTCTCTAACTTTTATAGTCCTGTCTTCCTCAGTTGCGTGTAATATTACGGTATATTAATAATTTTTACTTATGGACCGTCTGACAGCAACTGAATAAAACACAATTTTAGTGCCATACGCGTTTCGACTTTATTTTCTGCAAGGCCTCATCAGTGGCAGGTTGCGTGGACAATTTCCTACATATTACGCTCCTGTTGCATTTTTGGTGTTGTTCTTCTTCTTATGATCGCCAATTTGCGGTTTTTTCCCCATTCCACAACACTATGCACTGAACGCTTGTTTTAAAGCAATGTTTTAAAGCAATGTTTTGTATGGCACTAAAATTGTGTTTTATTCAGTTGCTGTCAGACGGTCTATAAGTAAAAATTATTAATATACCGTAAAATTATTAATATATCTTTCTGTAAGTCTACAAACGCTAGAAACGTAGGTTTGCCTTTCCTCAATCTTTCTCCTAAGTTAAGTCGTAAGGTCAGTATTGCCTCACGTGTTCCAACATTTCTACGGAATCCCAACTGATCTTCCCCGAGGTGGGCTTCTACCAGTTTTTTCATTCGTCTGTAAGGAATTCGCGTTAGTATTTTGCAGCTGTGACTTATTAAACCGATAGTTCGGTAATTTTCACATCTGTCAACACCTGCTTTCTTTGGGATTAGAATTATTATATTCTTCTTGAAGTCTGGAAGTATTTCGCCTGTCTCATACATCTTGCTCACCAGATGGTAGAGTTTTCTCAGGGCTGGCTCTCCCAAGGCCGCCAGTAGTTCTAATGGAATGTTGTCTACTCCCTGGGCCTTGTTTCGACTCAGGTCTTTCAGTGCTCTGTCAAACTCTTCACGCAGTATCGTATCTCCCATTTCATCTACATTTACATTCTCTTCCATTTCCACAATATTGTCCTCGAGTACATCGCCCTTGTGTACACTTTCCTTCCACCTTTCTGCTTTCCCTTCTTTGCTTAGAACTGGGTTCCCATGTGAGCTCTTGATATTCATACAAGTGGCTCTCTTTTCTCCGAAGGTCTCTTTAATTTTGCTGTAGGCAGTATCTATCTTACCCCTAGTGAGATAAGCCTGTACATCGTTACATTTGTCCTCTAGCCATCCCTGCTTAGCCACCTTGCCCTTCCTCTCGATCTCATTTTGAGACGTTTTTATTCCTTTTTGCCTGCTTCATTTACTGCATTTTTATATTTTCTCCTTTCATCATTTAAATTCAATATATCTTCTGTTACCCAATCGTTTCTACTAGCCCTCGTTTTTTTACCTACTTGATCCTCTGCTGCGTTCACTACTTCATCCCTCAGAGCTACCCATTCTTCTTCTACTGTATTTCTTTCCCCCATTCCTGTCAATTGTTCCCTTATGCTCTCCCTGAAACACTGTATAACCTCTGGTTTAGTCAGTTTATCCAGGTCCCATCTCTTTATACTCTTACTAGGACAAATAAATATAGCCTTTCACTACATTTTGATCTACAATTTCTACCGTCACCGGACAACAAATGCACCAGCTACCCACAACAGTATCAACCTTCCCACGCTAATATCTGTATTTCTTCTGATAAAATATGTAATAGCAGCTCTTTCACATAAAATGAACAACAAAAAGATCTTAATGCACGAATAGTGAGCCTCAGGTTCCATCACATGAAATCAGTAACACAATAAATTCTTAAAAACCACTGACTCACATTCAAGGCAATAAACAACCAGTTTCTATTTAATTCACTGTCTCAATCAAGCGCGTAACGTATAATATCCCAAAATTGCCAGCACACCTTGTCGTTCGCTTTGCGTGCCGTTAATAACGAACAGCTAGAACCAATTTTTAACTCAGCAGCGGAGTGTGCGCTGTTATGAACTTCCTGGAAGATTACAACTGTGTGCCGGACCGAGACTAGAATTGGTAGTTTTGATTTCGCGAGATAGAGCACTTACCTGGTAAAGAAAATAGCCCCGAGTTCGAGTCTCAATCAGGCATAAAGTTTTAATGTGTTAGGAAGTTTCAGCAAACAACTATCAACACAGCATCCACAGATTTCCGTGCAGGAAGTTGCTCAGAAGTGACTGCATACAGTGCAAGGTTTGCACACAGCACAGTACACGGAGTCAGTCACAACGCTACTAGGATGCCACAATACCTGCGACCACGCACTATAATTGTCAATGCGTCTCAAGTATTAACAACGGGGTTTATTTGAGCAGCTATCACGAGACATTCGTTTTAGAGATACCAGCTGCCTGGTAGGCATTACTTACGAGGGGGTCGCGATGTGCTATTGCATTATTATCTTAGAAGATGCCCCTGTCCGCGAAATGTGGTTGTGCGTCTGAAGGATCCTGTCTCGATACTGCACAGCCCTCAAAACTCGTTGGCTATGAAAGGCGTCAATCCAAAACGTGGTCGATCCATCTCCCTGCTTTTTGCCAGAGACATAAATTGATAACTGGGCTCCATAGATACTGCTGTACGAGCGGCAAGTGATAGATAAATCCTGTCTGCTCTACAAAACTACGCTGGGATGACATGTTCAATTTTGCGTCTAATACAGAGCGGGCTATACCTATCCATCTCTTTATGAAAACTAGCAGGAGAATTAATTAAAATGAGTAAATGTTATTCTTTTCTTTTTAATTTTAAAATATAAAGTAATTGAGTAGGCTACCATATTTTCAAAAGGTGGGCATAAAGTACTCCCACCATTTGGCATCCCGAAACGTCGGGAAATCAATAAAAACCATCGGAATTCCATGACACGGAATCTTCATTTCACTATACATTAGGCAAAGTACATGTAATGTAGTACATGCATCTGAAGTTTTGCTATTTGCTTCCACTTTCTATCAATTTTTTGAGTCAATGTACTTATTTCTCAGTAATGCTTTCGGGGTCTAATATTCTATTCCCCTGTGATTAATGTAAAATGAAAATAGGCCACGAGTAAAACATTCACGTCAACTGCAGGGAGCTGAGCATCTGAAACGTTCCTAGGAAATTATATCCGGCGCTAAATATCTTGAGACAAAGGACCAGACATCAACATTTTTTCCCAATTTCCACCTGTCGCTCATTATTGAATGTAACCGCGTGGGATCATTGGTATGGAAACAGTCGAAAAAAAAAATATTTCCGAGTAATGTCTGGCCGATTACGTGCGCAGTGCTTTGGAGGGAAGGGCCAGTGGGAGGGAACTGGCCCAGGGGGTCGGTAATTAGAAGCGACGTGCAGGCGCCGGCGGGCCCGCCGTTGTGAGGGAAATGAGGCGGGGCGGTCGGGCTGTCACCGCCAGTCTGCCCCGCCGGCCTTTGTCCCTGCCACTCCATTACGACGCTCGTGGAAAAGCTCTCCATTCATTTGCTGTCTTTCCTTGTCGGCGTTTCCAGTCATTAGCGTGATTTTTTTTTTTTTCCATATCGCCGCCCATTGCCGCGACTGGTCATTCGAGAACAGCCGCAATAAGAAAACGGAGCACTTTGTCTCATATGTAAGACAAAATAAACTCAACTTTGCCTCTTCGAAGTGGTGGTAAACAGAAGTAGCAGAAGAGATATTCTTGCCTCGCACGGATAGAGGCCCACAATCATTGTTACTGTGGCATAAACGTTCCACTGAAATATCTAAACAAGTCTCTATTAAATTCCACTCGAACCTGTCAGCCACAGTTACCTGGCACTGTCTTTCACAACATTTACATCTACATCTACATCCATACTCCACTAGTCACCTGAAGGTGTGTGGCGGAGGGTACTTTGAGTACCTTTATCGGTTCTCCCTTCTATTCCAGTCTCGTATTGTTCGTGGAAAGAATGATTGTCGGTATGCCTCTGTGTGGGCCCTAATCTCTCTGATTTTATCCTCATGGTCTCTTCGCCAGATATATGTAGGAGAGAGCAATATACTGCTTGACTCCTCGGTGAAGGTATGTTCTCTAAACTTCAACAAAAGCCCGTACTGAGCTACTGAGCGTCTCTCCTGCAGAGTCTTCCACTGGAGTTTTTCTATCATCTCCGTAATGCTTTCGCGATTACTAAATGATCCTGTAACGAAGCGCGCTGCTCTCCGTTGGATCTTCTCTATCTCTTCTATCAACCCTATCTGGGACGGATCCCACACTGGTGAGCAGTATTCAAGCAGTGGGCGAACAATTGTACTGCAACCTACTTCCTTTGTTGTCGGATTGCATTTCCTTCGGATTCTTTCAATCTGTCTCAGTCTGGCATCTGCTTTACCGACGATCAACTTTATTGATTATTCCATTTTAAATCACTCCTAATGCCTACTCCAAGATAATTTATGAAATTAACTGCGTCCAGTTGCTGACCTGCTATATTGTAGCTAAACGATAAAGGATCTTTCTTTCTATGTATTCGCAGCACATTACACTTGCCTACATTGAGATTCAATTGCCATTCCATGCAGCATGCGTCAATTCGTTGCAGATCCTCCTGCATTTCAGTACAATATTCCATTGTTACAACCTTTCGATATACTACAGTATCATCCGCAAAAAGCCTCAGTGAACTTCCGATGTCAACCACAAGGTCATTTATGTATATTGTGAATAGCAACGGTACTACGACACTCCCCTGCGGCATACCTGAAATCACTCTTACTTCGGAAGACTTCTCTCCATTGAGAATGACATGCTGCGTTCTGTTATCTAGGAACACCTCAATCTAATCACACAATTGGTCTGATAGTCCATATGCTCTTACTTTGTTCATTAAACGACATACAGGATGATTCAAATTTATCATTCAAGTGGGGTAGATGGTGACAGCCTCGACGTGGCCTACCCCCCCAGTATCGTGCCGCACAACGATCGCATTGCGAGAAGAAAATCGAAATGCTCAGAACGAGCTGCGACACGAGAAGCAAATGTCACCACCAAACGGCGGCCGGACGTAGTAATACCTCCCGGCCCTCACAGGCGAAGTTACGCAAGAGAGCGAGACAAATGCCTCAGTTTCCCCCCCGGAGCCAAGTGCGTGGACGAATACGTATATGCCAAGTTAACATAGAAGGATACACGAGGACAAAAGGAGACATCCTCACAAAGCTACTAACAGAAGAAAAAATTGATGTGCTGACCTTGCAGGAAACACATCTATCAGAAGAAAATATCTCGAGACTTCTAATACCAGGCTATGAAATTGTGGGCTATAAAGCCCATAATAAACACGGTATTGCAACACTGATCAAGAAAGAACTGGTTGATAATATTGAGGAAACTATGCACCACGAATTTGCCGTGGGAATCAAACTAAACGATATGACTGTGTATAACGTGTACAAGCCACCTTCAGAAAAATGGGAACAACCTGTTTTACCTAACCCACAACACCCTGCAGTCATAATTGGCGATTTTAACTCCCACCACCCCAGATGGGGCTATCAGTCTTGCGACAAAGAAGGACTCATGCTGGCAGACTGGGCAGATATAAATAATTATACATTAATATACGATGCAAAAGATACCCCCACCTTCTGTTCAGGAGCGTGGGGCACAACATCAACGCCCGATCTTTGTTTTGTCTCATCTGGAGAAACTGGAATAGCACTTCCGTCCAAGAGAACTGTACTGAGCCGTATTCCTCGGAGCTAACACAGACCAGTTATTATAGACCTTGGGATCCAAATACCAGTAATAAAGAGCCCCCCTATAGCCCGCTGGAACCTCAGGAAGGCTAACTGGGTTAAGTTTAAAGATACCATTGAAAATAATGTAAACAGAATTCCCCCAATTCCAGAAAATTACGACAGATTTACGAAGTTAATTATTAAAGCGGCACATAACTCAATACCAAGAGGAGCGCGGAAAGAATACATCCCATGCTGGACAAAGGAGTGCGAACAACTACTCGATGAATATAACAAAAACAGAGAATCCAGAACTAGGAGAACAGCTCATAAGAGCTATGGACGAGGAACGCAAACAGAGATGGCAAAAGCGGATGGAACAAATGGACTTTACGCACTCCTCACAGAAGAGCTGGAGTCTACTGAGGAAACTTGGCGGAGCACAATTCAAGGGACGGAACATCAATAATAAAATGACCCCTAACAAGATATGCTCTTCTATACTACAAACATCCAGAATCCATGCCTCCGCCTCGAAGAAAAAAGAACTGCACCAACTGATGAACGAAGAGCTAGATGCAAGCGAGGAGGAAGCAGGTTTAGCGAACTGGGTAACACAAGAAGAGATTAATATAGCACTAAAGAAAATGTCACCTGGTAAAGCAGCTGGCTGTGACGGCCTTCTTCCAGAATTCTTGAAGAACCTCGGGCCAAAGGGAAGAGCATGGCTGTCTTCTCTTTTCTCTAATATCATAGATACCAGCCGGTTACCAAAGCAATGGAAAAACGCACAAGTCATAGCCATCCAGAAACCAGGGAAAACAGGAGAGAATGCTAAAGATTATAGACCGATATCTTTATTGTGCACCACTTACAAGCTGTTTGAACGAGTCATCCTAGGCAGAATAGAAAGTAAAATAGAAGCTGCTCTTCCCCCAGAGCAAGGCGGTTTTCGAAAAGGAAGAGATTGTTGCGACCAAGTTCTCGCCCTAACCACTTTCATTGAAAGAGGTTACCAAAACAAAAAGAAAACGGGCATGGTATTATTAGATCTCACCTCAGCATACGACACCGTATGGACAAAAGGGATACTGTATAAACTGTCAAAAGTCGTGAAATGCAAGAAGATCATAGATCTAGTCAGAAATATGTTGATAAACAGGAGATTCAAGGTATCTCTGAATGGGAAAACAAGTAGCTACAGGACACTACAAAATGGTCTCCCCCAAGGGTCTGCGCTGGCTCCATGCCTTTTCAATTTATACATAGCGGACATCCCAAACCTGGAATCTCGTTCTTTTATGTATGCAGATGACATCGCTATCGCGGCTCACGCCAACACTTTCGAAGAACTGGAAGAAATTTTAAACAGGGATCTGGAACGACTACAACAATATTATGACAACTGGCACCTCAAAGTAAATCCGACTAAATCCGTGGCATCAATAATGCACTTGTGTAACAAAGATGCAAATCGTGAGCTAAAAGTGCAAATAAAAGGTAAATTGTTGAAAAACGATAGAACGCCAAAATATCTGGGTGTTAAGCTAGATCGCACTCTCACATATAAGAGCCACCTGTACGAAGTCGCCCAAAAAATGAAAACAAGAAACAACATCATAATGAAACTGGCAGGAACAACCTGGGGATGTTACACTGAAACTCTACGCACATCAGCACTGGCACTTCTGTATAGTGTAGCGGAATATTGCGCACCCGTCTGGGCCCGCAGTAGGCATGTCAGATATATTGATGTGCAACTTAACGAGACAATGAGGCTCATAACAGGAACAGTAAGACCCACCCCGAAACCTTGGCTGCCCGTCCTTGCCAATATCGAACCACCCTCGATTAGACGTGAAAGAGCAATCCAGAGGTACAAAGAAAAGTTCAGGGACCTACCTCCTCCCCCTGACAGATTGATGTCAAGAAATCCCTTCTGGAAAGAACTCAAACAACAGATTGATATCGATAACCTGTGGAAACAGCAATGGCAGGAAAGCAAAGTGAATAACAGTTTCCTTATTGAGGACCCATCTCAACGAGTTCCAGGCTTCCAACTCCAACGTAGAGTGTTGGTAACTCTAAATCGTCTGCGGACAGGTGTTGGTCGGTGCGGATATTTGTTGAAAAAGTGGGGTTTCTCCCAGGACCCCAATTGTGAGTGCGGAGAGAGTCAAACCATGCAGCATATAGTTGAGTGCGACGTACACGGACTTAAGGGAGGAAATCTGATGGACATACATGTGATAAGTGACCCAGCACTTTTGTGGCTGGAAACCTTGAAAATTTTATTGTAAATCATTGTTAATGTTAATTTAAATTTTTATGTTGATGTTTGTAGGTGTATCACGCTTTGCCTGTAGCTGAACGAGAAATAATAAAATAAATCATTCAAGTGGTAGATATGTTCCCTGTCATGAAATGTATGTATATTCAAACGAGTTTAAATGCAACCTCACATAATTTGCAATTCATTAATGATCTCAACTTGTTCACCATCATGTGTAACACATAGGAACTATGCTACGCTAGAGTAGAATGTGTTAAATGTTTTGTACATTATTAACAGTTAACTATTCGTCCTATTTGAGTCGCAGCGTATTTCTGAATGAAACTTGGAATCAGCCTGTATCTTGTGCATGAGTGACCCACAGCTCGTAGGTACCTGTCACATTTCAGACCCACCAACAACTGTTGGAAATAAATCTTACATCATACGATAATCTTAAGCTTCCATAAAATTATTTACAACAGCCTTCATGGCAACATTATTACTGCGGATAAAATAAAAACAAAATATTTTTGCGGTGGGAGACGAAAGTTACTGATTGAAATTTTGTGAGAAGATATTGCTGCAACGAAAAACGCCTTTGTTTTAATGATGTCACTCCATACCCGGTATCATGTTAGTGACAGTCTCTTCCCTATTTCGCGACAACACAAAACATGCTGCTCTTTTTTGAACTTTCTCGATGTATCCCGTTAATCCTATCCGTTAAGGATCCCAGACTGTGCAGCAGTACACTACAGGAGAACGGACAAGCGTAGTGTAGCCAGACTCTTTATTAGATCGGTTCCAGTTCATAAGTGTTCCGCCAATAAAGTGCAGTTCCTCGTTTGCTTCCTCACACCATATTGTAAGTGTTCTTTCCCATGTTATTCGTAACTGTAATTCCTAGGAATTTAGTTGAATTTACGGCCTTTAGATTTGACTGATTTATCGTCTGAAGGAACTTTAACGGATTTCTTTTAACACTCATGTGTATGACCTCACATTGCATTATTTAGGGTCAAATTCCAACTTTCGCACCATACAGATGTCTCTTCTGAATTTTTTGCAATTTGTTTTGATATTCTAATGACTTTGCTAGACAAGAAACGACAGATCATTTGCAACAACCTAAGACGGCTGCTCCTAAATCGTTTGTATAGATAAGGAACAGGAGGCGGCCTGTAACCCCACCTTCGGGAAGGCCAGAAATCCCTTCTATCTTACTCGATGACTTTCCGTCAGTTACTACGAAGATTGACTTCTCTGACAGGAAATCACGAATCCAGTCACATAACTGAGACGATACTCCTTAAGCATGCAATACCACTATAAGCTATTTGCGTGGTGCAGTGCTCAAAAGCCTTCTGGAAATCTAGAAATGCAGAATTAGGGTGAAATCCCTTGTCAATAGCACTCAACACTTCGTGTGTGTAAAGAGCTAGTTGTGTTTCACAAAAACGATGTTTTCTAAATCGGTATTGACTGTGTGTCAATAAACTGTTCTTTTGGAGGTAATTCATAACGATGGAACACAATACAAGTTCCAAAATTCTGCTGTATATCGACGTCAATGATATGGTCCTGTAATTTAGTGGATTATTCCTATTACCTTTCTTGATTATTGGTGCGACCTGTGCAAATTACCAGTCTTAGTGTACGGATCTTTCGTCGAGCGAGGGGTTGTATATGATTGTTAAGTGTGGAGCTAATGCATCTGCATACACTGAAAGAAACCTAATTTGTATACAGTCTGGACCAGAACACATGCTTTTACCAAGTGATTAAAGTTGTTTCATTACTCTGAGGGCATCTACTTCCAAGTTACACATGTAGGCAGCTGCTCGTGGTTCGAATTATGGAATATTTACATCGTCTGCTTTTGTAAAGGAATTTCGGGATATTGTTTTTAGTAACTCGCCTTGGGTAGCATTGTCATCGATACTATCTCCAGTCCTATCACGCAGAGAAGACACTGATTGTGTGTTGCCGCTAGCATACTTTACATTCGACCAGAATCTCTTTCAATTTTCTACGAGCTTTCGAGACAAAGTTTCGTTGTGGAAACTATTACAAGCATCTCGCAATGAAGTTCGTGCTAAATTTCCAGATTGTGTCAAAGATCGCCAATATGGGGATTTTGCGTCCGTTTAAATTTGGTATGATTTATCTTTGTTTCTACAACAGTGTTTGAAATATTTTGTGTACCAAAGGGAATTAGCTACGTCGTTTATTAATTTGTTTTGTATAAATCTCTCAATTAAAGCCGATACTATTTTTTGGAATTCAAGCCACATCGAGTTTACACTTGCATTATTAATTTGGAAAGAGTGGAGATTGTCTCTCAGGAAGACGTCAAGAGAATTTCTAGCCCCTTTTTTGAGTAGGTACTTTTTTCGTTTGCCTTTAGAGGGTTTGAGATTTACAATATTCAATCTCGCTATGATAACCCTGTGTTCACTAGTCCCTGCATCCGTTTTGGTGCTCATTATTAGCTCAGGATTATTTGTTGCTAAGACGTCACGTGTGTTTACACAACCGTTTTCTATTCGCGTGGGCTCATGAGCTAACTGCTCGAAATTATATTCAGACAATGCGTTCAGCACGGTCTCGACGATGTTTTATGCATACCTCCGGATTTAAACATCTATTTTCGCTAACATATCGAGGGTATACCGATGTCACCACCAACTATAATTGTATCAGTCGGATATGTTTGGTAGTGGACTCAAGTTTTCTTTGAACCTTTCAGCAATTTTATCCTCTGAATTGGGAGGTCGGTAAAAGGATCCGATTATTAATTTATTCCGGTTGCTGAGGATTACATCTGCCCATACTATCTCACAGGAGATATCTGTTTTACTTTAGCTACAAGATAATCTACGTCACCGCCAACTGTGTTTAGCCTATCCTTTCGGAACACGGTTAGATTTAAGAACGTAGGCTCCCGCAGCCGGTGTCATAGTGATTAAAATTCTTCTGTGTATTATGCCACATCATTGCTAAAAACTAACAACCATAATAAACTAAAAACGACGTTTTGACCGAATTGTAACGGCCTTCCTCAAAGCACGACTGGTTTTGCATGAGGATAGGTGCTTCTATTTATTACAGACTATCGATGTCTGACGTCACTGTTGTAAAACTTTTAATTGGCCCTCTAATATGATTGGCTAGTCACGACGTAAGGGAAGATGGAAGGAAAGAGGCTATTCGTGGATGTCCATGTCACCAACAATTGGTAGCTGTCCTCCAATCAGCGTTCGGCTTCTGGTCGGTAAGTGGACTGACAGCTGCTCCACAGCTGTTTGTGCAGATACGTCCGTGTCCCGTGTAGCTTCTGCCCCGCGACCGCTCGCGGCTCGTTGAACTGGGATGGCCGCCAGCCAGGACGCCGGGAGTTTGTAGCCATCTTCTCTGTTGATGTTGTCAGGCGGCTTAATAATTTCGACCGCCTCCCGTATTTTGCGTTCTCACATCCACGATTCTTTCGCTAGTACTCGGGCTTCCTGGAACCTGATAGGTTGTCCACAGTCACGGTGGTGTTCCGCTATCGCACATTTGTTATGTTGTTGTAATCGTACATAGCGTTCGTGTTTTGCTACTCGTAGTCTGACAGGTATCCCTGTTTCTCCTATGCAGGCAGCTCCGCACTCACACAATAGTTCGTAAACACCTGCAGTGTTAAGATTGTTGACTACATCCTTGGTGGAAACTATCATTTCGCGGATGCTGTGACTGCTTCGAAAAATCGGTTTGAAACCTCGTTGGCGGAGGACATTGCCTTGCCGTTCACCGACGCCTTTTGCGTATGGTAAGTGTACCAGTGGAAGCTTGTCTTCTTTGCCTTCTTCTGGTGTTCTGCTCCCTTTGGTTTTAGCTACCTTTCTTATGATGTTGTCATCATAGCTGTTGGCACGAAACGTGTGTTGAGGCTCCTTTAATTCTTCTTTTACGTTATTTTCACTGCTTATCCGGTAGGCTCGGGCAGTTAACGTATGCAGAACAGAATACGTTTGAGCTGGGTGGTGTTGGCTCTCCACATGCAGGTACCGATTAGTGTGCGTTGGTTTCCGGTATACTTTGTGTCCCAGTTTACCTTCGGCGGCTCTGTATACTTCCAAATCCAGAAATGGCAAGGTACCATTGTTTTCAGTCTCATGTGTGAACTTTATAATTCTGTGCAGGCTGTTTAAGTGCTGAAGGAAGTTTCCCAATTCCGCTTCAATGTGACGCCAGATAACGAGTGTGTCGTCCATATACCGTAGCCAACAACCGGGACGTAACGGAGCAGAAGCTAGGGCCGTTTGCTCAAAGGCTTCCATGAAGATGTCCGCAGCTACAGGGGAGAGCGCGGAACCCATTGCCACTCCATCTAAATGTCTGTAATAAACAGAAGCACCTATCCCCATGCAAAACCATTAGTGCCCTGAGGAAGGCCGCTGCAATTCGGCAGAAATGTCAGTTTTAGTTTATTATGGTTGTTAGTTTTTAGCAATGACGCGGCATAATACCCATAACAATTTTAATCACCACGGTTAGATTCTTCTCAAATAATCCGGTTGAACTTATTTCCGGCTTTACCCAGCTTTCAGTGCCTATAACGATTTGAGCATCAGCGATTTCTATTAGCGCTTCCAGCCCTGGTACTTTCCAAACACAGCTACGACAATTTAAACTGTTATACCGATGGTTCCTGTATCTACGTCCTTCCTTTGGTCGACCTGCACCTTTTGATTCTGAAGCCTGCCGCGCGGGATTAGCCGAGCGGCCTTAGGCGCCGCAGTCATGGACTGTGTGGTTGATCCCGGCGGAGGTTCGAGTCCTCCCTCGGGCATGGGTGTGTGTGTATGTTTGTCCTTAGGATAATTTAGGTTAAGTAGTGTGTAAGCTTAGCGACTGATGACCTTGGCAGTTCAGTCCCATAAGATTTCACACACATTTGAACGGTTTTGAATTTGATTCTGAAGCCCGTTTTGTGTTTTCCCGAGATCCTCTAACACGCTACGCATGTAAATAGCCTCCTACGTTTACTAGACTCCTGACCTATTCAGTGGAACTCGAAACCCAACCTCCCGATGAAGCAAGTCGAGGAATCTAAAGCCAACATCGTCGCACAGCCGTCTGAGCCTCTGATTCACACCCTCCACTCGACTCTGTACGAGGGGTCTCAATCGATCTTGTCGACTATGCTGCAAATGGTGAGCTCTGCTTTCATCTCGCAAGCAAGACTGCCTGCCTTTACCACTTCTGTTAGCCGCTCGAAGCCAGAGAGACACATCATTAGTACCAACGTGAGCCACCGCCTACAGTTTGCTGCACCCGTGCTCTTCTCGGCATTGAAAAGGACCCGTTCGACGTCTGGAGAGACTCCATCCGGTATGGACACGGAGTGCACAATAGCTTTCTTCCCCTAAGGGGGCCCATAATGCGCCTAACATCGGAGCTCGCAACTATCAAACACCCCACTCTCTATGACTGCCCGGATCTTGCAGGCTGCGGGGTTTCATCTGAAACACGACAAGCGACTGCGTCTGGATGAGAGACAGTGTCAACCACAGAAAGCACGTGGAACCTGTTTGCCAGACTACGTGCGGCCCCCTGGCTCTCACGCACGGAGGCGACTTCTTGCTGGTCCACAGGTGAGGGGTCAGACTCACTGCGAGCAGTAACTGGGCTGGTCACCGGTTGAGACCGCTCGGCGGGCTCATGGGTCGTGCTGGACATCCCACGAGACTGATTCCCTTCCCCTGCATCTCAAGCTGAGTAACCGAAGCCATCACAGCTTGGAGGTGAGAGCAAAGTGTCACCATCTCGGTTCGCATCCGAACACGGCAACCATAGTCCCTGCCCATACTAAAGACTGGAAAAGTACACTGAAGCGCCAAATAAACTGGTATAGGCAGGCGTATTCAAATACGGAGATATGTAAACAGGCAGAATGTGGTACTGCGGTCAGCAACGTTTAAATAAGACAGCAAGTGTCTGGCGCAGTCGTTAGATCGGTAACTGCTGCTACAATGGCAGGTTATCAAGATTTAAGTGAGTTTAAACGTGATGTTATAGTCGGCACAGGAACGATGGGACACAGCATCTCCGAGGTAGCGACGAAGTAGGGGCTTTCTCGTACGACCATTTCACGAGAGTACCGTGAATATCAGGAATCCGGTAAAACATCAAATCTCCGACATCGCAGCGGCCGTACGAATATCCTGCAAGAACGGGACCAACGACGACCGAAGAGAACCGTTCACTGTGACAGAAGAGCAACCCTTCCGCAAATTGTCAGTTCCCTCCAGCACTACTGGAGATATTAGTCGAGTCCATGCCACGTCGTGTTGCGACACTTCTGCTTGCTCGCGGGGGCCCTACAGGATGTTAGACAGGTGTACCAGTTCCTTTTGTTCTTCAGTGTACACTAGACAGACAAACAAGGACAATCGACACACACTACAGAGCTCAACTGTAGACACGGAGGAAAAAAACAAGAACTGTGTCTATTAAATTATATTAATGCTCAGAGATTAAAAATCTGAACTACCAAAGCTATTTCTTGAGCGACACGAATGCGTTACCATCCGCCACTCACTTTTCTGTGAGGGCAGATCCACCGCGACTAGTAACTAGGAGGTGCCTCGGCAGAAGAGCCTGCGGGCGCAACAAGTGACACCGGAGGTGTTCTATGGGCCGCGCCAGATTCTCAGCCACCGCTACACCCCGAGGCAGTAGGCTGAAGGTGACTGGCCGCAGCACAAGCGCATTCAGCTGTTCGCGAACTGCGGTAGGCTTCTCTTGTGTCTGCACACCTCCTACCCATCCTAGATAGCCTAACAGGACAAGCAGACGGAATCCTACATATGCCATCCTAGATACGCAGCTTGTTACCCTCCTGATGTGTCACCACTGGACACTTATGCCTCAATGACGTATGTGACTGGCTGTTCAGTAGAAATGAAAACAGCGCTATAGACTGCGCAGATTTTCTCTTACACAATGCAATCACGCACCAACTAAATGCAAACACACATGAAAATATAGAAATACACTGCGATGAAAAAACAGGACAATGCAAACACTTAACTTGCCGCTCTGTAGATGTGCATCAGCCGAGAGCTTTAACCTCAAATTTTCTGTGTTTCCGTACGTATGTCGTGGATCCGCTGTAGCCATTGTTAATGGCAGTCTGTTCAATTACTTCCACGTCACGCTCTGTTAATCATGTACCGTAATTCTATCTTTTCACGGTTTCATATCTCAAAAGATAAAAAACAGAAGTATTATATAATCACTTTGTTGTCCATGTTTCTGCCTGTCCGACTGTAAAAACCTTTTTTCTCAGCAACGTGTTGATGTAACCAGCTGCAATTTATATCAAATACTAAGGCCTCTATTTCCTTCCAGGCGTAGTAAATGTACGCTAATGAGTCAATTAAATCAAAAGATACATCCATTTGTATCACATATCTTGATTACTAAGGCCTCTATTTCCTTCCAGGCGTAGTAAATGTACGCTAATGAGTCAATTAAATCAAAAGATACATCCATTTGTATCACATATCTTGATTACTAAGGCCTCTATTTCCTTCCAGGCGTAGTAAATGTACGCTAATGAGTCAATTAAATCAAAAGATACATCCATTTGTATCACATATCTTGATTACTAAGGCCTCTATTTCTTTCCAGGTGTAGTAAATGTACGCTAATGAGTAAATTAAATCAAAAGATACGTCCATTTGTATCACGTATCTTGATTACTAAGGCCTCTGTTTCCTTCCAGGCGTAGTAAATGTACGCTAATGAGTCAATTAAATCAAAAGATACGTCCATTTGTATCACATATCTTGATACTCGCAAACTCACTCATTAAAACCTATAGGGTACTTGCCGTTGACACAGAATCATGAAATTTTGCGAGACGCCAGGCTCTAAAGGAAAATTAAAGAAAAAACCCTGAAAACTGTTAAACTGTAAGTATATCACATGAAAAAAATTGTACTGTCTGTCTGTCCTGTCCGCCAATTCCCCGTTTTCTCAAGAATAGCTATAGGAATCAAGTTGAAATGTATATCACATACTAAGGTCTGTAGTGCCATCACGATGGAAAACACTTAAGCTTCTAAGTCAGTGCAGTCTAATGACAAGACCCCTTTCGTCATAAATTCTAATGCTCGGAAGCTCATTCCTCGATAACCAAAGGGTGCTACTCATTGACCTAGAATCACGAAACAGAAGAATTTACTGTTGAGTTTTAACTAGTTGTATGAAGGTGTGGTTGGTAGCAGCTCAATTAACGTGTGTAGATGAGATGTATTTCTTTAAAAAAAATATACGTTGGCATTCACAGTATTCGGCGTAATTTCTATTAGTATACGGGAATAAGAGGCAAGTGTTATTCATAAGAAAATTCATATCTTTGACAAGTTGAGTAAACTCTGCTATTTGTTCTGGTCTGTTATTACTGAATGTGTATGTTTCATTACGGCTTTTGATGCTCTCTTTGTTTAGTGTGAATGTGGCTCTTCCCACAATTTACTGAAGGTCTTATTCAGTTTCCACTTTTTTGAGTATTTGATTGGGATCCTGGAGTGGTGCCTGGGGGTTAATCACCATAATTTTGCTTCATGGGTAGTGAGTAGGAAGTTAATGTCATTCCAAACATAATTACTCTTCTCTTGGGATCTAGCTGTTGGTTCCTTAGGAATATTGGCTATATTGTTGGTTTTCAATAATTCTTAAGTTCATTCTAAGAACGTTGCTTCGTTCTTGATTACATACATAATTCCCTTGTCAAACTTTAAAATGATTCATTACTATTAAGTAACTTACGTTTTACGTTACGTGTGAAGATTTCTTCTCTTTCTATCTGTGCAGAGAATAGTTTTACGATCTCCTGCTCGGTTTCTTGATCCTGTGTGAAGTCACGGATGATGTTTGAGAGCTATGTGACAACAATGATGTGTTTCACTCAGTCCTTTTCGATGAGTGCGAGATGAATATAGTGATTTAATCCTTACTTCAGTATTGTAACTTATTCTGCAATTAATAGTATGTCAGTGTTGTGATAGAACAGGATGAAGAATGTGTGTTTACGTGGCTATTTTCATTTAATTTGGTGGCAGCTGTTGTTTGATAAGATTAGCAGTTTTTTATGTATGATTTCGATTTTCGCCACAGTAGTTTCAGTTTTCTTTTTTACCTTTTAAGTAATAGCTTCATGTTATAGTTGGTGAAGTCACTTTCCCAACAATAACTGTACGCTATTATGTTTTGTGTGTCCATGTTTTATGTAAAATACTTTGAGTTCCCTTTTCTGGTATAGATTCCCCTTGTCCTACCTCCTTTTCTTTGAGATCGTTGAATTCGTTTTGACATCTATCTCGATGTGGTTTAGAATGACATTTATCATTTAATTTTTGTTGAAGTTGAAGTGCTGTATTGCTTTACAAAATATCTGAGGTTTTTTTTATATTCGATTAGGGTTGGTCTGATTAAATTCAAACATTTTAGGTTAGGGTTTATATCAGCTAATTCAATTGCCAGTTGAAACTGTGAATTACTGTATCCACTAACAATTTATATTATTTCGACTATGCATTTTGAAGGGTTAAGCCTCCAACATCAAGTTGATTTAACTTAATTGACAAGACATGTAAGGGAGACAGGAGCAATGTTATTACATTAAGGAATGAAGCTGTCCAACTTCACCATTGGAACTACAGTTGTATATACACTCAAATAATTGTTTATCAGTTCTGCAAACTGCACAGTGACCACATTGCCCTCGGACTCTTAGTAATGTGATCCCATAGTGAAAAAACGCGAATAATATTAAATAATTCATTCTACAGTTAAAGGAAATGTAATTCAGCGTAGTAATTAATTTTAAAACAAATGTAGGCAGTAATTTACATGCCTATAAAACGCTACATAATGAAGTGAGAACATTATCATACAAAAAATTGAAAATAATATTTTTATGTTAAATTTAACATTTTTACACAACAGTTTCTTAGGGAAATGAAGCAATTGTTGCATGATTTTACTTCCTACAATTGTTTATACAAAAATTACATGTGAAATCGTCGCAGTCACCATCAAATCTAGCACGCTCTCCATGAAACCATTCAAGACAAGATGACAACATACGCATCCTTCAATTCTTTTCGACTATTTATCCTTACAGAACATGCATTTAGCGTAATCTCCTTTATTTTCATCCTCACTGCTTGCGTCCTCCCGAACAGAAGCTTTCCTCGTTTTGGTGTTGGTCTCCATTTGCTTCCCTAAAGCAGCAAGTTTTCTCCTCGCTCTATTTTTCGTTCTCTGCACATTCTTCTTCATTCCATTTTCCTTTCGTTTTTCTGGTTTCAAACTGTTCTCTTGAGTCAGTCGTTGCTTATACGGACTGCTTGTTATGATTACAGCTGAGCCCCTTCTCCCCTACTGCGAAAGAACTTGAACAGATTTGGGCGGCGGTGACATTGGACCGGGGATATGTGGTGCATTATTAGACGATGTAGATGGAACTGGTTCAATGGGTAGGTTTTCTGTTCTATCTTCAGTAATAAGAAATTTGTTATCAAGCAAAGAGGCGGCAAAATATGCTTCTTCAAAAACGTCAGTGTTAAGAGGACAAATTCTATTTTTTTTTAAACCATTAAGGATAGTTTTAAGTGTTGCCGCCCTCAGATATGCGTCTCCAAAGAGTCATTTAGTATTGGATCACTGTTCGTCCAGATTTGTTGCGGAGAAACTTCTCTACAGCAGACATATAAAATGTGGTAAGTGGAAACATAAATGACAGGTCCAATGGCTGTTATGAGGCGGAATTGTAACTATTGTCACTTTGTTTTCCCTTGCACGCATGATGACGTCCAGATTCATGGTGTGTTCGTTTTATCATCCAGTATGAGAAGAGCGGGAACCACGAAGAAAAGGTTTCCAGTTGCGTCCAACCTGAAGAATTACAAGAAAATAAAGTTCGTTGTGGAGTATCGACAGTCAACTCGGCATTCATATGGATGCGAGGGAAAATAATTATCGGGGAGATGAAATGCCCCCTAGCATATATAAAAATGACTACAGAACCCCAGCGTCCGCATATGTAACGGTCTCTACTTGCTTCTTTCCTCGCAAGACGAGGATCTTACTCCATTTTCTCTGGAAAACAGTTGCACCAGGCGTACCGACGTGAAAGATTCGTTGAGGGCGAAAATGTTCTTCATTCTAGAGAATTTTTAATATGGAGGAAAAATTTATCTACATTAGGCTTGTTAAAGGCCTGAGCCCTAGCGGTAGAAGTCACTTCAAGTTATCCTAGTTTCGGTTCTTCGTGACGACTCTGGAAGTCGTACAAACAGTCTTCTCCGGCAAGACCCGATTCTTTGTTGAAAGGAAGATTAATTTGGTTTTTCTCAGGCAATTGAAAAGCAAGCCTTCAGCCACCCCTAACTGCAAATCCAGAGATCATTTTTTTCCATTTAAAAATGTAGTCTTTTAATTCCTTCCCCTGTTTAGAGGTGTGGGGTGAATGCAGGTCATTTTAAACAAAGAACGTTTTTGTTTTCGGATGAGTTTTGTTTAAAATTATTGACTCGTTTATTCAATGTTGTTATTGGAATACTAAAGGTTTTGTTGGCTTTCTGGCGGTCAGTTTCTCAATTTCTCACTGCTTTAATAGCCGGCCGCATTTTTGTAGGACTCCGACATTGTTGTGATGTTTTTCGAGGTCTATTTCTAGCCATTTGAGATTTATCTGCAAGAGAAGACTCAAGTCATACGTTTGAATAAATGTGCGGCAAATTGGTCCCCTTGAAGAAAAGCGAGACCCCAGACTCTGTCAGGCTAGAAAAAGATGGCTACAAGATACATTTTAAAATTTCTAAACGTAGAGATGATTTAAGTTAAAGATGCAGCTAACCATAATACTAACGATAAATAATAGTTCTCCAAGGTAAATTACACTTAATAATGCCATAAAACTGACCTCATCTTACATTACGTCTTCACAAAGTCGATTTTTTGCGTTACCTTCCCAACCACACAACAAATCACCTCACCAGGAAATTCAGCTGACGCTTTTAACATTAGTAAGACGTAGTATAAAATTCCGTTCAGAGATAGCACCGCCGATTGTGAGATATTACAGGCGTGCGATAACCACCTTGGGGGAATCGCTATACATGATCTTCCCCTACGTAGCATGTGCAACTCTTGTGTAATCTGTAGAACTGTCTAGCAGCATAGAGTAGAAACAAAAATCTATTTGAGTACAAGATTCAAAGTTTTGTGGAGATATATGACCTGACATACATTTTGTCTGTATCAGAGTAGGCAAGAATGACGTATTAGAAACTAATAAGTGCCAAGAACATATTGAGAAGTTTCACATTTTGATCAAAGGTATATATAATTCTTTTAAAGGGCTGTAAATCTGATCAGCGTGAGTCAGATGAAAACTAGACAGATTCAACAAGGAAGAATGCCGGAAACACGACAGGAAAATGAGTCTGTGATCATTGAAATTATTTAAGTCAATATTAGTGATCATCTTCACAATCAAAAACCTCCACGAAACACTGAGCCTTGTACTAAAATAATATTTTGTACTTGTCTTCTGCTACCAGTGCCACAGGTCACCTAGAACTCATGCATTGAAGATATGCATGCGTTATCTATTGACATAAACCCATCTGATGCTGCTTCAAGTCTTTGAAATAGACAACAGAAATAGCAATTAATTTATACTGGTTAAAGCAAATTTGTAATTTCACTAATAACCATTTAAACATTCTGCCATTTATAGTCAATTTTATCACCTTTGAATAAAAGTCTATTTCTCATGCAGATTAATACCACGTACTCTTAGCTCCTCCCTTCTTCCAATTTCTCGCAGTATTTACCACATCTAAGCCAACAGCCATCCCCCTAACAATCCCCTTCTAACTATCGCCCCTGACTTACACGCCCCTGTAATATTATCAGGAATTAGCAATATGTCCTTTGCAATACAACCGCTCAAAAATGCGTGTTAGAACTTCTTTACTGTATAACTCTCTGATGATTATGTACGCCTAAAAGATTTTTACCGATCAGTAGTTGTGAGTACTAAGTTTATATTACAGTGTCAGATCCTATAAATTGTTTCTACTTGTGCTTATCTATACTGGTGTGCAAAACGTAACGATGAAAGTAAATTTCGCATGATGTGTCACTGACAAGTACCATAGCTTGATGAAATTCAGACCTTACGTAGAAAGAACTGCTGCAGTACAGTACAAAAAAATAACAGAAAAAACACGTAATGCGACGAAAAAAAGTGATACTTA
Source organism: Schistocerca serialis cubense (assembly GCF_023864345.2). Lineage (NCBI taxonomy): Eukaryota > Metazoa > Arthropoda > Insecta > Orthoptera > Acrididae > Schistocerca > Schistocerca serialis. The sequence continues at coordinate 346,013,093 of NC_064639.1, forward strand.
TTTTCGAAGACGGTAGTTACACTGAACTCGTAGAGATTTATAATGGTATCGTGGACATTACAAGATGCGGCACATGTTTCTTCATAGGTTGTGTGATCATGCGAAGATCAGTGCACGTTCAGTAAGGAACTCCCTGAGTGCGAGGTCACAAAAGGCCAACGACGCTTACCATATTCGACGCACTTCACGTTATCTCCCATGTAACCACAACTTTGGATGCTAATGGCCACAGGGGAGGGACTCGAGGTACCCAGTGATGAGCACAGCATGAAGCTACGACACATAGCAGAACTGCTTGATAACTCACAACAGTGCTACAGTGCTAGTGGTGATACAAAGCAGAACAACGGAGACGATAAACAAAGCAAACATTTCATTGAATCTACAATAACAGGTGCCGAAGTTGACATTTCAGAGAGGAAGAGAGAAGTGGCAGATGAAATATCTGCAGTTCTGCAAACAGAGTCAAAGAAAGACGCGTGGTGTCGTATACGCTCGACTGTGCAGGTAATTTACATGAGGAGTACAATGATGACGATAAGTGCTTAAGAAGTGATAGTGATGTTGAAACAGGTGTCGAACCTAGTAGTTCACCATACTCATCGGACAGGAATCCACGAATCCTGTATCCACTGAAACGTAGTAAAAGACAATGGTTGTCCAAGGAACTCATACGAACGTAAATACGTACATCCAAGATTATCCGCAGCATAGTACAAAACATTAACGAACACATTTCGAATAAGTCCGCAGCATTATGACCAAGTAGTGCACAAGAAAAACTACAGATATATTTTTGTTCATAGCTGTCGTTCAGCAGCTGTAAAATATTTCAACAAAGTCATTAGTGGCACAAGAAAACCTTCGTTTAGTTCAGTTTATCGGTTTCGACAGTTTAAACTGTCATCTTCAGAAGTGAAATAGGCTCAAGTAATTAATAAGGCAGCGTCAAATTAAGAACCGGACGGTAGTACCCTTCGCTACAGAGCCAATAAAACAGAGTGACATCTCTAAAATTATACTATTCGTGCGATGAGTGCCAAACAATTAAATGTCAAATTTCTCATCGTACATAGTATGTGCGAGAAAAGTCAACAGCCACCAAATTGACGACTTGGAAATTTTGGATATTCAAGGGCGGACAAGCCGCACTTTTTACGAAAACTGGTATCTGGAAAGTTTCAAGGATGCTCGATATAGTTTACAGCACTCGTAATGCAGTAGCCTAGTATCTTACGCACATCAAATTGCGCTCGACCTAGATTATAGTGATTTCAGGGGAAGTAGTGGATGGTTGCATAGCTTCAAGCAGTGCCACAGAACTGCAAGACATAACACAACGAAATTATCCCATCGCTCAGTAAGGAATATATTTTCACGTCCGACCAATCGGAATTTGAAGAGGAAACGAATATGAAAGGGACCCTGGAGATTAGAGGCATCAGAAGAGTAGTATCAATATCAGGTAACATGAGTACCTTAATTCATTCGTTTACATATATGCTAACTGTTAATCTGTATGTTAACCTGGATCGAAAGTTATTTATTGTGCTGCGAGTAGTTGGAGGTGCTCTCCTCCCCTACGATTCTTTCCCGTGTGCCTGATCTTGGATGGGCAGTAGGCAATATTTAAGTCACAGCAAACAAGAGTGGAAAAATGGGTGACAGAGAACTACAGCTATGGTATGAGCACTGCTTTTGGCCAATAGTTGGTCAAAATAATTTGCTTTTGCTTGATTTCTGGTCTGCGGATAAAAATCATGCTCCTTTAGAGGGAACTATTCCTGCTGAGAAGTGTGTGACATTGCAGTTGGTACCACCTAGAACCACTGGAGAAATTCAGCCTTTAGATGGTTTTTTTTCCTGTGCCTATAAAACATACTATCGCGCTATCTGCGCCTAGTCCTTGAAGGAAAGCCAGTTTCACGATGAGCTCTTAGATAGATTATTTCACATTCGGCTTCATGCCATCAAATTCCATCAGTTCTCAAGAGCCCGTTACACTGATATGACTCGATATGCATCTTAAAGAATGGATACACGGTTTGTAGCTCAGAAGGATTTCGCCGTCTGTTTGGATGATGCGAACCTTTGTGACAACTGTGGCACGCCATTTATCATTCGGTGTTCATGGTACAACGTAATGGTTTTTCTTGAACATTTCTTGAATGTCGATGATGTGCATTGTGTGACGTGTAATACATCCATCCCATTGAAGGTTAATTTCTGCATATCCCGGACACTCCTTTACTATCACTTTCCTGACGCTCAAGGTGAGTCATTAGCAGCTAATATTTTTCCTATCATAGTCGTTAACACTTCAAAATGAGACTTACTAAAAATTGAAATTGCGTCCTCGCACTGATGATAGTCCTTCTCAGTTTCACTAGACACTGCCATATTTGTTTTTTTAGTTTTTAACTGCTCCATCTTGAGACCTCTTACATTGCATGTGACGACTTTCAATCTCTTCTTCCAAATCGTTTATCTTTTTCTTTTCCATGGTTGTATCTATCTTTTTCCATAGATGTTTCTAGCATTTTTATCAACCTTTTCCCTATGAAATATTTTACATTGACGAACTCAATGATACACTGAGCTACGGTGTCGGGAGCAGTGCTCCTGGTAGGGTCAGCGGAGGCAGGCTGGTCTGTTAGTGAGATTCCAGTCAAAGCGTAATCAAAAAAATGGTTCAAATGGCTCTGAGCACTATGGGACTTAACATCTTAGGTCATCAGTCCCCTAGAACTTAGAACTAGTTAAACCTAACTAACCTAAGGACATCACACACATCCATGCCCGAGGCAGGATTCGAACCTGCGACCGTAGCAGTCGCGCGGTTCCGGACTGCGCGCCTAGAACCGCGGCACCACCGCGGCCGGCAAAGCGTAATCCCCACCCCCACCCCACCCCCAACGAAAGCTTCATTCTTACAAGTATGTGGGTGGCATCCGCATGGGTCCCTAACCAAGCATCACATTACTTCCACTTATTTGTGTCAGTCATTATCTGTTTTCTTTTCTGTCGACTTCTCTGGGCCAGCTTTTTTCTTTTTATTTTTTTTTTCCATGCCCCACGGTGTTAGGTTTCGAGGCTTGTGGGGCCGGTGTGGCCGTGCGGTTCAAGGCGCTTCAGTCTGGAACCGCGTGACCGCTACGGTCGCAGGTTCGAATCCTGCCTCGGGCATGGATGTGTGTGATGTCCTTAGGTTAGTTAGGTTTAATGAGTTCTAAGTTCTAGGCGACTGATGACCTCAGAAGTTAAATCGCATAGTGCTCAGAGCCATTTGAACCATTTTTGAGGCCTGTGGTGTGTATATTTCTCTTTATTCTCTTTGATCGAGTACAAGAGCAGATGGTATCACCAAAGACAGCTTCAGTGGAGAAGGAGATCTTTAGAACGACATAAGGTGTGGAAGAGGCTAGTTAGGATATGGGCAGGGACAGAACCAATGACAAGGTGTACGTTGGCAATAAGGTAGACACCTAATGCGGCGGCAGAGTAGCCAAATTATGACCAACGGTGGCACACAGAGGCCGAGTCAGAGCGGCTACGCGTGGGTAGACAGGCCTCATAAGCCACTGAGAAGGCGCTGCGAAGGAACAGTGAAGAGTAATATAATTAAGAAGGCGTTACTTCCTCATTCTGCGCTATTCCTTGGGGAAGGGATGGAGTGGAGGGGGCGAGGCGGCTACAGGCCGTGCCAGCCCTCCTCGTTCCGCGAATAGTATCCTATTCCATCCTCTTCTGTCTCACACTGCCCTATCCTATCCACCGTCAGGCGTACGGTTGCTGGCGGCGGCGCGCCTCGGCGCGGTACGGTGCAAGTTGATTTCATTTCCGTCTGACAGCGCAATGCACTTTCTGCCAGGATCCGCCTGCTGCTCTCGTCCTTCGCGTGCTTCCCTGACTGCGTTATCAGGAGCTTATATTTCCAGAATGACGTCTCACTGAGCTCTATGTGTGGTGCTCTCACTCTCACACCTAATTTCTGTCAGAAATAAGCAGTGAAGAGCAGAAAGTTTCAACGTCAGGCAGTGAGAAAATATGGCATGGGCAGAAAATAATAAGGAACTTACAAGATGCGAGTAATTTGTTTTGTTGACTTTTCGTGTACGCATCCTACAGGCTGCACCTTGTTACATAGGCGACTTGTTTCACTATTAGAAAGGAATGTGTATGGATATACAGATCACGTAGCACTTGACAACATATCAAAATAACACGTCACGGTAATTGGCTGCAAATATCATTACTACAAATTATTGACGTAAAAAGTTAAGGAATTGCACAAATAACTAATTTGTCCTGGAGTGAATTTTCTACATGGGTTAAGATTAAACAAATGGCAGTATCACTTAGCAGAATGTTTATACTTTACTACGTATGTCGTCTGTCAAAATTATATGCGAGAAAGGAATAAGGAAGTGTACGATTTAACGTTCCGTGGACGACAAGGTCATTATAGACGAAGCACAAACCGTGTCTACTTGTTAGGTCATCTCGTGCTCCACAGCTGATTCATGTTAATATTAATGAGAACCGCCACAGCTTTATTATATTACGTGTGGTATGTCAGGACTGATTTCGTTAAATGAAAATCATTGGGTGACACTGCCAATAATCTTCGAACGAAACGTCTAATTAGACTTCTTGAGTGATAGTATCGGCACAGTTCTAGGAGAATATGTTACGAAGATTGTTGTCAGTTTCACCTAATGAAGATCATTGAACTGAGATGAGAAAAGTCATGTGATATCGATATACACATATACAGATACCGGTAGTATCGCTTACAAAAGATACAAAAGGGCAGTGCATTGGCGGAGACGTAATTTATACTGAGGTGGTTCATGTGAAAAGGTTACCGATGTGATTGTAGCCGCAGGACGGGAATTGACACACTCTGAACGCGGAATGGTAGCAGGAGCGAGAGGTATGGGATATTTCAGTTCTAAATCATTACAGAATTCGATCTTCCGAGATCCACTGTGTCAAACGTGTGCCGAAAATACCAAATTTCTGGCGTCACCTCTCACCATGGACAACGCAGTGCTAACAGACGAGTAACACTGCGTGAAATAACCGCAGAAATCAATGTGGGACGTACAACAAACATATCCGTTAGGACACTGTCGCGAAATTTGTCGATAATGGAGTATGGCAGCAGACAACAAACACGTGAACTTTGCTTGTTGCACGACGTCGCCTGCAGCGTCTATCTCGGGTTCGTGACCGTATCGGTTGGACGCTAGACGAATGAACAACTGTGGCCGGTCAGATGAGTTCCAGTTTCATTTGGTAAGCGGTGATGGTAGGGTTGGAGTGTGCCGCAAATGCCACGAAACCTCCGACCCATGTTGATAACAAGGCACTGTGCAATCTTTTGGTGGTTCCATAATTGTGTGTGCTGTGCTTTCATGGAATGGACTGAGTTCTCTGGTCCATCTGAACCGATCATTGGCGGGGAATGGTTAAGTTCGACTACTCGGAGACCGTTTGTTTTCAGTTATGTCACCAGGCCACAATTGTTCGCGACTTGTTTGAAGAACATTCTGGACGATTCAATCAAATGATCTTGTAACCCAGGTAGCCCGACGTGAATCCCGTCTAATATTTGTAGGACATAATCTAGAGATCAGTTCACGCACAAAAACAGTGGCAACACTTCCGCCTCTATGGGCGGCTATAGAGGCAACAAGGCTCAATATTTCTGCACGGGACTGTCAAAGACTTGTTGACGCCATACCACGTCGAACTGCTGCTCAATACCCGGCAAAAGAAGACCGACCAATTTTAGGAGGTATCCCATGGCTTTTATCATCTCACTGTAAAGGTACCATAATGCAGTAATGGTGGCCGGCCGCTGTGGCCGAGCGGTTCTAGGCGCTTTAGTCTGGAACCGCGCGACCGCTGCGGTCGCAGGTTCGAATCCTACCTCGGGCATGGATGTGTGTGATGTCCTTAGGTTAGTTAGGTTTAAGTAGTTCTAAGTTCTAGGGGACTGATGACCTCAGATGTTAAGTCCCATAGTCTCAGAGCCATTTGAACCATTTTGAATAGCTGCGGTGACTGTTATCAATATCGAACTGTCTAAGGAATCTTCCTTCCCTAAAACAAGCTTTTAAGGTTGGGAGGAAGCGAAGATGCTGGGTGGCAGGGTGCACGGAAATATAGCCTTGCGGGTGGGAGACGGAAAGAGGGGGGCGGGGGGCGGACACTGGACGGTCAACTATGGGGGCCGAAGACGTGGGCCACACGTTTTAAATTATAGGATAGGAATTTCTTTTACATCTTAGTTGCCTGTCCGTGTGTTATATGCCGTAACTTTATTTTATGGGATTTGATCGGCATCACTGTAAGAAGTTTGACATTACTCAAGGGATATTAACAGTTAGAATACAAGAAGTTAACGCTTAGCGTAGAAGATATAAAATATCTTAAAAGCAGGTGTGAAATAATCGTTAATCGAATGTTTCCAGAACGAGATTTTCACTCTGCAGCGGAGTGTGCGCTGATACGAAACTTCCTGGCAGATTGAAACTGTGAGCCCGACCGAGACTCGAACTCGGGACCTTTGCCTTTCGCGGGCAAGTGCTCTACCATCTGAGCTACCGAAGCACGACTCACGCCACGTCCTCACAGCTTTACCTCTACCAGTATCTCGTCTCCTACCTAGAGCACTTGCCCGCGAAAGGCAAAGGTCCCGAGTTCGAGGCTCGGTCGGGCACACAGTTTTAATCTGCAGAGTGAAAATCTCATTCTGGAAACATCCCCCAGGCTGTGGCTAAGCCATGTCTCCGCAATATCCTTTCTTTCAGGAGTGCTAGTTCTGCAAGGTTCGCAGGAGAGCTTCTGTAAAATTTGGAAGGTAGGAGACGAGATACTGGCAGAAGTAAAGCTGTGAGTACCGGGCGTGAGTCGTGCTTCGGTAGCGCAGATGGTAGAGCACTTGCCCGCGAAAGGCAAAGGTCCCGAGTTTGAGTCTCGGTGGGGCACACAGTTTTAATCTGCCAGGAAGTTAATCGAATGTGTTGATAAAATTCCAAACGGCTGTGGAAAGTATACAAATAAAATATTAAGTAATAACATTGCCCATAGTTATTAAATAATATTTTCTACGGTATTTACTGCGTCATTTGCAATGTTATTTTATACAATGCCTAAATTGCCTGAATAAAATGGTTCTCTATTCCGAAATTGAATTAATCAGTTTTTGTGAAGATACAACTAATATACAGAACTCTTAATAGTTTCATCTAGGCATTAGTGACTTGAAAAACGTCGTATAATAAAGCACAAATTCAGGATTCTGTACATTTTTATCATCACTTTTATTTATGCATTTATTTTACCTGGAAATACTACAGCTGTCAGGCACAAAGTACATGTAGTGATTTCCTCTAAAGCCGACGTTGCTCTACAAATAGAAAGTGAGTAACACTTCATGTTAACCCTTTCGCTGATACAGACGAGGCTGTTCTGGTTACGGTTGTACTGCTCGCGAAACGCCTGTGTAAACTTTACGTATGGTTGATCTTAGATCATACACTGCAGTGAGGGAAATATAGCTAAGATATCGAAATTTTATTTAAAATTAAGAGCAGTAGAATATCTCACTTCTTTCTCTGCTTACTTGTTTCGATATCCGAATAACGGTCGCACGCAACGCGCCCATTCAAGTACTTGCGTATCGCGAAGCATGTGATCTTAAAAATCGTCATATCTCATAAATGATTAAAGATATGGAAACGAAGCTTTCTGTAAATAGCAAGCAGTGAGGCACGTATGTTGTCTGATAAATACTCGAACCTCTTTTATTCACCAAGATATGGAAGCAACTCGTCGGCAGCAATAAGACATTGGAGGCTTAGGACGCATTCAGACGTCCATAGCACTGTAGAAAAATCCAAGCGGTGCATGTATACACGTCCAAGACATCTGGGGAACGGCGTAGGAAACATCTATGTACGCCCACAGCAGTGAAAGCGTTAATAATAATGTCAATAAACGTTACTCTCGCACATTGCAGTGGGAAATGCAGACAATTCAACACCAGCAAATTTCAGTCTGGAAGAATCCAGAAAATGAATCGATTACACACTCAGGACGTCATTCATTGTATTGCCAGATGACTTCCAAGCACGTATGGTAACGGGAAACAACCTGGAGTACGTCCTAAAGCACCTGTCTCTTGTCGATTGCAACTGTCTGTATAGCTACAATGTGTCACAGAAAACACAGCATTTATCAGCCGGCCGGCTGCAATAGTGTGTCAGCAACACAATATGAACAACGCCTACGCTGCAGGACTAGTGCGCCGGAAACTAGCACTGACGTATCATTTTGCATCTTTCTTTCAACAGCCATTTTACTATTGGTTTCGACAAAGCATGCCAGAAAATAACAGGTAGTGAATGTATTGGGCTGGATAATTTTTAATATGGCATGTCATCAAAGCTTTTCTCTGTACATAACCTTATTTATAATCGCAAGGCCACAGTATCTCTGGAATATAATTTCCCAGAAAGTTCAACAATTGATGTCATAGCGGAAATGAGAAATGAGATTGAAAAACATGTGGAAAATGCCAAATACGTGGCTGGCGGTGTTACTTCGTCATATTCTGAAGAACGCTTTCTCATTCGTCAGAAAAAAGCTGCCGCATTTTTACGCCTCGAAATCTGCGAGTGGAAACATGAAGTGAGTATCAAGACGATGCGTACTTGTACTCTTGATGAACGTTATCAAATGATAAAGTTATTATCTCAGGTCCACACTGCTTGACTGAAAGACTGTCCCACGGCTCTGGCTGCTTTACACAACGAATACAGTGAGACGATGTCGCTAGATCCTTAAGTGTCTTCTGCGTGAAACTTAAGAAGAAAGACGGGAAACGAAGTTTATTGGTGTTAACCGCAGCGTACCAAAACAACCCAAACCTGTTATGTTACGAGCTTCCAGGAAATTTTATACAATCACTTCCTGTATTTTCCTAAAATCAAAGCATTTCCGAAAAAAATGAATATATGTGTTGGCGCAAATGGGACAGGCAAAGATGCCGTAGCAACGGACGCCTGGCAGCTTTCTAAAAGTTGTGACCTTTCATTTTGTAGCAATATACATGGGATCTTAGTCCAGCACGTAGGTAATAACATGTTATATCACATGGCTCTAGTTTGATACAGGAATGCTTGTGGATTGTCTTCAAATGCGAACCTTCATTAAAAACTAGTTACATGTAATAGTTACAAATTATGCTTTCGAATATCTGTACCAGTTTTTCGGGATACTGTTATTATATCTTGACTGTCGATGTAGTGGGCGGTGGGAACGCTGCCATACATCGTTAGTATTTGTAAACGAAATGGTCTCTGGTTACAAAATTGGTTTTATAAGTTTTTATCACATGGTCGAATGCGACCACTGGTCCCAACCTCAGATGCACCTGAAGTACACAGCAAAATTTTCCAGAAGTTACATCACTGCATATACAACGGAACAACATTTCTCGTAAATTGTATGCCAAAAGTTGTCAAGCCTATCGGTCGTAAGGTTAGGGTAAAGTTCTAGTCCTTGAAGCAGAACACAAAAAGTTTCAGCTACTCATAGCCAGACCAAATATTAGCCAATAGTGTTTACTACCATTGGAACGCAAGTGTAATTATACACTAGTGGTAACCAATTTACAGTTAAATTAGGCCTAAACCTACTTATGCTGTGACAGCGTTACCACTCGCTACATGTAATACACTTCTATTGAATTTACAACAAATCTCAATACTAGCATGTATGAGTACTAATACGGAATTACACTGAGTTATAAAGTAGTAGTTTATGTGTTAAGGGCTACGCAGGTAACGTGTAACATTACACGTTGCTAAAAACAACAGACATATCTTGTTTGACCCATGGCGTATTTAATCAAAGAAATATATTAGTGCAAATAGCATTTTCTACCGTCATGTAATTTAGCAACCGCCTTTCCTTCTGTGATTTAGGAACTTTTATAGTTGGCTATTATATATAAAAACGAAATCCATGACTATGAGAGAGAAAAATTATGATGGAAGTGAATGATCAATACTCTGCAAACTTACCAAGACAATGAGATACTCTGGACGCCCTGAGCCGCATAATGCCGGCCAGGGTGGCCGAGCAGTTCTAGGCGCTTTCAGTCTGGAACCGCGCGACCGCTACGGTCGCAGGTTCGAATCCTCCCTCGGGCATGGATGTGTGTGATGTCCCTAGGTTAGTTAGGTTTAAGTAGTTCTAAGTTCTAGGGGACTGATGACCTCAGATGTTAAGTCCCAAAGCGCTCAGAGCCATTTGAACCATTTTTGAGCCGCATAGTAATATGCTATTGCAATAATTTTCAGACCGTCAAAGGTAGAATAATGCTTACCTGGACCACAAGGTACCATTTTTAGTGAACAGTATTGTCCTCTTATGCCACGTATTCAGTCTAATGTAGGTACATTTCCACTCACCAGCCAGGTTAAGTAAAATTCCGTAACTACATTGTACGGGGTTGTCAGACTCCCACTCCATTATATGAAATGATACACCTGAAAGTTATCAGACTGCATCGTCTGAAGAGCGCATATATACTGGGGCAATGGTGTTATCTAAAACTGGAAAATTGTGTGATTGACTTACACGGACAAAAGTAACACTACTCAAACTAAGTACAAATATAATCAACGTAATGCACTATTTACCGGATCACAGTACCTGTTAACCTGTTGGCAAGTGTGAACTGTTAGGATATGGACAAAAAATAGCTGAGTTTATATTTTAAGAAGATCATGCATACACGCTCATATTCGTCGCAACAGATACTGGCTCCTGACGCAGATGTACCATAGTCGTCGAAAGAAACGTGAAATGTCTAATAGCAGTGTGGTAGTAGACGTAGATATGGTAGATGTTGCAAATAGTTACTACACTGCAGAGGTTGTAGACATGGAAAGTAACTTAGATCCTAACTCAGTAGATAGAAATTACAGTGGGCAGTCTATTTACCAACAGTCTAGTATTAGCAAAGACTCGAACAGGTCAAAGCACACAGCTGTAACCCTCGAAGGAAATGAGTCGTTTCACAGCAATAGCAATCAGGCTAGCAACGTGAGGTCAAAAATCGTTTGAATGGTGGTTGAAAGCAAATAAGTTTGTTTGTGTGTGTGTGTGTGTGTGTGTGTTGTCTACTAGGGGCGCTCTACGATGAGGATACCAGAGCCCGTACAAATTCGGTTCAAACGAATGTAGTTAAAACAGATGAAATGCAAAAAAAAAGATATAAAGCAATCTGAAATAAAACCCGACTCACTTTCGTCCAGTCTCACCCATCAACATCTACATAATTACTCAGTTAAGTGGCTGGGTGAGGATTCATGGAACCACCTTTAAGCTATATGTAAAGGTCTTTTAAATCACTGCTACCAGTCACAAACTTTGTCAATTATTGTATTACTTGTTTATTTAGCGACATGTTTCGAGGGTTATACCTCATCTGCAGGCTAAATGGCATTACAAAAACAACTTTACAATAAGGCCATATGGATGTTACATTGTCTTTTCGTAAATGCTGTGGTCATCCTGTGGAGGAAGAGAAAACTTAGTAAGAGGCAATGTCACTTTGGAAGCTGGACTGATGTTTGCACGAAAATATTTTGTAACGTTCACTCACTTTGTTCTTCTGGTGTGGCAGTCTCGTTGTGATAGGCTGAGGTGTTTCCGTTCCCGTGGTTCTCTTGGTCACTGTTCACAAATTGTCACTAACATACCACTAACTTGGAAACATGATCATAAACAGTTCTGTAGTGCAGTGGGCAAGACGGCAGTCAAAATACAGCTGGTTTCGATTTGACTATCGATTTGTCGATCTTTGTGGTGTCAGATGTTCACATGTATTCTGCACTTCTTGTTATCGTATTGCAGATGTAGATTGACGAAATACATTACAAACTGAGCACATGTTACAATATTATTGAAACACATCACGATATAAACTATTTATTTTACGTATTTCTAAGCAATTGCTGGGTCTATAGTTAAACGACTGGCATGTTATGTATCTTTTATTCTAGGAGTACCGTAGCGAAATTCGAAAAGAAATGTGAATTTTTGAAGACTCTCATTTCATTCAGGATCTCATTATTCCCCATGTGGCCATGGGTGAATATTTCCATTTCTTCCAAGATGTCCATTTTTGAGCTCTTTTCTAAATTATGTAGTACGTTGTGATCGTTATCTATTGTAACACTCTGTCCTGTTTCACTTATATGTTAGGTTATAGCTGATTTATTCGGTTTGCCAAGTCTGAAACAGTCAATGTGCTTTTTAAAGTGGGTTTTAAAATTTCTTTCCGTTTGGCCAATGTAATATTTTTTGCAATGACTGCATGTAATTTTATAAATTCTTGCTTTGTTAAGTTTCTCTGTGGGATGTGAGATGTCATGCATCAGTTTCTGTTTTAAGTTGTTGTTGGTGGCAAAGGTGATCCTGATGTCTATTTTTTCAACAGCTTGGCTATTTTGTCTGAAATGACACCTATATATGGTAACGCTATGTACTTGGGTTTTTGGATGTTGTGTGAGGAAGCTATGTCACATTGTTTGTTGTTATTTTTAGTTGTGCGTTGTGACTGTTTATTTCATGTTCGTGATAGCCATTATTATGTGCAATGTATTTGATAGTGTTTATTTCTGTCTCCTAGTTGGCAGCATTAAGTGGGAATTTCAGTGCTCTGTTTAAGAAGGATCTGAATGCAGCTTGGTTATGTGAGTTGGGATGTGTGGAAGATTCATTAATGACTATGTCAGTGTATGTTGATTTTCTGTATACATTGATATTTTGGGTTTGGTCTATGTTACTTATTGTTGTGTCCAGAAAATTAATTTTGTTATCTTTCTCATGTTCTATGATGTACTGGATGTTATTGTGTAAATTATTGAATCTGTTTAATAGAGTTTCTATTTCTTCATCAGTACCATTGTATACAATGAATGTGTCATCAACATTTCTTCAGTAGTGTACTATTTTCTGGGTTATTATGTCATTGTTGTTGAGAAGTTTATTTTCAAGGTGGTCAATGGAAATTTCAGCAATGATTCCACTTAGAGGACTTCCCATTGCTAGGCCTACATCTTGTTTGTACATTTTGCCATTAAATGTGAAATAATTATGTGAAATAACAAGTTCTAGCAATTCTGTTAATTCAACTGCTTCAGCTGTGGACATAATCTGACCTTTTAATAAATTATTTTCGATTATATCTAAGGATTCTTTGATGGGTATGCTGCTATATAAGTTTACTATGTCAAGGGAAATAAGCTTTGCATTCGATGGGATATGATGGTCTTTAATACTTTGAATTGCTTCATAGCTATTTTTCACTGAAAACATAGTTTTAAATTTATATTGTTTTTGTAAAATTGAATGCAGCTTATGCATAACTTTGTAGCCCGGATGATTTATAGCATTGACAATTGGTCTAATAGGGATATTAGGTTTAAGGATCTTAGGCTGAGCTCTTAACTTTGGGTTTGTTGGGTTCATAATTGTTAATCTCTGTGTTCCTTCCCTTGTTAATAAGAAGCATGTTTTATTCAACTGTTCCTTTAGTTTACTGTTGAATTTCTGTGTGGGGTAATGAGAGATATCTTATATATGTTTATTCTGAAAGAACTTTGTCAGATTTTACTGCTATTGCCTTGCCCTTTTTCAGAATAAACACATGTTTGCTGGTAGTTAACGTCACACAACACCTAATTGACAAAAATTAGCTTCTAACACGGACTATACATTACATGAAAGGAAATTTATAAATTTTTGCATGGTTTCTTTATATGAGACTTTCCTTTATCATAATCTGGAATCTTGTGAGGTGGGAGGTGGTACCTCACTTGGTGCTAACACACATGCCCCACTTCGACAAAAGAGGGAGTGCATCTTCGAAGCTAGAAACACACAGTTGTCATGATTCAGTTTAGAAAACTTCCACTTCTTGCTGGCACTAGTAGTAAGGCATTTAGATCTGATCTGATTGTAACAGTAAGTAACAGAAAAATCAGGGTAGGTTTCAACACGACACGAAGAACCACTGATCATTCCCTGCTTATTTTAGGTGTAATCGCAATACATTCGTTCTCATTGACAAGTACAGGCTACAAACGTCACAACAAATGGAAACAATTTTCACTACGCAGGTAGGATATGGCAGGACTTACTTAAGCTCAGATTATCGTGTGCTCTCTGTGAAGCATTATCGCACAAATACTTTTATAAAAATGTTGAAACTTCATCTAAAGTGCTTTGTAAAATGTGCATCGGCCGAGGAGCATGTCATGCACCGTACTAGAAAATTGGACCAAACGAACCTGTTCTACCACCGATTCTGACGTCTAAAAATTCTTCGCAGTTTTCAAATATCCACATTAGAATTTGTTATCAGTTACTTTCGTATCCCTTTGCACTTACATTCACCATCAACAAGCTACTGTGTGGCAGCTGGTCATCACATCTCCTCACTATGCTGCTAATCAGGGGAGGAAAGAGTTGACTTGGTCGATCCCAGGTAGTCCCGAGACGCTTCGGCAAACAAGTCTGTGATTGATTTATAGTTGGTTTTCTACACTCATCTAGGCGAATGATGCAACAGAGACTACCGCATCTCTATTGCAACGCTAAAATGAAGGGACGTTTCAATACACATCCCTAGACTGTTCGAAATAATCGTAAGTTACATTTATTCTAAATGTCACGGGCGTTAACCCCAATAAGACCGAAGTATACTACCGCCAAAACGAATTATTCTCTTGGCTCGCAGAAGGCTTGAAACAGATAACTGCACTTATGACAACTACCTTTATTAAATAAATTTTCATTATTTTGGTTTTATGATAATTCGAGCGAATAGTTACTTTACAAATCAGCGCAATATCTTCACTTCCAAAATTTATCTGCTTATCTGTCAGAGGACTTAAACAGTGTATGTCATATAAACCACCGTGACTTATTCACGTTATATTTTCCCGAAACTGATAGTGAAATATTTTGCACCTCAAATATCAGCGTAATATTTCCTGTCTATGACGGTAAACTGTAATCTTCAGCAACTCTGAAATTTAGATCACGGAACATTTACAAGATTACATTCCTCTTCTGTTCGAACTCTTCCGCAATACCCCCTTCTGAACAAGCTGAAAATATCGTCTGCAATATCCACATCTGAAGACGCTGGGAGATACAGCGATACTACAACAAACAGTTCGTGTCGTATTGTTTCTCCTGTTCTTATGTCAATCTTTCTTTCAATCTTACTTTTAGGCCCTTACGTGTCTTCTCTAGAGACAAAAGTAATGAATTATTAAACAATAAAACCGACAAGCAACCTTGACGTTGCAACTGAGGTGACTTAATTAAAATAATATTCCTCTTTTTAAAGTTGCAACTAGCCGAAAATTTCGGGTTTAATGTATTTCACTTTCAACGAAATAGAATTTTAGTGCGCGAGAGACACCTTTTTTAAACTACAACGACTTGTTACTTACGTTACCAAGTTAAAGAGGTTATTCAAAACGTGTCGTTTAGCAAAGAAAGAGTTATCGCGAAATATGGCAACCAGACACACAATTTCGGTTTCGCTCCTTGTAGTCGGTTCATTACATAATAATATAAGATAGGAGCAGAGTCCATTAGTAAATCTTTGTCATGGAAACGAGGCCTGATAAAGCAAACTTTATCTTAAAGAAATGAAATATCCAAATTCGTCAGTGAACAATCGAGGGAAAGTGATACATTCTCCATCCTACACAGTCACAGCGCATGTAGCGTCGTTGAGACGGTGCTTAAGGCGAGCGAGAGCCATACATCTCAGTAAGCTGAGACACCAGACAACACGGTGAGGGGGGATAAACAAAATTTGCTTCTAACAGGGCAATCTGCATCAGCTAAAATTCATGGAATAAACAGTCTGTCTCAGACGTTTTAGAAATGCTTCTTACATTATGTGTAAAAGTAATATAAAACTGTTAAAAACTCAGAGTGCCATATTATCCGAAAAAGTTTCTGTGGTAACTTAACACATATCGCTTATTAATAAATCATTCCCCTGTTGTCATTGCGGTCACAGGAAATGCATCTGGGGACCATAGAATGAACATCTCGACGTAACAAGATCTTACTTGTTGGTGTTTTGAAACCCGACTGGTCTGTAGGACATAGAACTCTGGTCCTACAGCCGCGCGGGGTAGCCATGATGTCAGAGGCTCCTTATCACGGTTCGCGTGGCTCCCTCCCGTCGGAGGTTCGAGTCCGCCCTCGGTCATGGGTGTGTGCGTGTTGTCTCTAGTGTAAGTCAGTTTAAGTTAGGTTAAGTTGTGTGTAAGCCTAGGGACCGATGACCTCAGCAGTTTGGTCCCATAGGATGTTACCACAAATTTCCAACTTTTTCTTGTCCTACATAGTCCACAAAATAACTCCCCCGTTAATGCATGTGCCTTTCACCTATTGATAAATTTTCAATCACGAGACACGGCATCTTGGAAAAATGCCAACACTAAATATTTATATTCATAACTCTTCTGTAGTTTCGGCAATGGTAGACCGTCAGGTGGGATTACGCAATAATTTACTAACGGCGTATTTTTGTTCTTCATGTACAATGAAAAAAAAAAAAAAGGCGCTGAGCACTATGGGACTTAACTTCTGGGGTCATCAGTACCCTAGAACTTAGAACTACTTAAACGTAACTAACCTAAGGACATCACACACATCCATGCCCGAGGCAGGATTCGAACTAGCGGCCGCGCGCTTCCCGACTGTAGCGCCTAGAACCGCTCGTCCACTCCGGCCGGATACAATGAAAAGAATTTCTATTATACATGGTGGTCCACTGATCGTGACCGGGCCAAATGTCTCACGAAATAAGCGTCAAACGAAAAACCTACAAAGAACGAAACTTGACTGGCTTGAAGGGGGAAACCAGATGGCGCTATGGTTGGCCATCTAGATGGCGCTGGCATAGGTCAAACGGATATCAACTGCGTTTTTTTAATTAGGAACCCCCATTTTTATTACATATTCTTGTAATACGTACAGAAATATGAATGTTTTAGTTGGACCACTTTTTTCGCTTTGTGATAGATGGCGCTGTAGCAGTCACAAACATATGGCTCACAATTTTAGACGAACAGGTAGGCTTTTTAAATTAAAATACAAAACCTAGGTACGTTTGAAAATTTTATTTCGATTGTTCCAATGTGATACATGTATCTTTGTGAATTATCATTTTTGAGAACGTATGCTTTTATAGCGTTACTACCTGTGAATACCATATTAATGCAATAAATGCTCAAAATGATGTCCGTCAACCTCAATGCATTTGGCAATACGTGTAACGACATTCCTGTCAACAGCGAGTCAACTGCTGTTTGTGTATGAGAAATCGGTTGGAAACTTTCATCATGTCAGCACGTTGTAGGTGTCGCCACCGGGGCCAACCTTGTGTGAATGCTCTGCAAAGCTAATCATTTTCATATCACAGCATCTTCATCCTGTCGGCTAAATTTCGCGTCTGTAGCACGTTATCTTCGTGGTGTAGCAATTTTAATGGCCAGTAGTGTACTTATTTGATTATTAATCACACCTCTCGATGTATCACTTCAATAAAAGGCTAAAAGGCCAAGAAACAGGTACTTCTTTATCGGACAGACCAATAAAAATGTCGAATAGAAGAGGGGAAGGACCACGAATAGAACAAGGACGCGAAATCAGGTAATCTGCATTTTTTTTTTTTTTTTTTTTTTTTTTTTTTTTTTTTTTTTTTTTTTTTTTTTTTGCGTGCCGGACGTCATATAATACCTCTTGTACTTCATCGTTGAATATTTCATTCACGTTTTTTTATTAGAAAAAACAATCTGCCCTACGACAAAACACCTGAGCCAATGCGCCGGCATCACTCGCCCACCGGCCTAGCGTTCCTATACGGGAAGAATTGCAGGTGAAGAAGTTGCAGCATGAATACATGACATCCCGTCATTAACTCTGGCCTCGACCTTTTTTTAAATAAGTTGGGAGTGTCTAGCAAAGAGCCAAAACAAGTGTCTCTTTATTTTCAATATAGAACGTCCTTGCAAAACTTTATCAAAATCGGTGACGCTTATGTCAGCCCCTCTCCTTGTCGGATTACGTGATGACAGGAGTGAATCGTGGAGCCATTTAAAATTCGTAATGTTGCATACACTCAAAATGTAGTTTTCGTGTTATTATTGAGAAACACGAAATAGAAACATCATTATTTGTATGGATACGATGACTTCGAGAAAATAGTTAGTTGCAACTCTGTTCTCTGTTGCACATGTTTCTTTTTTCATACTTAGACTTTGAAGTTTATGGAGAGTGATTGTGAACGACAGCAATAATTTCGTCATAATGTTTGCGGTAAACGTTTTATTAAAATTTTATACGGTTTGTTTTTGATGAGGATAAGATTATGCGATAATGCAGATAATGCAAGAAAAATGTGACAAAGAGGTTACTCGAGCCGACATTAGCCGACCAGCGGCATGTCAGCTTATCAGATTTAGTAAATAACCTGGCTTTTAGCAAAACTCGGTGCGCGAAGCTTTCGTTTGACGTAATCGTGTGTACTAGCAATAAGATCCAATAGAGGATCGTTGATTATTTTTATAAGACCCCGAATTTGTATAAATTAGCTCCATCTGCAATAGTTCACAATCGATTGTACACATTGGTAGTTTTATATAGAAATTATGAACAAGAAGTGGCCTTACATTTGACACTGTATCTTCTTTCATATGTGTACCTAAGACACGCTATTAATAGAATTGATAGCATTCTACCCTGCAAGTCGATGGTTTGTTTTTCTTTGGGTATCGTTAGAACGCTTGTTTCGAGATTGGTCTACGACATCCGGTGGCTTATTATATGAATTGCGTATCTATAGAGGGAACTGTTGCTCATGCTAACATAGCATGTCTACATTTCTTAGATTTACACTAATATTTTAGTTGAAACATCAACAGGATTTGTTGAAACCAGTGAACGAGACCATTAGAATGAAATCTTCGTTCTCGAGAAACTGACCAGCCATCCGCCACGTCAAACAATTGTCTGCATTGTATGACTGACAAAGCATCGCAAGGTCTGTCCGAACGTCTTGGTGTAGTGTGCCCCCTAGACAAGGGCGTAGAAAAAGATCTCTTTTGTCTGTCTCATCGACGAGTAAGTGTCATTACAGTGGCTCCAGAATGTGTTCCGGTGTAGCTGCTACTACACGTCTGTCAATTTGATCTAGTGTAATCAAGGCTACATTAAGTGATCCACAATTCCTTTCTGTCAACTAATACACGGAATGCCGTGTTATGTAAGCACTTTTCTATTCTAATGTATCAGCAATTACCCGACGGTTAGCATCTCAACTTTTATTACTACCTTCACTCACTGAAACTACGACAAAAGGGATGGATAAACAAAGTGCCATTCGTGAATAGCTTAGTGTATAACACGGTGGTGAAACGTACAAGGCAGTTTGGAAAGCCGTTTGCCATGTCCACTGCAGGAAAAGATGCTTCAGTTGATTTTCTGTCTGTGATCATCGTTGATAACTGTTTTCCTCTCAGCTTTCGTTTCGTGTAAGATTTACTAGTTACACATGTGACTGTATGTTGGTGGCATTGTGTCTCCTGGCCTATTATGATAAGTACCAGACAGCAAAGCTTTGCGGTTGAGCTTAACGATCAGGCGAGGGTCTCGCCAATTCTGCCACTGACTGAGCCTAGGAACAAATACTCTACTGAAATATAAAAAATATTTCAAACGAGAAAATCTAATCAATCCAGTACTTAGTGGTACATGTTACATTGTTACTCGACTACACACCAGTTACTTAGCAATTTAAAGAAAATTAAGGAGTGTTATTAAAAACGACTACAGGATGAATTCATTTGAAATAGAAATTGTTAGAAACGAACACAGACTTCTACCTTCAAGGCAAGAAAGATTGTGAAGAAATTAAATAAAGTCATTTAATTTGGAAATATCGTGTATTCCACGGTAGAAGAACTTCAGTTTCAAGGTACTCCATAGTGTACAACGACGGAGGATATCTTAACCGTGCACTCATTGTGTAACTAGTTTCAAAAATGTGCAGAACTTTACTCAGCATAAAACTCTGTAACTGAAGAATAAACATCTTCCAAATAGCCTTAATATATTACGCAGCACCGAAATAGTGACATGCTTAGCATTTGCAAACATTGCACATAACACAAACTCATATCTCACAACAACAAAAACAGTAGAAAATACCGAAAACTGTTTGTGGTGGTTCCTGGAGCGTTTTCCTTCACAAGATTCTCAAATCGCTCACTAGATGAAACATCGGTCGGGGTACCTCATGTGTTCCTAAGTACGCCGTCCTCCAGGTACAATACTTCTCTGTGTATGAAAATCGTCAAATTATATTTTGACGTATTTGTAAATACTTATAATTTGTGATGGCTAAAAATAAGCGTGTCAGAAGCTAAAAATAAATTAATAAAGAAAGGTACCTAAAACTTCGGATAGATTAACAGTATTACATGGCGTTTTCGTAGCAGCTATTCGGGAGTGAAGTGCTACACGCTGATATTGATTTCAAACTCACATTTGGTTTCATTTACTAAATCAATTTCCTTCGGGTATACCAACTGAAAGTTACTTATATAGCAACTTTAACATTTTTACGCTTAAGTAGAGTTGTAGTTTGTCACACAAGAAAGATTAGGAACCATCGAAGTACAGTTGACGTTCTAGTGCCGCTTGGAATCAAGTTTTCGGCGGTTTTCGGTTTCAAGCCGAAAGCGGTCGGAAGTTGTCGTCCGAATTAGTCCCAGGCGGAAGACAAACTGGCGGTCGGTCGCAAAGTTGCCCGCCAGAAGTCATAAATCAATGCCTAGCTGCGGGAGAGGTCGGCTGCTGCCGGCGAAGAAACAGCACCCGGCACAGCCTTCCGGGGGCGCGTTCCTTTCCCCGGTTTACCTTGCAAAAATAAGCAATTTAGGAGGAGCAGGTACTGTGCGGCTTACTCTGTCTTCTCTGCCGGTGTTCCGCTGGGAAACTTATGTGGCAAATATCTTACACTGGTTTCATATCACGTTTCCATTGTTATATTCATATGCACGGGAGTTGGAGAAAATGGCGCTAACTTCTTGCTCAGGATCTATCCTACTGGATAGGCAGTGGTGTCCCAAACTACCTCTTTTCATACCAACGGATACGTCACAGAAACGACAGAGCCAATGGAAAACGTGGCGTAGCCACTTTAATTAAAAATGCAATTCAGTTTATAAAGTATGACATCATAAAGCCGTCCCCAGACGGAGTGTGCATTTGAGCGTTGATCGTTGAGCGTGCCGAGTTTCTGATGTCATAGCGCGGAAAAAGCACTTTGGGGAGCCTTTCCGGAAATGCAGGGCAATAGGCAATATGCAGCACGTCAATGCGATCGAACGCAGACCAACAAGATGGAAGAATGCCACCTATGCCAGATGACGCCACCTCTCTGCTGTACAGAATCGTGAAACGCTATTTTGGCTCTCAGCTGAAGCCCATAGGTTTATTTGCCATTTCTAAATACCAGCAAATAGCACAACTCTCGAAAATCCGTCGTCAATTGTAGGATTTATTGTGATAAAATGACGGGAAACGTCGTACTGGAAACTTAAGTATTATTGTAACTTGTGTATTATGAAAATATGCCGTTTCAAGGTAACGGAATATTTAAGATCGACAAACACGCATTGTTCTTGGCCAAATTGTTATAATTGTCAGTTAATAACATATCTTCGATTAGAGCTTCCATGAGATGATAAGGTGCAAACTATGGTCGTACATCGTTTATGGTCGGTGTAGTGTAATGAGTAGAGGTACACATTAGAAATGGGACTCATGATGCGCTGCTGAATCGCATGCCACTGGATGCAATTATTCTTTTATAAACTTTGGCGTTTTCTAATGGGTTCTGGTAGCTTCTTATTGGTTCAAAAGAAGAATATTCTATGATATTTGACATAATGTAAATATAAATGCGCTCTTTTTGGGGACTGAGTCTGCTTTACTGGCTTTATCTACAACACAGTTTGCTCTATTTTCAGTAATATATTTTCCGCTTTCTTGTTTCGAAATTCGTATTTCACATGCTGTAAAGACTCTGCTACTGAATAGGAACAGGAATCAATTAAGAATGACGTTATGGTTCTACTAAGAAGTGAGAATAATTAAGCAGTTTTTGTCTTTGGATAGTACTGTTCGTGATGGCAGTTTCATAAGCTTATGTCCGTATTGTCTGGACATGGAAATTTTCATTTTGCGTTATACCATATTCATGGATATTGAAATTTTTAATTATGTATACGACAGAACAAATTGACTAGAATATGAAGAAGGGAGGAAATGTGCTAAAATAGTATTTTTACGCCCATCTACTTCGTAAATAGTGTGATTTGGGAGCCAGTTACGGCCAACAACTGCTGTTGGAAAGCGTTTTCATCGCATGTACCATGCTCTGGCTCACTTACCGGTGTGCACAAGTCGCATCGTTTCTGAGAGGTCAGACGCACGTTGTACTCGCTGCACTCGACGTTGACGTTGGAAACCACGGCCAGTGTGTCGATGACTTTACAAAATCAAGCAGCGGCTGCTGTAATTTTTCCCCGAAAGGCACATTTACTAGTGTCACGTTGTCATACAGCTCTCTCCTCGGATTTTCGCCACAATCCTTTGTTTTCCATCTTGGCAAGGTCATACAACCCATTGTTCACTGTAATGTCACTGAGTTGGCGGCATGGCACTCCGCTAGCGCCACTAACTACTTAGGTTGCCGATACCGATCTCTTCATATGTCGCTAGCTAGGGTCGGCGTGTGGCACGTGGTTAGCAAGTTGTTGCCTCTGGGGGACTCTGGCTGTCCGGTACGATCCTCGAGAAGCTGCGAGTCGTTAAATCGGTAGGAGGCAAGCCTTGCCGGCTCGCTTAAGCATCGGCAGCGACGAGTTGCGGGTAGAGCAGCGGACGTCGTGTGCAACATGGTCGGCCTACTCTGGAAGCTTACATTTTACGACACGTCGAAGATTGCCTGTACGGATAGGAGGCAAAAACATACCGGCTTGGAATCCTGGAAGTCACGGCTCCTTCGCATCTGAGTGGAGTAAAGTGTTTTCTTTTGTGTGTGTGTGTGTGTGTGTGTGTGTGTATGTGTGTACGTGTACTTGAGGCTGCAAGCCCACGTCTGTGTTAATGTGGAATTGGACCTCTTATATTAACGCGCCTAGGAGTGATTGTGTGTATGATCATTGGTCGTGTAACTGATTGCAGTTTGTTGTTCCAGCCCATATTTCGTGCAAGTGTACAAGCATTCTCTGTTATAAACTGAATCTACGAGATTAAACTTGCAACATAATCTGTATCCGAGGCAAAGCAAGACTGATATTTCGTCTGCTAATCAGCAAGTAATTTTAAGGAGTGTTAAACTAGTAACTTGTACGTTTAGCTACTTTCGCGATAAGCTGAGATCTCCTACAGCTTAGGCATTCTCGTCTGTGGTCTTATTTGCACAAATTACTGTTCCCTTCTGAGGTCTGTTGGCAGGGTAGCTTTGGCAGCGGGTGACGCCTTCCTGTCCCCTGAACACGGAGTAGAGGTATGTTCGCTTTCTGCTGCCTTGGCACTTCTGTAGTCACACGACGTCTGTGCTGGCTGGCAATCTGGTGCCTCTACCAGCCGCGTTACTGTAGCTCAAGCTAATTAAAGTTGATCTTTTGATGCGTGCCACTGCGGGGTGTCGCCAATCAATCGGAAACCATTCGTGTGTCATATTTGGCGAATTAAGTAAGCTACTGAAGTTTAGAGCGTGTTCTGCAAGCCCAAAGTTGCCCCTTGCTATACCTGCTACTTCTGGAACGAGTTAGGTTTACAGGCTTCTACTTATCAATATGATCTGTTGAACCTTTCCTTTGGTCCACAGGCATTAGCTAACTCCACTCATTGTGAAACTTGCCTGCTTGTTCCTTGTTGGCTGTCACATCCATCTGCTGTAGTTCTCAGCTTTACTTGTAATTTGGGCAATTGTACATTTATTAAGGGCCGTTGTCAATGTTTCTGCTGGTGTATACCAGTTGGGAGTCACGTTTAAATTGCATGTTCTCCCAACTTTCCTGTATTTTGGGCAACTGTATGTTTATTAAGTGTGACAGTCAACGTCTCTGCTGGTATGTATCAGTTGCCAGCCGCATTTAAATTATATCCCCTCCCAGATCATCTTGCATTTTGGGCAGTTGTATATTTATTAATGCTCATTGTCAGCGTTTCTGCTGGTGTGTACCATTTGGGAGTCACGTTTAAACTGCATGTCCTCCCAGCTTATCTTGTATATCAGGCAACTGCATATTTATTTATGGGTCATTGTCAATGTTTCTACTGCTATGTCCAGTTGCGAGTCACATTTAAGTTGTACGCCTTTCCAGCTTTGCCTGTATTTTGGGGGACTGTGTATTTTATTGCTTAAGGTATTTTTATTAAGGCTTATAGATTGTTAAGGGATTTCCAACAGCCACAATCATTGGCATGACTTGTTACCCCTCTTGTGCACGAGATGGACGTTGTTCACTTATATAACGTGCTACCCATGCTTGGAAATTGTTAGTACATTTTGTGTCTGTCATTGTAATTCAGTTTACTGATAAAATTGTTGGACCTGCATGCAGACACGCCTACTTGGTGTGACTTCTTTCTTGTACTTAAGAGCTGTATTGTTCCGGTTCCAAGCCCTGCTCTTAATAGCATAAATTGGTAAAGTTTGATATTAATGAATTGAGCCTATTCAGGCTTTTAAATTATTATGAGCGTTGTTATCCTTTTAACAAGGTTTTTTAAATTGTGGTTATAATATTGTTGTTAAGCAATAGATACTTTCCATGAAACAATAAATTAACAAATATGTGAGTGCACCTTCCATTTATTTTTGCTTAAAATCATCCCAACCTTAGTTGTGACGTATCTGTCACCTACATTAAGTCTCATAATGTTTCGATAGCTGCAGTATCAGCAGAAAAGATCGTAATAACCGAAAGAAGCTTCGCACGCGTGTTTTGAAACTCTGTCAGCCTTTTCTTTTTCCCTCGCTCCATTTCAGTAACCCGTTCAAACTAGTGTCTATATAAATGAACACATTTTAGAAGGTTGATATTAATTTTACAAGTACTAGTGTAATGTAATATTTGTGTGTTCATCTGATGATACACCTGATCGAGATGTTGAACGCTCATTCTTTACTCATTTAACTATACTTACGAACCTGTACTTTCATGAGAGTTTCTCCGAAAACTACCTAAATTTTACTTCATTTTATAATTCGCTGACGTTATAGATTGTATTATAAATATATCTTTTCTGTTTCAGTCACTTTTACTAATATTTATTACCACTCTTAAATGTTAGTAAAAGCTGACTGAAGTGGAAAAAATAATTTTAACGCACACCGTAATCATTTGTAGATCATTTCATTTTTATCAATCGTCAGCTACAACACACAGAAATAGTTACAAGACACCAGCCATTGTGCTCTTTTTCGGCCGTTTTTCCTATTAGAATACAGTTCTCCTTTCACTGTTATTTCAGGCATCCTATCACAAGCCATCTTTTAATGTACCAGCCTATTCTCTGAGATTTTACAAATTTACCAATGTACTTCACTTGCGTAAATTTCTGTACTTGATAATGATATCTTAATTTCCATTCATGTACTCCTCTCACAATGCCATACATTTTGCGTCGGAGTTTTAGTTCCAGTGCTTTTCCGTTGTATATATCCGCACCTGTCATCACAATATTCTTATATATGAAATTACGATATAGTTTTTCCGGCATTACGAAAGCGCCGACCCGAAAACGGAGAATGTAAGAGCAGAGAAGGCTGTGAGACGATGTCAGCCAATAGCACGCTGACTAGGACGTCACCACGACAGGAGCGGCCTCTATAAGAAGAGAATATAGGCGCCGCTCCTGCTATCCTTGGCCGGACAATAGTAGAACGGTACTACCAGTTGCGGACAGTAGAAAACGGACACTAGCAGAGGCTCTAGAAGAGAGGACTAGAAGAGCAGTGATATAACGATAGCAGTGACTTATGAGCGACTGTTAATAACCTGCATACACATTGTAATTAGCGAAGGACTTTGATTATTTGCATGTCGTCATTTGCTTGTGACCCAAAGATAAGCATTGTCAATTTACATTATTGTAATAAAAATCATTAACGTGATTTGCTTGAATTGTTGTACAGCTATCCGAGAAAGCAGTATCCCTAAGGCATCTTGTGAGAGACGAGTGGGCAGGACCCCACAATAATTTTGTGAGCGTGTGTGTTAGTGTGTTTGTTACTGCTTCACGGTGAAATGGCTGGACGGACTAGGGTCAATTTCGGAATGGAGGTAGCTTATACCCTGAATTAACACGTACCTTAAAACGTGCCTTATATGTAATTATCTTTCAAAGGAGTGGGTTGGCGGTGAAAAAGAAGTGTATCCACGATGCATGAATACCCATACTTTATTCATCCAGTATTTGAGAATGAGAGTACTTAGTGCCTTGTAACAAACTTTATGCATAATATGAAATTTACGAAACTCTTTCTCACTGCCAACCCCTACAACATCGTGAAAGGAAAACAGTAAAACCCTTACTAGATTTTCGGTATTCACGCAGTAAAAATTCCACATAATGCTCAATGTTTTAATTTATTATTTCTTTACTACTAATTATATTAGTGACAAATTTTTCAGACAGTGTTCGCATGTAGCACTGAATGTACCAGGAAAATTATATAATCGTACAACACATAGTTCAAGAGATACAACGTCTTAACATTAAGGTGCGTGAAAATGAAACTGCATGGTGAAATTCGCCAGACATACGAATGGATATGTATAAAAAATTCCTGTAAAGTTTAAAGTTAAATACATATGAAATACGCTAAAAATCTTCGGAGAAAGAACTCATACTAAACCCTTGGAACAATTTTAACTTAATTTCATTGACAAAGTAGTCACGATATGCAAAGAAATATTGTGGTAGTAAGAACGACCAGACTTCAAATCGAATGGTGTGGCAACGTCGAGAGAGAAGCAGGGACGTAGATATGAAAAGAGAATGGGAAGGCAGAAGTAGACAGCAAGGAGGAGGATATGGACAGAAACAGGGGAGAAGAAAATGGACAGAGAAAGGGAGAGGAGAAAATCGTCAGGGAGAGGGGAGACGAGGAGATAGACAGAGAAAGGAAAAAGGAGAAGGTCGACAGATAAAGGGCGAGGAGGAGACGGATAGCGAGAGTGGGAGGAGGAGACGGACAGGGAGGGGGTAGCCGGACATCGACAGAGGGTGGGGGTGGAGATGATGTAGACTAATAGAATAGTGGAATAAATATATACCCAAGCATCTTTTTATAAACATCTGTTTATAGCAGATAGCAGCGCGGGAAGCAGATAGTCATCCATAGTTCTGAGCCACAGGTAACAACTGGTCTCAGAAGGCAACCGCACATTGCTCTGTTTACGGTTCTTTTAATTAGAGAGCCCTTAAATAATCGAAAATTCTCAAAATGGGCTTTATTGCTGCTATTCCTTCTCTAGCACCTTGCGTCTTACTACTATCGCTGATCAAAGGGACACATAGACATGTGTGCCAGCCGATAAATTTAAAGCATGTGCGAAAGGCTTTCTGTTCATCATTATTGTACCTCTATTGTCTATTATACAATGCAAATCGATGTGGTTTGCTACACATGCTATCGGTGCTTTGTAGCTGCTTTCAGACGTGGTCTGTGGAACGTTCTCACACCTGTAGACCAGGTTCTGGACGTATGCGTTGTGAAGACACACGTCAGGACCCACGCATTGTGCGAGGAGCAGTGGCTGCAAGAACATCATCTAGGGGAGAAATCCGGTCAGATGTTGCATGATCTGTGGTGGCACAGATCTTTGGGAATCGTCGCGTTGCAGCAGGACTAAGATCACATTTTCCTCTGGGCAGGCTACCATTGACATCACCAAACATAGCTACTCTAGTCTTGTAAGAGCTGGCTGAAAAAAAGAATGGCGCTCTGTTTTCGCGCAGTGATAAGATTAGGTTCTGTGTGTGTGAGAGTGATGGGCATACACATACCTGGGATGGAGCTGGTGAGTGGCATTTTCCAGAGTGCATTCGTTCACGATACACATATTCCACACCAGACTCTTATCTGTTGCATACATCCAGGATCTAAGCTATGATAGATTTGTTCAGTATCTGAACGCATTCAAGAGGGACCCACGTACGTGTTTTAGTGTATATTGAACTTTACTTGTTGACATTTCTTTAGAAAAGAAGCACTTTCAAATGATAAAGCACTGCAGTCAGTCATGCTTTTCTTTCAGGTTTTATTAGGCAAGTTTAAGTCTTGAACGAACTGTGACAGAAGCCTGAACAATGCATTGATAATGGCTAGGCACTAGCCGATAGCTAAACTTGCCTAATAAAACCTGAGAGATGAACATGACTGACTGCTGTGCTTTATCATTTGAAAGTCATATCACAGTCATTCAGTGCCCCCATATCCCTTATGGAAGTTAACCTGATAAAGAAGCATCTTGCAAAGGAAATAATCGGAATATGTCTTAGAGAGAGAGAGAGAGAGAGAGAGAGAGAGAGGGAATGGGGACTGTGGGTTTTTAATATATCAGTTCGATTCAGGAGAGTACATATATATTATCATAGAAATATCAGGAAAGAGGGTGATAAACTTAAAAGGATTCAGTAGCTCTAAATACCATACAAAAAAAACATGTTGGGTATAGAGCTAAAATGAGGACAGTCTCAGTATCCATAGCCCATAACAAATTAAATATTACAAATGTTAAGCACGTGCACCATACTACAATTAGCCAACCACAAATATGTACATATATTCTCAAGTGGTGAGGATGTGAATAATTTCGTTATTCGCATCATATGGTATTTAAAAATACATAGGTAGTTCAAAGTTCAAGAAGTTTAAGATCAAACACACCAACAGTGATGCTGATGTATTGTAGACAGTATCTTGAGTGAAGTCTATGTAGCGCATCTGTCTATTCGTTGTAAGCAAATTGCATTTTCAAAAACTATGTGGATTGCATAATTAAAGGATTTTATCTCTGGCTTGATGTATACTTAAGCTATGCAAGTGTTTCATCCTTTGACTCCTATTATAATTTTATGTTGACAAGAGCCTTTACCAGAGGGCGAATACATTTGTGCATTTTTTTCTGACGTACGTTGAATGTAATTTGGCTGCTGTCTTAAGCCTTGGAATGTGGTGTTTCTGCATTTTTTTTTAGAATTTCATATTTTACAACAGCCGCTCGGCTTCAGGTAATCTCATTTACCATCATGCGATGTAACAAGGCACATTCCTTCTGTAGAATATATTTTTAGAAATATCGAAACCTAGGTCAAGGGCAAGTAAACCTTTGTTTTCAATCTAGTCGACTGATTTTTTCAATCTCTGTTGCATATACATGTCTCAGATGTTTTTTCTTAGTACAATCCACTGAATAAATTCCAGCAGTACGAGGGAACCTTGGTACTGTTACTAGTGTGTCATTATTAGTATAATGGCCGCCCCCCCCCCCCAACCCTGTAGCTGAGTGGTCAGCGCTATAGAATGTCAACTCTAAGGGCCAGGGTTCGATTCGTGGTTGGGTAGAAGATATTCTCCTCTCACGGACTGTGTGTTGTGTTGTCTTAATCATCATCATTTCATCCTCATCGACAAGCAAGTCGCCGAAGTGGCTTCAAATCGAAAGACTTGCTCCCGGCGAACGGACTACCCGACAGGAGGCCCTAGTAACACATTTATTTATTTACTGGTATTATTCTCAGGATTTAGAGAGATATATCAGGTGGTCATAATTAAACTTTCAATGTTTAACACATCATAACACGGAAATTAATTACCGTTCAAGTACCAAACTCGGTCTCAATATTGTCCAGAGTGCGGGGTGCATGATTTCCATGCATCGCAGCGTCACCGTCCAGCTCCAACTACATCCACCAGGTGCTTTATCAGTCGTTGTGATTCATAGTCTCACACAGCAGACCAGTCTCAGAGCACTTTTTGATGTGTTAACGTGACCCTGGACAAAAGGAGCACCTCATTACTATGAACCTCTGTTATCAAAACAACAGTAATGCTGCAGCAGCACTTTGAGACTATCGTCGGCTTAAAGACTTACTGAAGGTTCCTCTTTCTCCGCCTGCTGTGCGGAGCTTGATGAAAAAGTTTGAATCAACCTGAGAACTGGCTGTCGCTCCGCGAAGTAGCTGACGACTGGTTGCACCACAGGTGGTCGATGAATTCGCTGTTGCTATGGCAGAAAACCCTGCACGCAATTCTCGACCATCAAGCAGAGCGCTTGCTGTGTCATGACAGTTAAGCATCCCGTGGTCCACTATACGGAAGGTGCGTTGAACCATTATCAAATGGTATCTGTACAAGATCTATGTCGTACAGCAGCTTGGACCACAGGATGCACAACGATACGTTGACTTCGTTCTCCACTTTCTCACAAGGATCGAAGTTGACAAGGGCTGACACTGGATCATCCTATGGACAGACGAAGCTCATTTTTCTCTGTAAGCACACAGTCTTACTTAGTGTGGAAATTTTCACCTCCAGTCATTGTGCATGAAGTTCCTCTGTATAGTGAACGTCTCACCGTATGGTGTGGCTTCTCTGCTACATTCATCATTGGGCCATTCCTTTTTCAACACGTTGGCGCTCAAGAACCAAAGATTTGCATTGTGACTGGCCAGTGCTGCTGCGATATGTTTTGCCACCATGTCGTATCCGCCATGCAGGAGAGATGCATTAAACTCAACAGTTTTCGTACAAGATGTGGCTCCACCACACATCGGTCGTTCCGTCGTGAAGTTCACCTGATTCTCCGAAACGTATTTGAAAACGATCAAATTATCAGTCGATCATTTAAAATGCTTCGCAGGCACTATCAGCTGATCTCACTTCCAGCGATTTCTGGTTGGGGGCTACCTGAAGGACGGGGTTTATCAGGGGAACATTCACACATGTGCCGATCTAAGCGCAGCATATCAAGAGAGGTAGCCAGTGTACCTACGGACATGCTTCGTTCTGCTGTGCAGAATGCTAGCCTGCGATTTCAGACTCTTCTAGACATTGATGGGAGCCGCACTGAGCCTCTTTTGTAGCAGTAATGGTACCTACATGTAATGGTACGATTTACCGTAGCAGCATATTACAAGTGTTTCAGTTGAATTGATTTTGCACTATTATTTTTGTGTTTACCTTGCTTCAAGTTACGTTTATTAAGATTTTCTTGTATTAATTTTTCCTTCACTGCCAATTATGTAGCCTTAACCCACTGTATTTGGTAATTGTAATAAAAATATTTAGTACAGGGAATAGTTCGTTTGTTTGATCTAAAGTAGATGCTACTTTTTCCTCATTGATGTGTTTTAGATCATGTATTATAGCTACTATTCTGATGTCTAAACGTCACTGTGTGTCTGGGATCTCCATACCTGGCAGGGGCTGGGTTAACAGGCACTTTAAACTTATCAGAGTTCTTTGTGAATGGTAAGGGGGTAAGGGCAAGTCCTACCTAACCAGAAGAGTATGTTAGTAGTTAGACAATCAGTTATCATAATTATGTATTTTTAATTATTTCCTAATTATCGTTCTTATTGGAGTCTGATTCTGACGACCAGCAACCAGTTATGGATCCGGACTAGTTGGACTGATGTTGAAAATCATTAGAAAAGCTGGCAGTAGCGATGAGAATTGTTCTTCAGACGAAAGAACTTACCAAACCAGAATTAATAACGCAAATTAAAGAAATTGCATCTACTCAGAAAGTTTCTTCCATGGTGCAAGCTGACTCAGTTACTGTAATTGATAAATCCACAAATGACAATGCAAAACAGCAACCTAGAGGCCATGGTAAACCAGATATTTTGGAATCTGAGCAAGAGAAAGTAAACACCGAACAGTTGCATCATCACCAGACGTCAATGAAAGAAGAAATAGCCAATTATCAGAAAGAAAAGGAAGAGGAACTCAATCAGACAACAGAAAATGTACTCTCCTATGGTGAACAGAAACAGCAAGTAGGAAGCAAGTCTGTACACCATGCATTCATGCCGGGAACTGGCAAATGTGTCAGCGAAATTATTGGCACGTAACTTAAACAACCAGAAAGGAAGCACGAAAAATAAATTGAAATCCTGACAGTGGAAACTGTGATGGAAAGAAGTTATTTATGGAAGTTATCACAATAAAACGAGAGAGACAAATTTAACCAGCCGATAGAGAGTGACATCTATCCTTTCAGTGAGGAATGAGTATGAGCTACCAGTACTTCCGTGTCTTGTGCTGATCCAAGTACATATGTGCAGCCTAACATTGCAATCTAGCGTGTTTATGCCTGAAAAGGAATCCACCCACCTCATGGCATTCATTTGGTCATTTAGAGAGATATTACATAAATCGTAGAGTGATACTCCAAAGATTAAGTTTGTTAGTTGGTTCATGCATTATGATGCAGCTCTCTGGGCCACAGTGGTTGCAAATGCCTGTCAGATGTATGAATATTTAAATAGTCCTTCTTAAGTGAGTACTTGTAAACAGGTGTTTAAGGGTAGTTAGGTAAGGAAATATTTAAATCCGGAACCTTACAATGCATGACAAAAAAGTTCTCCCCACTACAACAAAACCTATGTAAATAAAATGAACAACTGGCATGATGCAATTACGGCCCATAACACATTGATAATCCTGACATCGAAGCTGCCAGTCGCAATAAGTGAGGAATTGATGAATGAGCCAGATGAAGATTCCGATGGATTCTTATCTACTGTTGGTAATATCAGTTTAATGCACGAGGATGTGAGAGCAGTGCAGACCCCCTACCCAGTCCTGCAAACAAATAACAGTGTGTGATTTTGGGGTACTAGCAATAAGTATATGAACTGTATGGAGAACGGACGCCACAGATTCAGACAGACAGAGCAAATAGCAGACACAAAAGTGTTGTGACTATCTTACCAAGACATAATGTAAAGGACTTTACTGGAGAAACCAATAGTTCGGCCACAATTAAAGTGGACTTCGACTGATCCCAATCATGCAACCATGAGCCACAGCATCACTGAGGAGATGTAACTCATTATGAGTGGAATCTTAGGGATAGGCAGGATCCAAAGAAGTAGCCACACTGGTCTTTCTTGATGAACAGTAGCAGATATGGGATACAGGTTCTATTAGGATTCAGTCAAAAGCACGAAGGAACAGTTGTGCCAAGGGCACAACAGGTACAGCAGCGAGGCGAAATGCGATGTACAAGATGTCATTTGCACCAAGGTAAATGATCACTGGGAACCGTTATTTTGGGTACTGGCGCTTGACTATGTGCCATATTGATGGGATAGTTGTGGTGAATTACTGAGCTGAAACGAGCTCCAACACTTAGATGAGATTTGTGCATGACTCTTGGAGTCATGAGACCAAGATCTACCACCCCCCCCCCTCCCTCGAGCTCCAGGCCTTGCTGTAAGTCAAGCTCTCATTCTTTCTTTGTTGTAGATGACCAAACATCCGAAAGCTTTACAGGCATAGATTTTTTTTGTTGAGAGGCGTACAAAATTAGACCTCACCACTTGTAAACCGAATAGAATGGAATAACCTTATCTTCGACCTAGTTACTACAGTCATGAGAGATGGAAAATACTTCCAGTTAGTGGAAATGCAATTTGTCACGAGCTCTCCGATCCTGGTCAGTACAGGAAAATAAGTACACCCAAGTACAAGAGCGGGTAGTGACTTCCTGTGTTGCAGTGTTTGATGAATGCCCAGGAATTGTTTGAGGCTATGAATGTTTCTCACGTCAAATATACTGCAACCCCTCTTGCAGTGTTCTCTGGGCAGAGTGAACAGCGATCTCAAAGTAGACAAAAACATTAGTTTACAGACCATTTGATTACACCGTTGCATCGTGGCATGAATACTGAACACTAGCAGCTATTTCTTAGCTTATCCTGAATCACCATTGGTGAAGGAACTATACCCTTGTCAATATTTAAAAGTGCTCCAGAAGTAACACGTGGACAGACAGGTGCTGCATAGATCTCCAGCTGAACATATGTATGTCATTAATACTGTTATTTTTCAGTGTATGTCACATGTACAGGCACGTTTAATTATCATGCAACAGGTACAATGAAATTTATGGCCACAGCCAATGGCTACAGTCCAGTTCCTATTCACCACATCTTGCACAGGAAACCAAAGCGCAAAAATACACCCCTCCTCTATGTCCCATTGCTTCCCCATCCATCGTCTACAAGAAATGGTGTACACTACCATATCTAGGTGAGGTATCACAGATTGTAGCCAATGCACTGAAAGCCTGCAAGTATAGGCTTTCCTACTATGTTAATAACACGACAGCCCAGTTTATTTTTTAATAGCAAAGATAAGATCCGGGTATTAGTTAACAATGGGGTACACAAAATCACATGTTCTGATCCTAACAAAATTTTGCATCGGTCAGTCAGGCAGAGACATAGCAACTAGGCTGGCTGAACATGAACGCAGCTGGAGGTTGTGGAATTCTGACTCCACATTTGCTGAGCATGTACTGAGTGAGGGTCACAACTGCCAGCCAGTGTCCCATGTACTTCACTTGGCAAACAAAGGCCATAAACTCAATCTGCTGGAAGCCCTGGAAATTAACAAACATCTAGCTCACAGTCCAGATCTAATCCCAAATGATCAGACATAGCCCAACACTTCCCCTCACATAAACTTCATATAATCATCTCTGTTGTTCATTACTTCCCATACCGTCTGTTCCTAGACATCCCCATTTTCATTTATTCATTAAGTTCTTTTGTTTTACTGAAGTTGTCTATGTATTGCATATAGACTGTAGTTTCAATTGTTAAGGCTTTCTTTTAACCGGTACTTGTATTACTGCCCACCTTTTAATACCTCTTGTAGTTGTCTCATTAAATATTGTTTGTATTTTACTTGGTTCATTTATTTAATGCAAACTGTTACACAGCCACAGTTTTGAATATAATGTTATTGTTAAAATGCAGAACCACCACACTCCCAAAGATTGCATTTGCTGCGTGTTCCTTCAAACTCCTCCATTTTCCTACATGTATTTATTTCAGTTTATCTTATTGATATTGCTTAAGTTCCTTATGTATTCTGCAGTTACATTGATAATTGTTTCTTCTTTGTGTATCACTCTCCATGATTTGTACCTCCCGATGTAACCTTGTCAAGTACTAATTTCATTTTACTTTATTAGTTTTGTTTATTAATAGGAACTTATGTAGCCATGCTGTTCCTATTTTGTGTTGAAGTTTTTCCTATCTACTCCATTTTTATGTACTTACCGTTCAATTTTTTACTTTCTTATTGCATTACCACCACACTCTCAAAGATGTTACTTACTGTATGTTCCTGCTTCAGTCAAGGCGTGTTACTTCTCTTCCAGTGTTGTTTGCAAACATTGTAACTTCTTTGGTGACAATACTCAGTAAAAGTCTGAAGATGGCCTTTAAGCCGAAAACCAGTCAACACAATAAAAAACCAAATTAATACTTTAGAACAAAAGCAAACTGGTGCTTTTCATTTATTATGTTTAACTGTTTTTACTGTGCATATGTGTATGTATGTGTACTGTATGATACAAGAGGTTTCACTTGTTATACTGTAGTCTTATAAACTGCTGCAGTCACATTTCAGATAAATCTAATATTGAGTGTTCCACATATCTACTATATATTTGGTTCTTACATTATTTAATCAGTCACAATCGTGTCTACAAATGTGGAACTTCAGTTACTATCGCTAGAAAAACGATAGTTGTTCTGTTGGGATTTGCATCCATGATCACTCTCCTTTTCCCAAAAACCACGAATTCTTTTCATGACATTTATGCTCTTCTCTTCTGGCACATACGAGTTGTTCTATGCAGGGATTTGACACGTTAATCAAGCAAAGGTATTATGTTCTATTTTCTATTCATCACATGTGTGTATGTGCGTTGAATGTGTTTATCAGCCAGCTATGGTGAAGGTATGAGCATTTAATTGTAATTTTATGTAACCTTAAGGTAATCTTTTTATAATTAACCTGCAGGCAAACACAGAGATGCGTAATTTAATGTTACCATCTAACTTGAGCTCATTCAGACCTGCTCCCGTCTCTTCAGAAACGTTAATATCCAATGTTTTAAAGCCAATGAATTGTGTCATTATCTTCAGTGACAAACTGCATGCACTGTCGAACTACAATGCAAAGTTAGAGAATCTCTGGTACTGTATGTAGCGTATCGTAAGTTGAACGCCTAAGTAAACTACGAACAGTCCTACTCGGAGGAGTGGACTTTGCTTTAATGGTGTACTACAGGCATGCCTCGCGCTACTGCAAGTAAAACATTTTAAAGTAGTCACCACTCAGAAGCTGCCATAGGCAACGAATAATATGTAGTACGTGTTATCCAATGTACACCTGGTGATTTCATTTGGAACACTGTGCAAGTTGTGAAGTGTCTCAGATTCATTCTAACATATGCATTGGATGCCACTACCAGCAGAAGACAACAAAACTGTTTCACCACTTAGCCATTGTAACGAAATTCAAATCTCAGCACGATAGCGCTGCTAGCACAACACAGGTTGGTGCGAAATTTGCTTAGTACTTGGAGCAATGGAACGTAAACACTGACGTCACGTCTCACCTGGGCAACCAAAGCCAGCGCTGTCTGGGTGAAAAGCAAATTATGTGCTTGGTAAAAAATTTACTCAAGCCTAAATTGCAAAAAGAATTATTTTCAACAGCCGGTGTCGACAGAATTTGCATCATCCTGACGTCTTCAAAACTTCGTTACAAAAATGTTCATTCTAAGTTGGACCCTCATGTGAATCTGTCATCGTAGTGGATAAAAAGTAACGCATTATACAAAAGGTTTTTCAGAAGCAGAACTCTTACAATCAAAAAGCACCTTGTGCAGATGGCCATAACTATACATGTAGCCACAGCAGATGATTGTATGTCATATAGATCACAATTTTCCATGGTATCATCTGTGAGCGGTACATATACTCTCATAGCCATGTGCGCAAAATGCTTTTTGATTATAATTGCATTATTTCTGACAAACATTTGTATAATGTACTGCAATTTATCCACAACTCACAATGAACACCTTTGGTAACAAACTTTTGAATACCTGAGGATAATAGCAAAGTCAGTCGAAACCAGTTGTTGAAAATAAAGAACTATTTATGCGATCTTGCCTTCATAAAGTATTTTTACTAAGTGATACAGATCGCTCCTTCTCGTTTCTCAACACGATAAAATTCAGTCAATTCATGTGCACTTGTGGAGCTACTGTATTCCTCACTTGTTTGAATCCCACTTCAAGCGTTATGTGGGTGTAGTCGCGCAAACACAGTATTAATGCAGTTCTTGAAAAATGTTAAACTGCATCCTGAGTGTCAGTGGCAAATAAATTAAATCCAAACCAAACACTAACAGCGAGAAGCACTATTTACTTTTGAATAGCGTGTAGTTAATGTTGCACGAAGTAGGACACTTGATTAACAGCGTATAATATGTACAATATTTTACAATGTTTCTGTGCATGTGTCAGATAGTAAGAGACTATGTTCCAATCAACGAAATCTCTTTTCAGGAGGAACAATCGATATTATACGTCTGTTCTTTGTTGTGCAACTGTTTCTTTGTGTCATGTTTGTTACATCAGTGAATCGTTGCCCACAAGTGTAGCATTCCTTCATTTTCACCTGGTCGTCCTAGTTATAGTGCAGAAAATATTTTTACTTGTGCGTCCTGATGTATTTAAGAGGTTTTTTTATTCGATACTCACTTTCATGTCAAAAATAGAGCCGTTTCAAATGATCAAAACATCCATAAGCACATACACACCCCTATAGTTGTGATTGTTAATGCCTATTCAAATTATTTTTTTGTGAGTGCTGCGTATACTGTCATAGCCATGTGCACAAGGTGGTTTTTGATTATAAATGCATTATTTCCGACAAACCTTTGTATAATGTGTTACAATGTATCGGCTAACATGACATCTTTGCGTGAAGTTTCATCTCACAATGAACACCTTTCTTAGCAAACTTTTGAAGAGATAAATATGGTAGCAAAGTATGTCGAAACAGCGGGAAACTCTGTTTACGACTCAAATACTTTTTTCTATTTATAATTCAACACTTATGATGCTAAGTATTGAGCATGTATAGCTATTTTGCTACGTAGATACTCATATATGCGCACTGTATGGTACACCATTTGATAATTCTTACTTTCAATATGTAACGTCTGGATTTTGCCTGTGGGAAAACAAATGTGTATGTGTACTATAATTCAGCGTGAATATGATTAGGCTTAAGTAACTTTTGCTATTTACAGTCATTAAACAAGAGGTGTAAGCGTTATCTGGGGAAGGTTATGAGTTGTGATTAAGAGGAAGTTCAACACTAATAAAAATTATATTGAAGTATTGTAACATCAACACAGAAATTAGTTGAAGTTCTATTTATACTCAGAGACAAAGGACAGATGGACCGTATCTGTGCAGTCATAGTTGGAGTTACGTTTTGTGCTGTCCTAAAGCACTGACTGCACACAAACCAGCACAGTGCCGCGAAACAGCATCAAGAAGGCGCTGAGCTGTTCCCCAATGGAAACAGCGGGCAGCGCCACACCTCCAGAAAGACAGAGTTGAGCGCCCACTGCCAACGCTGATCCAACAAGCCGCCCATCGCTGGTCGGTCCCAGTTTTGTCGCAGTCTTCGAGAGCATCAGTCCTGAGTAATAGGAAGTCTATACTTAGCCCGTATTCTGCGATTAGTAATAGTCTGTATTAGAAACTGCACATATGATGTACAGGAGCACTTACAACAAGTTAAATAATAGAGTCAAAATTTTCTGGGTTGTTAGGCCGCGTCATATTTCCTCTAAAATAATCGATATTTCGACCTCTCTGCTGTGATCTTCCTCACGATCTTTCGGTACCCAGTACTGCTACAACACTGCTGGACACCGAAAGATTCCGAAGAAAATCCCAGCATAGGGGTTGAAACATCGATTATTTTAGAGGAAATATGACGTGGCCTAAGAACCTGGAAGACCTTAACTTTAGTGACAACGGCCACAAAAGACTGCAGATTGACATAAGTTAAGTAACGGTTCTCTTCTATGTAGAAATAAAGTGTTCAAACCACAATTGCTTTGCACAGATGATTTTGTATTCCTGGCACCGGCCATCGCAACTTCTATCCTTCCTTGTTTCTGTCGGTGCTGACTCTCACAGTAGCATATACAATACGTTGTTCGACTGTTTTAATTGCTGTTCAGTTTTCTCTGTCTGCTTTCTTTTTCTTAATCTTCTTCATGTTCTTCGTCTTCTGGCGTAGGCGTCAGAGCGAACTGCACAGTATCCATCATGCTATATGGATTTTGGATGAAGGCTATTCAGTTAGATCAGGAGCACGTTATATGATGCACCGTACCTGAGAAACTACTAACATTAAGATAAATTGTATTTTCTGTGTAGCCTAATTCATTTATAGTTACTCCTTTTTCAAATACAATCACCATTATGTCTTTTAGAAAGGGCGTTCAATAAATAATGCAACTCATTGTTTTCGGCTGGTTTCTATTGCAAAAATGCGGAATTTGTTGTGGGATATCGTGGAATATTCCCGCTTCAGCTTCTACAGTTTCGTGAAATTGGAATATATATCGACGGTATATGTAGTCTTCAAAATGACGTTTGTAACGGAGGAGTGTTCCTAGCAGAATGCTGTCACATTTTTTTTTTTTTTTCGCGGAGAAACAGAGCATCGCAGATATTCATAGCTGCTTACGGAATGTCTGCGGAGTCCTATTAGTGAACAAATGCATGGTGAGTCGTTGGGCGAGGCATCTTCATCATCGTAACAAAGTCGTGCAAACCTGTCTGACCTCATGAGTGCTGACCCGCAGCAGACATCTGTAACTCTTGCAACGTTGGAACGTGCAGACACTCTCACTGGAGGAGACCCGCAGCAGACATCTGTGACTCTTGCAACGTTGGAACGTGCATACACTCTCACTGGAGGAGATTATTGAACCATTATTAAACGCGTCGCTTCAGAAGTGAGTATCTCTGTTGGTAGTGTTGACACACTCGTCCAGCTGTTGGAGTAGTCAAAAGAGTGTGTGTCCTAGGTCCCTCGCCGACTAGAACACCAGAAACAGCAACGAAAGACCATCTGTGCGTGTTAGGTTTTTGTCGAATAATGTCACAGGTGATGAAACATAGGTTCACCACTTCGAAACGGAAAAATAACGGCAATCCAGACGAAAAAGTTAAAAGCTGTACCCTCAGCCGGTAAAGTCATGGCGACGATTTTGTGTACTCTGAAGATGTTATTCCTCTTGATGTCTTTCCTCCTGGTGCAACGATCAGCTCTAAAGTCATTGTGCTATCTTTAAGAAATTGAAGAAACTGCTTCAGCGGGTTCATCGCCACGGAAATACAAACGAACTTACCCAGAACAACGGAACGCCTCACACAAAACGTCATTACACTGCTCTTCCTTATTCACCCTACAGCCAGAGTCAGCCAGAATCTTGTGTGTTCCATCTGTTTGACCTAGCGAGGGATGCACTCCGCAGAAAACAGTGCTTGGATAATAGGAATGTTATTGATGCAGCAAGACGTTGGCTGAGAAGTCGACCATTTGTGTGTTACCATGCGGGCATACAGACCCTCCCACTAAGTGGGACAAGGCTTTGCATTGAACAGAGGTTATTAAAAAAAAAAAAAAAAAAAAAAAAAAAAAAAAAAAAAAAAAAAAAAAAAAACAGGGTTCTGTGGCCACAAGAGTGATGAATAATATGGTGTATTGCAATCCAGAATAAAACCAACCTACTTTCAGAAAGAAAATGTGTTGCATTATATATTGAACGTTACAAGGAAAAATGGTTCTACATCATTGTTGTGGTGGTGGTAGTCTTCAGTTCAAAGACTGGTTTGATGTCGTTCTCCATGCTACTCTGTCCTGTGCAAGCCTCTTCATCTCTGAGTAACTACTGCAATATCCTTCTGATTCTGCTTAGTGTATTATTGTATTCATTTCTTGGTCTCTCTCTACAGTTTTTACACTTCACGCTTCTCCCCACTACTAAATCGGTGATCCCTTGATGACTCAGAATGTATCTTACAGACCGATCCCCTCTTCTAGTCACGTTGTGCTACAAATTCCTCATCTCCCCAATTCTATTCAGTACCTCCTCAATAGTTAGGTGGTCTACCCACCTAATCATCATCATCGGTCTGTCGCACCACATTTCAAAAGCTTCAATTCTCTTTCTGTCTAAACTGTTTATCGTCCATGTTCAATTCCACACATGACTACACTTCTTACAAATACCTTCAGAAAGGACTTCCTGACACTGAAATCTATACTCGATGTTAACAAATTTCTCTTCTTCAGAAACGATCTTCTTGCCATCGCCGCCGGCCGGAGTGGCCAAGCGGTTCTAGGCGCTACGGTCTGGAACCGCGCGACCGCTACGGTCGCAGGTTCGAATCCTGCCTCGGGCATGGATGTGTGTGATGTTCTTAGGTTAGTTAGGTTTAAATAGTTCTAAGTTCTAGGGGACTCATGACCTCAGAAATTAAGTCCCATAGTGCTCAGAGCCATTTTTTGCCATTGCCAGTCTAAATTTTATATCCTCTCTACTTCGACCATCATCAGCTATTTTGCTGCCCAAGTACCAAAACTCATCTACTACTTCAAGTGTCTCATTTCCTAATCTAATTCCCTCAGCATCACCTGATTTAATTCGACTACAATCAATTACCTTCGTTTTTCTTTTGTTGTTGTACATCTTATATCCTCCTCTCAAGTCATTGTCCATTCTGTTCAACTGCTCTTCCAAGTCCTTTACTGTCTCTGACAGAACTACAATGTCATCAACGATCCTTCAGGTTTCATTTCTTCTCCCTGGATTTTAATTCTTACTCTAAACTTTTCTTTTGTTTCCTTTACTGATTCCTCAATACACAGATTGAATAACTTCGGGGATAGGCTACAACCCTGTCTCACTCTCTTCTTAACCACTGCTTCCCTTTCGTGCCCCTCGACATTTTTATTATTATTATTATATTTATTTTTAATGGTTATTTCTTTTGTTTTTATTTACACGGACGGTATGGGATATTCTCGCTCTTTGGTGGCACGGAGTTACTGTCGTTGGTGGTATTTGGTCTGCACCTTGATTCACCTCAGCGAGGAAACATTAGCTGCGGTACAGAGCAAGTGTCGTGTTGCAGTCTATACCATTCATTGTACTGGAAGTACGGAAACGATGACATTCAGCTTACACCATAGTTGAAACTCGCAGCAGACGACAAGACAGAATTTTCATTCTTGTCAGGGTACTCTCGCCAGCATAGCTGCCAAACAACATTTGTCTCGCCGCCGTGCGCTCGCCCCTGAGACCCCCGACTGCCGCCGTCCCCGCGGCATTCCCTCCACGCCTGCTCCCTGCGCCTCTCGTCAGCGGCGTCGTCCCGGCTGGCGTGACCCGGCGCAGCAAGTAGATGCCGTCGCGGACACCTCACGAGAGAGATGCTCTCTGGCCACGAAGCGGGCCGTCTTACGTGACGATATATTTCACCAAAGGAATCCCGCACTACGGTACGCCTTAAATTCATTCTTCTCGCACAATGCAACTGCAGCACGCAGATTTGTGAGGAGGTCTGGGTCGTTCCTT
This sequence comes from Schistocerca serialis cubense, assembly GCF_023864345.2. NCBI lineage: Eukaryota > Metazoa > Arthropoda > Insecta > Orthoptera > Acrididae > Schistocerca > Schistocerca serialis. The sequence goes on from NC_064639.1 coordinate 346,056,024, forward strand.
CTTTAAGAGATGAGACAGAATGCAGGAGATTTAAGGAGCAATAAACCCCACAAATGAAGCGTGTAAATTACTGGGTTAGGTACGTTAATTTCAACGGAAAAGATATTTATTATACCTTAAAAAAGAGATACTGCTCACTTTGGAGCACTGTAGATGTTGTAGTAGCCTACTGGTACAAGGCGGTGATGTGATCCTCCAAAGCCTGCGTGCAGTATGTAACACTGTCCCTCGTTTGTATGGAATCAGCTCAGAAATCAGTTGAGTGAGGTGTGTGAGACGTGATGGAATGGAAGAAAAGAGTAATGGTGTTTGGATGTGCCCATGGTGTCACTGTGAATGTAGTTGCACGATCTTTTAAGTATACTTGCGGGCTTACTAACGTGTCTACAAGGAATACCGTATCATTTGTAACCACGTAAATGGCCTAGGAAGAGTGCTAGAACAGAGGTAGGTACCACGCGTTCCGAATGACAATCGGTTTGAACCCTGGTACGAATTTCTGCGGTCACTGATTGTAGGTCCGTTTCATCCAGTCTCCGAACTAAACTTGATGTGTTTGATGGAACAAGGGAGCAAGTCAGAAAACTGCGTTCCTGGTAAAACAGAGTTTAATATCTGAATGTATTTTATCTTATTAAAAACAACTAATGGTTTCTTAAATTGTTATGGTGAGTTAGAAAATACTTTAATAGGATGAATCATTGCTTGCAACTGATGATAATCGTTGTACGATGTCTGTGCCAAACTATGATAAATGGTTTACTAGCTTTTTCCACCAAATCAAAAAAAAAAAAAAATTACGAAGTATTGGAATGTTAGTAGAGCAGTGGTTTCTATTTTTCACTAACGTATCATCTGAACTAGAAATTAGGTTAGGATTATGAAATACGTAATATCTCACATTACAAATAAATTGCACAGTTTTTTTCACTTTACATCAGTTCATTCCTCTTTTTTAATTTCACTCCAGGACATGTTGTCCAGGGTCCTCAGAATCAGTTGCTTCGTTGGCATTGACACTCTCCAAAATTTCTTGATACCAAGCTTTCAGTGATTTAGGAAGGAAGTGCAACATGTCTCTTATTTTTGCTGCTGCTGTAGTTGTTTTGTCGATTGTTCCAAAGAAAGATATGCCTTTAGGCAGAATGTTTCATTAAGAATAAAAAAAGGCATCAAAATCGTGAAATATATTTTTAGAGCACTAATTGTACCATCTCTACCAATAGCGTTCTTACATAAGCCTGGAGTTGAAAGGGATATTTCCCCTTTGGCTTTGGAAAGAAAGTCCATTAAATTTGTCTTCCAGTCTTCATTAATCTCACTTCCGTCACAGACTAGGAATGGCTGAGACCTCCCCCTGAGTGTGTGAAGAATTTGCATAAACCTTTCTTTTGAATAGAGATGTTCCATCCTACTTAACTTATTTCTATAAATGTCGAAGCTTTTGTCACACTTACTACAAGAGTGACCAAGCTCTGGGAAAATGTGTTCTGATGTAATACTCTTTGCATTTGCTAGCCAAATGCAGAAGGCAGTCAAAACAAAATTTTTGTTTTGGCCTTATGCTAGAACAGAAAAAAGATTTTTTTTTAACTTTTGAGGACTGGACTCCTAATGTTATCTGAATATGAAAGAAGAGCGAGCAGTCAGACTTAGGATCTTTTTTACCCTCAAATTCCATGAAGTGATGCATAGCACTTGAAGCATCATTACGACAGTGTATATTGAAAATGTAGACAGAGTAGTCTTTTAAAGAACTGTGAATTAGACACAAGTTTTGACAGTGGCAGCATAGCATCTTCGTTACACTGGGCAATAATATCCTTTTTTTTTTTTTTTTTTTTTTTGTTAAGTCTCAACATATCTTTGGTGAAACTGTAACTTATTTTGAAGCTTCTTATTTTCTTACAATTTAAGTCTGGTAGTTACTTCACAGGAAGAGCCACAAATGACAGATATTGGTCACCTGAGTGCACATTTTAACGTTTTAAAAACTTAGTATATCCACGACATTTCATACGGAACTTCCTGTCACACTCTTAACTGGCCGATTTAGAAGAGTGTAAACGATATACAGTCATTCAAATTCAGATTATCAAAGTACAAATTCCTTGGTTTAGAAGAAGAAAGAACTGAATTTGAGTGAGGAATAGTGAATAAACGTCCATTTACACATTCCCAAACATTACTCTGTATTTTATGGGGCCTGTTTCCACGCCGACTCCTTCTTTCCTCATACCTGACTCCTTGAATAGCCTTCTCCTGGACTATTCCCAAACACTTTCCATAGCACATTTTAAAGAAAGCATGTACATACAGCCAGTTTATAACCCTCGTCAGGTATTACATAAACCCACACATTTTCTCCGTTCTTGTGTTCGGGTGCCTTTGATACCTATTTAATTTCTTCTCTCTGACAGCGTCCTGATAGAAGTGCATCCCGTTTAGGTTTATCTCTTGAACTATAGAACGGAAGACACATAGTTTTCTGGACATCAGAATTCACTGCTGCACTACACCCCTTTCGACAGCAACGAATAAAAGGCTGAAATTTTTTTTTTTGTTACAATAACATCTTTCTTATTTCTGTACCCATTGCCATCACATCTTGTCTTCTTATTGTCTTTAAAAACATTCTTTGTCTCTGCTTCACTTATTTCATAGTTTCCTAATATACACTCCTGGAAATTGAAATAAGAACACCGTGAATTCATTGTCCCAGGAAGGGGAAACTTTATTGACACATTCCTGGGGTCAGATACATCACATGATCACATTGACAGAACCACAGGCACATAGACACAGGCAACAGAGCATGCACAATATCGGCACTAGTACAGTGTATATCCACCTTTCGCAGCAATGCAGGCTGCCATTCTCCCATGGAGACGATCGTAGAGATGCTGGATGTAGTCCTGTGGAACGGCTTGCCATGCCATTTCCACCTGGCGCCTCAGTTGGACCAGCGTTCGTGCTGGACGTGCAGACCGCGTGAGACGACGCTTCATCCAGTCCCAAACATGCTCAATGGGGGACAGATCCGGAGATCTTGCTGGCCAGGGTAGTTGACTTACACCTTCTAGAGCACGTTGGGTGGCACGGGATACATGCGGACGTGCATTGTCCTGTTGGAACAGCAAGTTCCCTTGCCGGTCTAGGAATGGTAGAACGATGGGTTCGATGACGGTTTGGATGCACCGTGCACTATTCAGTGTCCCCTCGACGATCACCAGTGGTGTACGGCCAGTGTAGGAGATCGCTCCCCACACCATGATGCCGGGTGTTGGCCCTGTGTGCCTCGGTCGTATGCAGTCCTGATTGTGGCGCTCACCTGCACGGCGCCAAACACGCATACGACCATCATTGGCACCAAGGCAGAAGCGACTCTCATCGCTGAAGACGACACGTCTCCACTCGTCCCTCCATTCACGCCTGTCGCGACACCACTGGAGGCAGGCTGCACGATGTTGGGGCGTGAGCGGAAGACGGCCTAACGGTGTGCGGGACCGTAGCCCAGCTTCATGGAGACGGTTGCGAATGGTCCTCGCCGATACCCCAGGAGCAACAGTGTCCCTAATTTGCTGGGAAGTGGCGGTGTGGTCCCCTACGGCACTGCGTAGGATCCTACGGTCTTGGCGTGCATCCGTGCGTCGCAGCGGTCCGGTCCCAGGTCGACGGGCACGTGCACCTTCCGCCGACCACTGGCGACAACATCGATGTACTGTGGAGACCTCACGCCCCACGTGTTGAGCTATTCGGCGGTACGTCCACCCGGCCTCCCGCATGCCCACTATACGCCCTCGCTCAAAGTCCGTCAACTGCACATACGGTTCACGTCCACGCTGTAGCGGCATGCTACCAGTGTTAAAGACTGCGATGGAGTTCCGTATGCCACGGCAAACTGGCTGGCACTGACGGCGGCGTTGCACAAATGCTGCGCAGCTAGCGCCATTCGACGGCCAACACCGCGGTCCCTGGTGTGTCCGCTGTGCCGTGCGTGTGATCATTGCTTGTACAGCCCTCTCGCAGTGTCCGGAGCAAGTATGGTTGGGTCTGACACACCGGTGTCAATGTGTTCTTTTTTCCATTTCCAGGAGTGTAATTTGGATCAACATTTTCACTATTGACACGTTGTAATTGTTGGTAACAAAATGGCGCAAAGAAGCTGAAAGTTTACCTTCATGTACCGCCTTCTGAAAGTGATTTCTCTGCTTTCATTGGAGATATTGGGCTACAAGTTCCGAGGCAGGCAATTCAAACACTGAACAATCGAATTAGCACTTTGATAGAAAAAGAGCGTAACGGGAGTTACGCACCTAGGCCTCCAAACTCGTCAGTTGCGATGGCTAACTGCATTCAGTCGGCGCTTGCAGCAGGATATTTAGCAAAAGCCACAAATATACGTATCTTTAATGGACCAGATAATACGGAAACTACACAGTAATTGTGTGAAGGCCTCAGGGCAGCTACAATTTACGATTTTACCATGTATACTTATAGTTATTGCTTGTCCATCGACACATATTTACGATAGCGAAATATTATATAACAGTTGTGAAGCACTCAACGCATCATCCAGGTAGCAGACAAACAGTTGCAACAATTTTCGTGAAACCAATTATGTCATCTTGTACACGCATTATCAAAACAGAGCTCATGTGGTACCAGGAAGTTTACATCATCTTCCTTACAACTTTCTGTTTAATTTACACCTGAGAGAAACACATTATCACATTAGTAGTATGTGTTTCCGTGATTCTGCATGGCGTCATAAGTGCTCTGCTTAGTTCTCGCAGAAGTACTCCAGGACATTTTTTTATTTATCTCATTATCTCTTTTTCTGCTCGTCAGGCAGCTGTCTTCATATAGGTTAAACAGGAAAAACTCCTTGTTGACAGGTTATTAAAATTCTTCATTCCGTTGCACAATATTTTATTTAATGTGTCGATTACAGAAAAGTCTACATTTATTGTAGTATATTTTCAAGTTTACCATCAAAAGTGGCATATTAAGCTGTTCATTTCGACACTGTTGCTTAACTTCACTAGAGGCAAGCAGTACAATGTCGTCCACAAAACGGAAGTCGTCCTCTTATGTTGCGTTTTTAGTTAATTCTTGTCTTTCTCCAAGTTTGGAGATCTGGCAGTTGACCGCTGTCTTGTCGTTAACAGTTTTGGTTATGAGTATTGCTTTCAGTATCCTATTTCAGTTCTGCATTTTTCTCTTTACTGATCAGTCTAATGAAGACTCTAACGCTGCTATACATGTTATTCAACAAATCAACCGAAGTTGAATCAAAATCTGACCGCTCAAAAACTATCAGCACAGATTTAGTTGATTCACATACGTGTCAGTAACATCCGAATTTCTTTTCAGTTGCACTTCTGAACACTAAAATTCCGAAAAATTAGTTTTTTATGCACTAAATGAATAAGGTTTGACATGAAAAAACAGTTATGGTACATACTAAGAGAAGATTCATACTTAACTATCGAAGTAAATGAAACTTAAATTCTTATTCAATCTACATTTTCAAGATGAAGTTACCAGATACATGACATTTTCAAAGCATTAACGAAACCATTTAACATAAACAAGATTTAAAAAAAATTAATCTTTATTACAGTAAGAGGAATAATATATAAATGTTACGTGAGAGAGGTAAAATACTGAAAAAAATTGTAATATGTAAGTTCTTACCACACCAGTGGACAAGATTTTCAGAAATTTTGTAGAAATCTTGCCATATGTAATCAAGCATTTTTTTCCTAATTCTTTTTTTATCTCTGATCGCTTGGAAGTCCGACGTTTGAGATGGTTGTGGGTGAATGACCAACGTGCGTGTAGAGCTCCGAATTTTGTCTGATGGAAATTAATCATTAGATTGATCAGTTAAGTTTCGTTAGTCTACTGGAACACACAAATTATCAGGTTTGTGAGGCTTTTCTTTATCGTACCAGACGTTTGCTCATTCACCTAAAAGCAGTAGTTTCTTAACGGAAAATAATGCATTGTCTTTCAAGCGCAACATTTTTGTACAATACACTCCTGGAAATTGAAATAAGAACACCGTGAATTCATTGTCCCAGGAAGGGGAAACTTTATTGACACATTCCTGGGGTCAGATACATCACATGATCACATTGACAGAACCACAGGCACATAGACACAGGCAACAGAGCATGCACAATATCGGCACTAGTGCAGTGTATATCCACCTTTCGCAGCAATGCAGGCTGCTATTCTCCCATGGAGACGATCGTAGAGATGCTGGATGTAGTCATGTGGAACGGCTTGCCATGCCAGTTCCACCTGGCGCCTCAGTTGGACCAGCGTTCGTGCTGGACGTGCAGACCGCGTGAGACGACGCTTCATCCAGTCCCAAACATGCTCAATGGGGGACAGATCCGGAGATCTTGCTGGCCAGGGTAGTTGACTTACACCTTCTAGAGCACGTTGGGTGGCACGGGATACATGCGGACGTGCATTGTCCTGTTGGAACAGCAAGTTCCCTTGCCGGTCTAGGAATGGTAGAACGATGGGTTCGATGACGGTTTGGATGTACCGTGCACTATTCAGTGTCCCCTCGACGACCACCAGTGGTGTACGGCCAGTGTAGGAGATCGCTCCCCACACCATGATGCCGGGTGTTGGCCCTGTGTGCCTCGGTCGTATGCAGTCCTGATTGTGGCGCTCACCTGCACGGCGCCAAACACGCATACGACCATCATTGGCACCAAGGCAGAAGCGACTCTCATCGCTGAAGACGACACGTCTCCATTCGTCCCTCCATTCACGCCTGTCGCGACACCACTGGAGGCGGGCTGCACGATGTTGGGGCGTGAGCGGAAGACGGCCTAACGGTGTGCGGGACCGCAGCCCAGCTTCATGGAGACGGTTGCGAATGGTCCTCGCCGATACCCCAGGAGCAACAGTGTCCCTAATTTGCTGGGAAGTGGCGGTGCGGTCCCCTACGGCACTGCGTAGGATCCTACGGTCTTGGCGGGCATCCGTGCGTCGCTGCGGTCCGGTCCCAGGTCGACGGGCACGTGCACCTTCCGCCGACCACTGGCGACAACATCGATGTACTGTGGAGACCTCACGCCCCACTTGTTGAGCAATTCGGCGGTACGTCCACCCGGCTTCCCGCATGCCCACTTTACGCCCTCGCTCAAAGTCCGTCAACTGCACATACGGTTCACGTCCACGCTGTCGCGGCATGCTACCAGTGTTAAAGACTGCGATGGAGCTCTGTATGCCACGGCAAACTGGCTGACACTGACGGCGGCGTTGCACAAATGCTGCGCAGCTAGCGCCATTCGACGGGCAACACCGCGGTTCCTGGTGTGTCCGCTGTGCCGTGCGTGTGATCATTGCTTGTACAGCCCTCTCGCAGTGTCCGGAGCAAGTATGGTGGGTCTGACACACCGGTGTCAATGTGTTCTTTTTTCCATTTCCAGGAGTGTATATGAATAGTCACTTCCATTGGCCCAGTACTGGTAAGTAGAATTAGTCGGCCGAGGATGGTGTCTGTTTACACTTCTCGCTCTCACATAATCTTTTTGTATTATTAGCATTTTTGGTACGTTGCTTCGTACAACGTTCTGTTCTTGTGAAAGCTTTTCATAAGATTGAAAATGTCTGCTGTTTTGTAGAATTTTTATGCACATTTTTCATGTGGAAATGCAGACTGAATGATACTCTGAAGCCCATCTACAATATAATTGAATATGCACCTTCCTTAAGTAAAGATATTGCTTTCGTCCAAATGTAGTTCATAAAGTGCAGAAATAACACAATCACGGCAACACCGTTCACTGGCTGTGAGTTTGCTCAGGACAGCTGTCAGAAAAAAGTGACATACGTTTTACTGTCGGAGGTAAAAGCGTGCTAATATATGTCAGCAACGTGCTACGAAATTAATACTTTTTCCTTTAGTTACTTCACCTTCATGATACAAAAAGAAAGCACACTCTTACTCTAAGCTGAACTGGAAACGATTCAACATGATCTTGAATCAGAGAGCAGTTTTCTACACTTCTTGCTTTTTTGGTAGAATTTATCTGACGGAGCATCTAGTAACTTTGTCAGTTGTTGCGTCACATAGTTATCTAAATCCTGTCACATACACAACGATTTTTTTTATAGTATTATCGGAAGTACTGTATTTGAAGGCAGCTGAGAGAGGTACAGGAGAGCCACAACGAGGCTCACGTTCACTCACTTTATACTTATCTGTGACCTGATGAAGGAAAATAATGTTGGCATTTTCGAACACCGTCGGAGCAGTCTGCGAGTCGATAAGTCTCTGTATGTCCATCTTTTCAGAAATGGTTGCGGGACTCGGCTGTTGGGTACAGGATGCCAAAGTAAACACATTTCAGCCGTCTAGTTTTAATACTTGTTTTATTTGGTTACCAGTTTCGGCGACTTACTACGCCATCTTTAGGCCTCTGTCCGACTTGTTGGGAGATTCCGTCTCGGCTCTGATCAAAACAGGGACCAGCAATAGTGCCTGCTATAGGAAGCAGGAATTTAGTAGTACCAGTATTGTCGGCCCCTGTTTTGATCGGAACCGATGGGGAATCTTCCTAAAAGTCGGTCAGGGACCTGAAGATGGCGTAGTAAGTCACCGAAACCGATATCCATACAAAATAAGTTTGGAAACTAGACGACTGAAAGGTGTTTGACATCCCGAATCGATGAATCGACTGACTCTCTGACGTGTAGACGTCTTTAGCCGCAGGGCGTGGCTGGCGGCAAAATTTTCCTCGAGGGCAGGGGGCTCGCTCTCTTAACGTTGGATCCGGACAGATTGGCCTCTTATTCTGGGTCCGTGGTTCATCGCCAGAATCCCTCCTGCTCCATGTTTGGCGTGCTGGCCTTGGCGACGTGGATGGATCAGAGCGGGCCGCGACGCGCGGAGTAAGCTGTATGACGTTTATCGTCGTAGCAGCGTTCCTGCGGACAGATGCTAGCTGAGACGGAATCCTGCTACCGGGGGAAACCGGCTCTCACACCGGGGTCAACCTGTGTGCTGTAACAGCCTGGCGAACAGTTATTACGGATGAGCACATTTTGAAACTTTTCCTGTGGTTAACACGGTTGTGTCGCCCGTCGCGGCCAAGGGGCAAGAATGTTTTGCGACCAGTTCTCTCAATGTCTGCAGTGGCTTAACAGCGATGCTGTGCATTCTTCTCCTCTGGCTACTGAATTTTGTAGGTTTTATTTTCCGGGACGGGTCCAGGGGGTTTGTGTGCGACGCAGGTCAGCCTTTCTTAACCGTATTTGCAGCATCCGTTTCCTTAAAAGCCGTTCCCCGTTAACATTCCGTAATGCATACCCTTCTTATATTTCGTCAGGATGGACTACTTGATCAGGGTAACATGTTAAAACTAGGTGAAAAAATTTTACTCCCTTTTCTGTGAGTATTGACAGGAGCTGTCATCATTAGTTGGCACTGTACTGCAGGCCTCAACTGTTGTTAACGAGATGAAAGGGGAAGTCGGTGTCCTATTTCTTGTTTACTGGATTCTTAAAGAACTTGACCTTTTTTTAATACAAGCTATTTATTCTAATGGTTCCTTGGGCGTCTGTGCTTTTGTTATCTAACTGCTGTCTCTAGAATCTTGTTTTAAACCCATTCAGGTTGTTCCTTCTGTTTCCAGCGAAAGCTTGCTTGGGTTTTAAACCAGTTTCAAGGCCGGCCGAGGTGGCCGAGCGGTTCTAGGCGCGACAGACTGGAACCGCGCGACCGCTACGGTCGCAGGTTCGAATCCTGCCTCGTTCATGGATGTGTGTGATGTCCTTAGGTTAGTTAGGTTTAAGTAGTTCTACGTTCTAGGGGACTGATGACCACAGCTGTTCAGTCCCATAGTGCTCAGAGCCACTTGTGGATCACCTCACTTTTGTCATTATTCAGTGTCAGTTATCAATTTTTGCACCATGCGGGTATGTTATCTAAATCGGTTTGCAATTGGTTTTCATCTTCTGTTAACTACACTAGCTGATAAACGACTGGGTCATCTGCAAACAATATAAGATGGCTGCTCAGATTAGCTCCGACATCGATTATATACACACAGAACAGCAGAAGACCTATTACACTACCTTTGGGAACGCCAGAAAGCGCTTACTTGAAGACTTGCCGTCAATTACTACGAACTGTGGCTTTTGTGATAGGATGTCAAAAATCTAGTCGCATACTGGAGACGATATTCCATAAGCACGCAATGGTGAGATACTGTCTCAAAATCCTCCTGTAAATCTAGAAATACAGAATCAATTTGAAATCCCTTGTCGATAACATTCAACACTTCGTAAAGTAAAGTAAATAGTTAGTTGCGTTTCGAAGAACGACGTTTTCCAAATCCGTGTCAATAGGTCGTTCTCTTCGAGGCAATGCGTTATGGTCGAACAAAATATATGTTCCGAAATCCCGCTGCATACCCAAAATCCTGCCTGTAATTTAGAGATTACTCCTACCGTCTTTCTGGAATACTGGTGTGGAATGTGCAACTTTCAAGTCTTTGGGTAAGATCTTTCGTCGAGCGAGCGGTTTATATTATTATTAGCTAGGAGTCATTGCGTCACGGTACCCTGAAAGGAATATCATTGGTATACAATCTGGACCGGAAGACTTGCTTTCATGAAGTGATTTAGGATGCTTCTCTACTCCAAGGATATCTGATGCTAAGATAATCACGTTGACAGCTGTACTTTATTCGATTTCTGGAATATTTACTTCATCTTCTTTGGTGAAGGAATTCCGGAAGACTGTATTTAGTAACTCTGCTTGTTCATTGTCATCGATGGCATCTCCACTGCTGTCACGCAGAGAAGGCATAGATCTATCTTGCCGCTAGCATACATTATATATGACCAGAACCTAGTTGGATTTTCTGCCAGGTTTCGAGAAAAACTTTCATTGTGGAAACAGTTCTAAACATCTCAAATTCAACTCCGCACTAAATTTCGAGCTTCTGTAAAAGATCGCCAATCTTGGGGATTTTGCGTTTGTTTGAATTAGGTATGCTTTTTCCGTCGTTTCTCAAACCGTCTTCTGACCTGTTTTGTGTACCATGGGGAATGAGCTCCGTCGTTTATTGATTTATTTCGTATAAAAGTCTCAATTGCGCTGACGATAGCCCGCATCTCGTGGTCTTGCGGTAGCGTTCTCGCTTCCCACGCCCGGGTTCCCGGGTTCGATTCCCGGCGGGGTCAGGGATTTTCTCTGCCTCGTGATGGCTGGGTGTTGTGTGATGTCCTTAGGTTAGTTAGGTTTAAGTAGTTCTAAGTTCTAGGGGACTGATGACCTAAGATGTTAAGTCCCATAGTGCTCAGAGCCATTTGCTGACGATACTATTTCTTTGAATTCAAGCCACATCTGCTCTACACTTACATTATTATTTTGGAAGCAGTGGAGATTGTCTCTGAAGAAGGCTTCAAGTGAATTTATGTCTGCTGTTTTGAATAGATACAGTATATTTTTGGTGGATTTGGGAGTTTCGGTATTCAGTCTAGTTACAATAGCCTGTATTCACTAATCCCTGTATCCGTTTCGGTGCTCGTTATTAGCTCAGGATTATTTGATGCTGAGAGGCCAAGCGTGATTTCGCAAAAACTTTCTATTCAAGTGGACTCACGAACTAACTGTTCGAAATAATTTTCAGGGAAGGCGTAATTTCGGATGATGTTTTATGCATACCCCCGGATTTAAACATGTATTTTGGCCAACATATCGAAGGTAAATTGAAGTCGCCACCTACTGTAATTGTATGAGTCTTGTAAGTGTTTGAAATTATACTCAAGTTTCGTCTGAACATTTCAGCAATTGTATCTTCTGAATTGAGAAGTCGGTAAAAGGATTCAATTACTTTATTCTGGTTGTCAAAAGTGACCTCTACGCATACTAAGTCACAGGAACTCTCTACTTCAATTTCGCTACAAGGTAAACTTCTTCCAATAGCCACAAATACACCACCGCAAACTGCATTTATCCTAACCTCTCTGAACACCGTTAGGTCCTTCGTAAAAATCTCCTTTGAATTTCTCGGAGGCGTTAGCTAGCATTCAACGCCTATAACGATTTGATCAGCAGTGCCTTCTGTTAGCGCTCGGAACTCTGTAATTTCCGAACATAGATACGACAATTTACAACTGTGATATCGACGGTTCCTAGATATACGCTATTCCTGTGTTCGGCCAGCCCTCTTTGAGACTGAAGCCCTTTGTGTGTTTCTCGACGCTCTAACCTAAAAGGAACCGCCCGGTTCACACCACACAGTCCGCACTACCAGTGCAGCTGTCTCCTGCCTGTAACGGACTCCTGCCCTGTTTTGCAGAATTTGAAACCCCACCGTCCTATGGCACAAGTCGAGGACTCTGTACCCTATACGGTCGTAAAACCATCTGAGCCTCAGGTTCAGACCCTCCACTCAGCTCTATTCAACAGGTCCGCAGTCGGCGAGCTCTGCTTTCATCTTGCATGCAAGACTGGCAGCCCTTACCACTTGAGATAGCTGCTAGAAACCAGAGAGAATCTCCTCCGATCCAAAAGCAACACACATCGTAAGTATCGACATGAGCCACCAACTGCAATTGGCTGCAATCTGTGCTCTTCATGGCATCTTGAAAGTCCCGATGTGCGTCTGGAATGACTCCACCCGGTATGCACACAGAGTGCATTGGTTTCCTTCTCCTTTTTAGCAGCCAGGTTCCTAAGGGGCTTCATTACGTGCCTAACATTCCAGCTCTCAGTTGCCAAAAACCAACCCTGTGTGACTGCGCAGATCTAGCAGACTGAGACCTTCCCATTGAAACAGGACAAGCGACTGCGTGTGGCGGAGGAACAGTGTCACCCAGAGACAGTAACTAGGACCTATTTGTCTGACTAACCTGGGAGGCCTTCTTCGGCCCCCTGGAAAGTCTTCCGCGACCTGCTATGTCCCGAGGCGACCTCCTGCTCGACCACAGGTAAGGGTAAGCCTCAATGTGGACATTAACATGGCTGGCCACTGGTGTGCACCCATCGGCTGACGAGTGATTCGTGCTGGACGTCTGCTGGATCTCCATGGCTGATCCACAACAGTGATGCCTATCCAATGCAGCCTCAACATGTGTAACTGAAGTCAACACAGCCTGGAGCTCAGAGCGAAGTATCACCAGCTCAGCTTGCTCAGTCCCCATACATGCTAAAGACGATAGAAAACTGCGCTGAACAGACAAACGAACGAGAATCGACACGCACTGCGCAACTCTACAGAGGACACTGACGAAAACGGAAGGACTGTCTAGTAAATTAGGTTAACTCACAAAGATTCAGAAACTAAACTAACAAAGCACACAGATGAGACTGTTCACTCCTGGTTGGGAACGTATAAAATGTCATAAACTGGTTACTTTCTGACACAAAGTAAAACGCGAGAACTGTGTCTATTAAATCTTAAATTGAAACACAGAAATTCAGAAAGTAAACCACCACAGGACACATATGGAACAATATAATTCGCTACTTGTTAGGAACCCGTAAAATGTCATCAAATCAGTAACTTCTCTGTTCCTTTGGTTTCTCAGCTAGCCTATTTTTGGTGCCTATCTAATTGCCTTCTGAAATTGCTGATAATTGGTTTCAGGCTTGTACCTCGCTCGCTGTTCTGAACGCATGGCACTAATGACATTCAAGAATGGATTATATTTGTCTTTAAAAGATAGAGACTTACGTGACCAATTGCAGTGCACTGCGTGTTAAATTGATCGAATATAATTGTATGCATTTCAAGGTTGCCTTATATGTATTTTTTAGAGGGAGATAGTGTCTGAGTTTCTTAGGCAGATTAACTTGTGAAGAGTCCCGATTAGCCGGAGGCGTCGGAGCTTGAACTTATTCACTCGAAGTTCAGCTGATATTATTCATTGGAATGTTAATTTTACAGTGTTAAGGAACTTCGTTATTGGAATAAAGAGTATTTAATATTTATTTTTGTCACAAATTGTGTTAAATCCCTGTTTGCCCTGCCCTTCCATGCCCGATGCAACCAAGCGGCTGGCCGCGTTTCACTCTCGCTGCAGTGATGTCATGTCTCCAGTTTTCGTATACTTTACCTTCCATCTTCGATTAGATAAGAAAATTTCTTGCACATCTTTTACCGGTTTGTTTTTCTTCCTTTGTGCACTCCTATACTTTCATTGGCACTTGTCATGAGATACCTCCATACCCACAATAAAGTCTCAACTGAACAGCACAATTTTTGATGTTATTGATAATGGGATCGGATTGTTAACAAATGGTTCAAATGGCTCTGAGCACTATGGGCTCAACTTCTGAGGTCATTAGTCCCCTAGAACTTAGAACTAGTTAAACCTAACTAACCTAAGGACATCACACACATCCATGCCCGAGGCAGGATTCGAACCTGCGACCGTAGCGGTCTCGCGGTTCCAGGCTGCAGCGCCTAGAACCGCACGGCCACTTCGGCCGGCGATTGTTAACAGACCATCCGGTTTTATGCCTACAAGGGCCACACAGAATCGTGCCATGGCTTTCTGATGTCATGTGCCGACTGTGTCAGGAACCAACCAAGTCGCTGACTTACGTTTGAGACGAGACATCACAAACAGGCGTGGCCGGAAGATCGCTGGTTCGACGCACTGCGATGCGGCCCGACGTCTTACTCAGTTTGCCTTCGTGCTCTCGAGAAACTTGACTACTAGACGACACATCAAATTGAGGGCTACAACGCCAGTTGGCTGTGATACGGATAACAAGTAATCTGAGGAGTTAATGCGAATTGAATTCCCCAGTTAAGAGGCCGTTGCCGGCCGCGCGCGTGGTCTGAGGTTGCAACCAGGGCGCACACTCAGATTGAAAAATTACATCACTGCCGCCACCTGAGTAAACTTCATAGTAATAAAGGCACACAAGAGGAAAGAGAGAAATGAGGTGAGGAAGCATGACTAAACCCCAGTTTGTAGAATAGTACCTTGGATATTATTGATAAAAGATATAAATGCACTTAATTTCTTCAAAATTTTATACTTTGTACACTCCTCACAGAATGTAAAAGACCAAAGAGTGAACAGAACACTTGATCAGGGTACATGCAGAAAACAGTTAAAAACTCAAATGTTGATCACTTCATCAATAAGAAGCAAATAACCCAAAAGCCAGGACTCTAGCAAAACATTAATACAACCATAAAATGTTGGTGAAATTCTAACCCTTATTCATGTATAATACTTACGGTAGCGATACATTTAAGTTAACTTTTATTCCAGAAAGAAGTTTTCACTCCGCAGCGAGTATGCGTTGATATGAAACTTCCTGGCAGATTAAACCGAGTGAGGTGGCGCAGTGGTTCGCACACTGGACTCGCATTCGGGAATACGACGGTTCAGACCCGCGTCTGGCCATCCTGATTTCGGTTCTCTGTGATTCCCCAAACCGCTTAAGGCAAATGTCAGGATGGTTCCTTTGAAAGGGTCGGCCGATTTCCTTCCCCATCTTTCCCTAATGCGATGGAAGAGATGACCTCGCTCTTTGGTCAACTGCCCCAAACTAACCAACGAACCACCTTTCTTCTTTAAAATTTCTCAAAAGATGTATTACAAAACATGCGAAACTATAGTTACAGTTACGAACGATGGCGGTCGATTTTAGGCTCGTACTGCGCATCTACGTCACGCATTCCCCCCAGTCAATGAGCCCTGTACTCTGAATGCCGTAGCTAATGTGAGCATAAAACGTAATCGTAGTGTACTGTTTAGTTTATTATTATTCCGTATTTTCCGAGTTGTCATCACTGATGATAGGGCGAATGATACATTCCTCATAAGCAAGAGAGAGGCATAATGTGCAGGATATACGCTTTCTTCAAGCGGAAAACACGCGCATACGCGTACCGCAACTGACGCTTGGAATCGTCAACAATGCAATTCTCGCCCATGCCTCGGCAAATACGAATCACCATCGTTCGTGGATTGAATTGTAGTACTTGTGGAACAAGGGCGAATGAGTCCCTTACACAAAAATAATTAGGAAGTGTCCCTTAACAAGGTCCAGAATTTTATGTAAGTCTGGAGGCTTTCGTGGCCCTTGTCACTAAAATTGAATGCTTCTGGGTTGTTAGGCAGCGTCATGTTTCCTTTCAAAATAATCGACGTTTAGACTCCTCTGCTGGGATCATCTTCAGGATGTTCGCATCAAGGAACACGAACGGCACACGCTGCTAAAACGAAGTGTAAAATCGGGACTAGCAGAACATCATCCTAACTGTGACTCTAACATCGATTTTAATAACGTACGTTTTCTGGCTAATGAAACCGAGTAGAAAAAAGGTCCGAGAAGTGGTTGAAATTTTCAAGAATGCAATTAATTTCAATAGGGAATGCGGCAATAGGATTCCAGTATTGTGGCTCCCCACATTCAAGGGAGTGACTATGCGGTCGCGTTGTGCGAGCAATGCAAACATCCCGCTTCAAGTCACCTCGGTCGACAACAACATTTTGGGTTAACATTCCCCCTCTCTTGCTCTGTCCGTTTCGTTTATAGCCAATGACGATGGCCAACAAATGGCAGTAGGAGGAATTTTAACCAATAACCCTTCTCCAACGTAAGTGTGGAGTAGTGCCTTTCTTTCCAATGACGATGGGCCACCAATAGTATACATAAGAGTTTAGTCAACAAAGCCCCTTCTTCTTCATCAGCGCGAGGATACTAGCCTATGACGATGGCCCGCCAACGGTGGTCACAAGAATTTAAACCGATACTCCCACTTCTCCAGCACAACCGGGGGAAAACTCCCCTTTTTAAGAGAACCCAACACTGGTTTCTGACTGTCGTCTAGAAGTAGTGGACACCGAAACAACCTGAAGAAGATCCCAGCAGAGAGGTCGAAACGTCGGTTAGAAGGAAATATGACGTGACCTAATAACCCAGAAGATATATTAACCTTAGACTCCAGAATATTGGCGGTGGAGTGCCGGTGTATACTGTTTAAGGGCAGCGCCATGTTCCCTTAAGTCAGTTTGCCTGTACAGCTGCATTCTGTACAGCTTCGGAGTTTGAAAAGCCGCTTGGCATTTACAGACTTCTGAAATATTAGCAAGATTCATGGACTTTTAGAAGTTATCCACTATCTATTTTTTAACTTCTTTACCGAGTTAGTAAATTAATCGGTCGTAGAACTCTTAGAATATTACCAAAGGTCGAACAAACATTCTCCTTACTGATAGGTACCCAACTTGTGTTAAGAGCGTTCACTCAATT
This sequence comes from Schistocerca serialis cubense, assembly GCF_023864345.2. Classification (NCBI taxonomy): domain Eukaryota; kingdom Metazoa; phylum Arthropoda; class Insecta; order Orthoptera; family Acrididae; genus Schistocerca; species Schistocerca serialis. The sequence goes on from NC_064639.1 coordinate 346,073,290, forward strand.
ATTGCTTATTGTGTGAACGCTCTTAACACAAGCTGGGTGCAGTTCAAACTGGTTATAGGAAGCCAACAGAGCAATGACAGATATTTCTGTTGGTGACAGCGGGCGGTGTGCTGAACAACATTATGTAAGTATTTATTTCATTTACAGATTAATATTTATAGTTTCACCTGTTGTGTGTGTTTAGGTTGGTTTCTACATCTGAAAGTGATGTCTATTCAAATTTCACGTCAGTCACACAAGAGTGGCACTCTTAGCACCACTGTGAGGATGCAAATCACTTTTGCTTTAAATACGCACTGTGTAGGTCAAGAGCGTTAGTTACCTTAGAGATTGGACGTGGTTCGTTGATGGTAGTCAAGAATAGCTTTAACGCAACAAAGATGGGGTTTTCAACATTCCACCAAATCTGAACGAGGTCGTATAATATGGCTACGAGAAGCTGTACGTTCCTTCTCCGGTATTTCAGAAAGACTTGGCAGAAATATAACTCCTGACATGATTGCTGGCAGCGGTGGTCACGAGAATGCATGGTCGTAGAAAGACCGGGCTCCGGACGGCCACGTGGCCCTACCGAGAGGGAAGACCATCGCGTTCGGGGTACGAGTCTGGCTCATCTTACTGCATCTGTGGCAGCAATATGAGCAGCATTAGCACCATAACGACATAAAAAACTGTTTCAAATGGGCTACTTCAAGGATAGCTCCGAATCAGACGACTTGTGGCGTGCATTCCACTGGTCCCAAACCACTATTGTTTGCGACATTATCAGTGTCAAGCGAGAGCCCATTGGAATGCAGGGGAAGGTCAGTTGCGTTTTCTGACAAGAGCTGGTACTGCCTCGGTGCCAGTGAGGGCCGTATTTTCGTTTGAAGGAGGCCAGTTGAGCGACTATAAGCAATCTGTCTGCGTGCTAGACATGCTGGACTTACATGTAGAGCTATCGTCTAGGGAGCGATTTCAAATGACGGCAGTAGCGCTCTCGGGATTATCCCACGCACCCTGACTGCAGATTTGTATGCCAGTCTGGTGATCCGGTCTGTTGTGATGCCACTGATGATCAGCAATCCGGGGCGTGTTTTCCAACAGGATAACGCTTTCTCACATACCGCTGCTGCAACCCAACGTGCTCTGCAAAGTGTCGACATGTTCCCTTGGTCTGCTCAATCAACAGATCTGTCTTCAATCGAGCACATATGGAACATCAACCGATGACAACTCAAGCTTCATGTTCAAACGGCATTGACCGTCCCTATACTGACTGACCAAGTGCAACAGGCATGGAACTCCATCCTACAAAATGATATCCAGCAACTGCACAGCCCGCATCTCGTGGTCGTGCGGTAGCGTTCGCGCTTCCCACGCCCGGGTTCCCGGGTTCGATTCCCGGCGGGGTCAGGGATTTTCTCTGCCTCGTGATGGCTGGGTGTTGTGTGCTGTCCTTAGGTTAGTTAGGTTTAAGTAGTTCTAAGTTCTAGGGGACTTATGACCACAGCAGTTGAGTCCCATAGTGCTCAGAGCCAGAGAGAGCAACTGCACAACAAAATGCATGCAGGTCTGCATACTTGCATTCAACATTCTGGCGGTCACACCGGTTATTAACGTACCAGCATTTCACGTTTGCTGTGGCTTCTCTCGCTTACATTATCCAATGATCTTGCAATGTTAATCACTTCAAGGTGTGTGTGTGTGTGTGTGTGTGTGTGTGTGTGTGTGTGTGTGTGTGTGTGTGTGTGTGTCTTAGCACGTGCGTGAGTGCATGCGTTTGCATGTATCCGCCCCCTGGACACACTTTGTGCCAACGAAATTTATAAATCCGTCAGACTCTTGGTTAACTGTTTTGACACACGCAGAGTGAGTTACAAAGGACTTCACTATGTCGCACGTTGTTTCTTCAGTCACTGCAGTTCTCTGTAGGCTCATATGTTCGATACAAGACATTGCACTACCGCGATATTGACATACACTGTGAAATGGCCCCTGACCAGTGCAGAATTGCCATTCCTACGATTTAAAGTCTTACGTGGTTTCTGCCATCATTGAGTCATCATCATTCACGAGCTGCGATCCTTTGTGCAGCATCTATTGTCAAAAAACGCTTCCATCTCCGTTGCTTC